>NC_137463.1:190709164-191036948 GCF_964235325.1 Thermobia domestica | reverse complement strand
AAATAGTAATGAAAATTATTTATTAGGTGATAAAGTAAATTTCAAAATTCATATTGTTGATTCACGTAAAGGTAGGGGACGAACTATGGGTTCATCAAAATATGTTGATCTTGTAACACATATGCATCAATGTACTATTCCTGTACAAAAGAATGTGTATTGTCTTCCCAAGAGTATTATTCTTGGAATGGGTAGGGCTGATCATCGTTATAATTACGTATATGAATTAAAAAATCATTTTGAACGATTGATGAAACAAGCAAAGGATTTGTGTGTCAGTGCTAAAGTTGACATTGAAATCCATGATGGATGTACTATTGATGATGTAAAAAAGTTTCAAAATAAGTTAGCACCTCATTATCAAATTGTTGTTTACGAAAAAAATCGTTTAACTCGAAACTACAATGTAATTTATCCTGGAATATATGCATCAAAGAAAATTTTAATTTTGTATACGGAGGGACACTATGAATTAATTACTAGTATTACAACACTATTAAACAAGAAAAATTATTGTCAGTATTGTTTGGAAGGTTATCATCGTACAGAAAATCATAAGTGTAACTTCAAATGCCCAATGTGTGAAAAGTATCACAATGTTTGTAATAATGATAATAATATTAAACGCGAATGCATTAATTGTCATAGACTGTTTTCTTCAGAAGAATGTTTTGCTAATCATAAAACAATAAATGTTTCCGGAAAGAGTTTATGCGAAACAAAGAAAATTTGTGTCCATTGTGGTACTATGATTGACATGCGTTCACGCAAGTCTGAACATGAATGTGGTGAACGTTATTGTAAAACATGTTACTCATATGTAAGCGATGATCATATTTGTTTTGTTCAAACGGCTATGATGCAACATATAGATACCTTTTTGTACATTATATTTGATGTAGAAACAATGTTGCTTCCTAAAAATGAACAAGGAGAACAAGAACATCATGTAAATTTTGTAAATTGTATTCATGCTTGTTACAAGTGTAAGGACATGAAGCTTGATGATACATGCTTTGTATGCGGCGATAAAAATGGATTCCGTTCGTTTGATTTTCACAACATTGAAGAATTTGTTAATCATGTATTAATAACTCGACCAATGTTTAAAAAAATCATTGTGCTTTCCCATAATGGCAGTAATTATGATATGCAATTCTGTGCTAAAACTTTGATCATAAACCATCATTTTACACCTGAAGTAATAATGTCAGGGCAAAAAATTATTGAAATGCGTTTAGGACAAAAGATTTACTTTCGTGACACATATTTGTATATGGGAGTTAAATTATCTAAATTACCTAAGACGTTAGGGCTTTCTGCAAATTTACGAAAGGGAGATTTTCCGTACTTGTTTAATACATTAGAAAACCAAAATTATATAGGCCAAATTCCTGATCTAAAATATTTTGATGCTGATTCAAGGAGCACTGAAGATCGAGAGCAACTTATCATATGGCACAAAGAACGTGTTGCAAGTAATGAGGAGTATAATCTCCAAAAGGAAATGATTGAATATTGTCGGAATGATGTTAAAATTTTAGCAGAGGCTGTCATTAAATTTTCAAACTTAATTGAAGACAAAACAAATGGTATCCAATGTTTTATCGCTGCACCAACTATTGCTAGTTTGGCAATACTAACATATCGTACCTTATATTTACCCAAAGAAATTATTCCAATTATTCCACCTTATGGGTTTGACCATCGTGATCGTCAAAGTCTGAAGGCAATGTATTGGTTACGATACTTAGAACGTACTACTGGTAATAAAATTTTTTATTCTGGAAATGGTTTGGAAAAACGATTTGGAAGGTATAAGGTTGATGGATTTGAAACTAAAACAAATACAGTTTACGAATTTCATGGATGTTACTATCACGGATGTTTAAACTGTTATCCTACACTACGACACGTATCCCTAGATTCATCCTCTAAGCAAGGTACATCAGTACAAGATCGGTATGAAAACACCGTCACAAAAATAGCATTTCTTAAAAAATTAAATCTTAATGTCATTGAAATGTGGGAATGTGAATGGGACCACATGGTAAAAAACGATAAGAAATTACAACAGTTTATTCAAACACAGTGTCATGATCTTGTTGATCATCTGGTACCTAAAGATAGTTTTCATGGTGGGCGTACAGAATGTTTTAATGCCTTGTACGAATGTACCAGCGAAGAGTTTGTGGCATATTATGATATTACCAGTCTTTATCCGTGGGTAATGGCACGTAAGCCATTGCCTATAGGAAAACCTATAATATACAAGGGGCCTGACTTTCCACAAGTGCAAAGTATTCATGGATTAGTGAAATGTAGTATCTTGCCTCCCAAAGACTTATATTTTCCAATTTTACCATATACATGTAATGATCGCCTTTTGTTTGGGTTATGTCGTACGTGTATGGAACAAAGTGACAACATTTGCATCCATAATGATGCCGAGCGTGTCCTTACTGGTACATACTGTACTCCTGAACTTCATGTGGCTTTAGATCTCGGATACAAAATTCTACAAATTATTGAAATTTGGGAATTCAAATTATCTGGATCAGAAAATAATCTGTTTAAAGATTATGTCAATTCCTTCTTAAAAATGAAGCAGGAGTCTTCAGGATTTCCTAGCTGGTGCAAAACTAAACAAGATCAAGAAAAATATATTACAGACTATTATGAACATGAATGCATTCAGTTAACGGAAAATAACATTCAATCAAATCCTGGTCTAAGATATATTTCCAAAATATTTCTCAATTCCTTGTATGGGAAATGGGGACAAAGAACAGATTTATCTCAATCTGTAATTGTAGATACTCCAGAAAAATTTTTAAGTTATCTATGGGCACCCCAATATGAGGTACAAACTGTATTGCCTATTGGAGAGCGGCATCTCATTGTATCATATAAAAACATTGAAAACAAAAACAAGCCATGGAAATTTTCCAATGTTGTCCTTGCAGCCTTTATCACCTCTTGGGCACGTCTAAAACTTTATGAATTATTGACAGCTATTGATCCTGAGCGTGTATTGTACTGCGACACTGATAGTATTATGTTTGTGCAACCACGTAATGAAAAGCCTCCACTTTCTTTGGGTTCCTATTTAGGTCAGTTAACTAATGAAGTTCCTGATGGCTGGGAAATTGATGCATTTATAGGCTTAGGGCCAAAAAATTATGCCTATAGAATGAAAGAAGTTCAAACAGGGAAGGTAGATTATGTATTTAAAATTAGAGGAATTACTTTAAATCATCGTACACGACAAGAAATTAACTTTGATCATTTTTATCAACTAGTTCGGGATAAAGCTGACAAAAAACAGTTACACAATCCAGGAAGAATTGTTCGTAAGCCTGGGTTTGTCATCGTATCCAAGTCTGAAACTAAAACACATCAAAAAGTTCAAAATAAAAGACGACGATTAAATCATAACAGTATTACTGACTATAGAACATTGCCATATGGTTATCAAAGTATTAAGTGCGTGAAATGAATGGTATTCTGTATATATGTAAATAGTAAACTGTCTAAAGGTATCATGATGTCATAATATCATCAAATATGTTCATAAGTTTTCCTATCTGTTGGTACTTGTACGTATATATAATGTAAATATCTTATTTAAATATATCTTATTTAAATATGTATATCAATTTGCCAATATTGGAAAATAGAATATTGTAGAGTATATAAATACAATAAAGCGTTACAATTTATAATAATATGTTTTATTTCTGCAACAAATATTCATATCATACGAAGTATCTGTATTCTATATAAGATAAAGGAAGAATACCTATGCTTCATATAAGATTATTTATCATATTTTATGCTCCTACAATAAATGACTCTAAGTTGAAAACCATATTGTTGTCATAATGTCTTCTATAAGGTGAACAAGCATCTTAGAAGTAAGTAAAGGTATCAATATAAGACATTAGAATACTATACTGAAAAGATATCTATATGTAAATGGGTTATAACATAGTGATATCCTTTGTGCTTCAAATATCCGTACAACATCTGTGGTATGCTCACATTTTGAGGTAACATGATGTGTTCAGCCTCACAGTTTGAGTAACAAACAATCCAATGAATATTACGAGAGGTTAAATACGTAAAATCACAATATATACATTCTAACATGGTATTCAAGGTAATCTATATACATAAGGAATCAATTCATGTGTTTGCATTCACATAGCGTATCACCACAACAACATATACAGCTCTACAATATATATAACCCTACAATAGAAACACTTCAGGTGTTTGCATCCCCCATAGTATAGCCCCTAAAGCTACGCAACCAACAACACATGCTTAAAACACTTACATGCAAACGAAAGATAATATGTCTACAATATGATACATATATTCCTGTCCGATATCAAAACCAATATACATACATACATACATACATCTACCCACTTACAAACTATTCATATATTCATGCAATTTCTTATTCGTCTAAGCTTCGTACCCCATTAGACCCATACAGTATCCAAAAGATGATATTCTATGTTAAAATCACATATCAGCTACACATAGATGTACCCAGTTACAAAGTAATCATATATACATGCAATTTGTCATTCGTCTAAGCTTCGTACACCCTTAGACCCATACAGTATTCAAAAGATGATATTCTATGCTAAAATCCCCTATCAACTACTGAAAATACAATATCATTACATAAAATATGTTTCTTAGAGTTGCGCGCATTTCCTTCCACATTATCTCATACATTTACGTACAATACGCAGTGCCGTATATTACATATATCCGCAAAATGCCTCTAAATATACGAAAAACAGTAAAATCCATTCTTTGTAATCCTTTTCTTTAGCATCTCATTAATATTCATTATCATCTCATTAATATTCATAAATAATTAATTCATTACTCTAGTTTTTAAAAGGATAAAATCATTTATGCAAAAAAATACCTACAGAAATCTTCCTTCAAAACTTCTTCCAAAAGCACAAAAGGGAAAGTTGTCTTGCGTACACATTCATTCACTCTTTTTTTTCCTCTTTGAAACTCAGGTAGGAACGCTCACTCTTTTTTTCCCCCTTTACGTATGTGGCAAGGTCTTAACAAAATGCGTAAGAAGTCAAACGCCGGTTTAAAGTGATCCTTTGCTCACAAAACAAAAACACACTTCACCCCTCCATCTTATATGCGGTTTCCTCAATATGGGGCAATACATTAACTTTTAAAAAATGACACGTACCTATCTCATTCTTAAATTTTCTGTCGTTAGAATAATGATTCTTATTTCTTTCTTTTTTCACATATTTTTCAGTTTCCATGCAGTAGAAGTCACAGTCCCCCCATTAAGCAATGTCCAGAGAAAAGTACAGTTCGCCCTCCACCTCCAAAAACCCTGGAACACACACATACAAGCAGGTGTCTATGTTACGTTCAGTACTCCGTCAAAGGGCTCCCTCCCTCCTACGCCTTACATCTTAGACAGTCAATATATTTTAACATTTGTTCTTTATCCAGAGTTTCCCATGTTTCTAAATACATGAAACTAACTTATTTAACATGTCTTTCTCACCTCCTACGGTTCAAGTATTGTGCAACATCTATATGTCACATTAAATTGACACTTTGTTACTTCCTTAATTGACACAATGATGAAATTACGAGACAGCTTGAAAAGAAGCATCTGGTACGATTACAATGGTGTTTGTCGGCTAATTATTGAAGAAAGACCTCACACGAAGGTTACATTTAGCAATACGACTACTGCCTCCCCCCTCTTCCTGTGCTCTTCCCCCACTGGTTACCTCATCTTACGACATGCCATTATTTCATTATAGGTGAATTCTTTCTTTAGAATTAGTTTCTTGAATAGCAAGACCAACTGCGTTCAAGATTAACAAAAAAAGACTTGTGTAGACATGCTTTGAAGCTTCTTCAGTTATTTCTGGGCACTTGAGGGATGAATAAACAAGGAAGAAACACATTTCTTAAAGGCTTGGGGAAAAACGGTAAGTAATCAACATAAATTGTATAAATTAATATAAAATTGTATTAAAATATATGATAAAACATTCAAGAGGAAATTTGCATCCATTTTCGTGAGATTTTGGGAACATGGGTAAATTTTTTGGTACAAAATGGCGGATTTTAACCTCATTTTCGTGAGATTTTGGGAACATGGATAAATTTTGGTAGAAAATGGCGGATTTTAGGGCGTTTTTCGTGAGATTTTGGGAACATGGGTAAATTTTGGTACAAAATGGCGGATTTTAGGGCGTTTTTCGTGAGATTTTCGGAACAAGTTCGTGAGAAGTACGTGCTATACTACTCGAGTGTGATATTATTGGCACATTTTCTTCACTCTGTGATTCTGATTTTGTACAGTGTCAAAACCTATCTTTCAACTGCAAATAATAATAATAATAATAATAATAATAATAATAATAATAATAATAATAATAATAATAATAATAATAATATGTACGTAGTCTAGCATGGCGAGTTATTAATGCTTTCAAATCCTGAAACAGACGCTCGATTGCTTTTTAGTATGTAAAAGTCCATCCCCCTAAAATCATTATGGTCCCGTCCCTTCACCGGCTAAAAAAAAAAGCTCCCTGGGTGCACTTCTGTGTGAGCTTGTGGAAAATAATAGTTTCTAACTTTTCCATAAAAGATGACACGTAAACGTCTCGAACCAACACTGAACCACTTGGCCCTCTACTTACGTATGCTTAAGTAATTGATGTTGCCTACCTATATATACAATCTAAGTAGTACATTTATGATAACATAATCAATTTTATACAATAAAACGATACGCTGGAACGAAAATTATGTAAACAGTAGTACATTATCATGGGGTTTACATACCCGCATAAACATTTCGAGTTCTAGTTAACATATAAGGGCGTAGAATTGAAGTTGTAAGATTTTACCTTACAAAAAAAAAAAAACTATACAAATACTGGCGCAAATCCCGGGGGATGAGGGGGACATGTCCCCTCCAATCTTGGAACTGCGGGGACTGTCCCCCCCAATAATCCGATTTGAAGTGTGTTTTTGGGAAGAAATGTCATTATTTGTGTCTGACTGTCACAGCGGATAGTGAAATGAAATTGATGTCCCTGCTAATATACAAGTTCACCTCAGAAATCAGATTCATCTACCGTAATATGAGTCTCATTTCCTCTTTCGCTCGCACCCCCCAGAATAAGCCTCAAATCTGCCTGCCTCCCAATGTTGAAGACAACTCTGTTTTCCCTGATTCTCCACAGCATTGTTTTTGTAATTCATAAATATTTAGAACATCACTTTAAAAAGAATGGGAACAGTCTTACCCATCCCCCCAATGTTGAAGACAGATTTACGCTGCTGTATTGAAAAGTAACCCCGTAAAGCAATGTTAAAAAAAAAAAGCGAGGAATCTATACCACTTTAGTTTGTGACCGTAAAATGAAGTGACAAGGTCAGGAAAAAAAAAAGTTACACTAGAAAAGGTTAGGGATAACAGCTAGTTAAGAATGGGAAAGTAAAGGAGGAGCAATATATTGAAAAGAAAGAGAAAAACACTTAACATATTTTTAAAGTTCATGTCAATATCTTTTACTTAGTATTATGCTTAAAGCTCAAAAGAAATTTGCATCACAAAAGAGAAATTATTGATCATTCTTTGAGGAAAAAAAGTTCAAGGGCCAAATCTTTTTGTTATTATTATTCTTGATAACAAAAAGTTATCTAGGAATTCCATCTTGAAATATATCATTGAAAAAAAAACTCACGAAAAAAGAATAAAAACTAAACGCATGTAGTGCTGAACATAGAAATTGATGAATTATGTCAAAAGAAGGATTCTTTTGGTTCTTCCAGAAGAAAATGTGATGTTTATCTCATCAACGTTAAAAAGAATTGACAGGTGACTCCTTGTTCCAGCGGCCTTGTTACGACGATGTGCATCACTGGAAAATGACAAGGGCATGGGCAGCAACTGATATCCACAAACGACGTAAGAAAGAAAGAAGAAAAAGAACTATGCACCATCTAGGAAGACAGCAAGCAAGATACTAATTTTAGTACCATATACTGTACGTAATACCGTTATATGTTTTCCAATAATAATAAAAAAAAGATAGGTAAGTATCAACTTCCTTTACAGTGTATAGAAAAATACTTGCATCTAATCTGCACTGCCAATTACTGCGATAGAATCCTAACCAGATAGGTATCTTTTACCAACAAACATATACGATATATATATATATAGGAATGTGCGATATCCATCTACAGTGTGTGCTACACGCCCGGAATCAATCAACGGTACATTGGTTTGCATACGGAACGGTACACCAAACAGGAAGTTTATATCATAATGCTCATTAGCGATTTCGAAAATAATGAACGCCTACAGATATTGTTCTCTTCAGTGTTTTTTTTTTTAAATATTTCCCTCCCGTTTTCTCGTTTGCATAAATTTCATTGCTGTATATACTAAGCGAAACAGATAACTTGATATCATCATATGGATGCGACGAAGATTAAAAAAAAAAAAAAAAAAGAAAAGAAAGACCCTCAAGTTATCTAGATTGGATCAGACTAAAAATCTGTGCATATACTAAAGTGTTTCAAAAAAAGGTCAAAGCTATTACAACATATATGTATATACAGTATTTACAAAGCTATGCTACCTTTGTCTTAGCAATATGCAAAAGATCATTTGATAAAATTTTCATTTTCATTTTTGCAAAAATGAGATAAATAATGATAATAACTATAACATTACAAAAATTAGCGCTTAACGAAAATATGTTCAAAGAGGAAACATAAACCAAAAAATAGATCTCATTGAGGTGAACAAAATTATATGGGTGAATAAAAACTATGATAGTAATTCCATAAACTAATAGATCTCATTGAGGTGAATAAAATTATATGGGTGAACAAAAACTATGAGAGTAATTCCATAAACTAATAGATCTCATTGAAGTGAACAAAATTATATGGGTGAACAAAAACTATGAGAGTAATTCCATAAGCTAATAGATCTCATTGAGGTGAACAAAATGATATGGGTGAACAAAAACTATGAGTGTAATTAAATAAACTAATAGATCTCATTGAGGTGAACAAAATGATATGGGTGAACAAAAACTATGAATGTAATTCCATAAACTAATAGATCTCATTGAGGTGAACAAAATGATAGGGGTGAACAAAAACTATGAGTGTAATTCCATAAACTAATAGATCTCATTGAGGTGAACAAAATGATATGGGTGAACAAAAACTATGAATGTAATTCCATAAACTAATAGATCTCATTGAGGTGAACAAAATGATATGGGTGAACAAAAACTATGAATGTAATTCCATAAACTAATAGATCTCATTGAGGTGAACAAAATGATATGGGTGAACAAAAACTATGAGAGTAATTCCATAAACTAATAGATCTCATTGAGGTGAAAAAAATATATAGGGGAACAAAAACCATGAGTGTAATGAGAGCCGTAGCCACGGGTGGACTAGCACGGCCGTCGTCCCGGGCGCTGATGGCAAGCGGGTGCCTAACAAGCAAGCACAAAGAAAAAGTGTTTGGAAAAGAGTAAACAACGCGGCGGTCCGTAAAAGTATTGGCGCCCTATTAAATCAATATTGTTGTCGGTTTGCAAAGAAATACATATGGTAAAATAAAAATTACTCGCTCCATTTGCAACCCATACATTTTAATAACAGTTACAAGTTTTTACTTATTACTTAAAAATCTAATTATATATAATTTCTTATTCACAATATGATATACAAGGTGGATTGTAATCACATATAGTGCACATAGGAGTGTTCTTAAAATCACAAACAGTCAAAATCTCAAATACAGTAAATGTAAAAAGTATTCATACAGGCAATATTTTTGTAAAAAAATGTGATCTTTTTTCCGCTTCCATGATATGTAGATCCAACTCACTGGGCAATTAGAAAAAGGTGTTCCGGGAAGGAATACTTGGGGGAAGTATAAACAACAAATGCTATTTTGACCTTGGTTTACAGAGACAAAAAATGGAAAAGTCTGAAAATTCATGTGCAAAAAGTGTTCGTACAGGACCACAAATCTCACAGGAATACCTCACTCTCCGTGTACAGAAACGAATGACAGGCCTGTAAAGGCAATCTAGTTTATCCTACGTTCCCTTGGAGTGCATTCAGGTTCACAGCATTATCGAGGAGTTTGGAAGTGCGGCAGTAGGGCATAAAGGTCGTGAAACTACAGAAGAGGAACGAAGAATTATAATTCGTCTGCATAACCACTGTAAGTCACTTTCTGAAATCGCAAGTATTGTTGGTAGGCCCAGAGGGACTATTCAAAGTATTAATGATAGAATGGGACAGAGAAAAACGTTGAAAAATGCACATAGAACAGGTCGTCCGGTGACATTAAATACGCATTGTCTGTCATTGATAGTTCGAAAAATAAGAAAGCACCCGCGGCTGAGTGTGGCAGAGCTTGCAAGTGAACTTTATAATGAACTTGAAGTACATGTCTTACATTCTACGATTTGCAATTACTTGAGAAAGCGTGGCTTTCATGGTCGGATAGCCCGAAGAAAATATTTTGTGAGTGAAGTCAATAGGAAGAAAAGGTTAACATTTGCCAAAGCACATCGAAATACGCCACAAGAATTCTGGAACCGTGTCACATTTACGGATGAAAGCAAATTCAACATTTTCCCATCGGATGGACGAACCATGGTGTGGAGGCAAAAGAATACAGAGTTTCGAAAACAAAACCTCAAATCTACAGTGAAACATAGTGGTGGTTCTACCATGGTTTGGGGTTGTATGAGTGCATCTGGTGTAGGGTCCATGCACTTTATCGATGGTACGATGAACCATTATCAGTACATTGATATTTTAAAATCGAATCTCCATTCATCTGCTGAACAAATGGTCATTAGACAAAATTTCATATTCATGCAGGGCAACGATCCAAAGCATTCCGCTTTAAACACACGCTTTTGGATCTTGAACAATATGCCAAAGTACATGCTAACACCTCCCCAATTCCCCGACATTAATCCGATTGAGCATCTATGAGACCACCTTGACAAACAGATTAGAAAACGACCGATTTCAAATAAACAAGACTTACAAAATGCTTTGCAAGAGAAATAACAGAAAATTCCCTTATCAAAGACCAAGGCTTTGCTAACGTCAATGCCAAAGCGTATTAAAGCTATTATAGTATCAAAAGGATATCCTACGAAGTACTAAAGTAGCCCAATGTGACGAAAACAAAGACACAAAGTGAAATGTATGAATACTTTCTGTTGATTGATATTTCTTTCTTTTCACTACATTTTTGAATTTCCTGCACGAATAGCTGCTTCTTTGTTTACTACAATCCTAATTTGTTTCATATCAGTATATTTTTGTGTTATGTTTCCTACACTTGAAGAAATAAAATACAAATTTACAGTTCAAGTGGTGTTTGTCCACCGTGATAAGTTACATGTTATCATTTTCCGAGGTGTATGAATACTTTTAACATTCACTGTATGTGTTCACCATTTTGATTGTTATGAGTTTGGTTAGTTAATTCCGCTTTTCTACCCAATCGGATTAATTACGACGATGAGAATGAAGGTATGAAAATGAGACAGGTGGACAGACACATGTAAGCTCCTGTTTGCGCGAGAATATTAAAAAAGAAGGTAAACAAGGGGAATAATAACTATTTCCAGCTTGAAGCTGTTGTAGAATAGGGACTTAAGGGGTCAAAACTTAACCCAACCACTTTAGACTTTTCCAAAGACTGATCACTATCAGTGATTTTTTTATTCCGTTGATAAATGAAATGCTTGCAATCTGAAGGAATTTATAAGGATCATTTATCCATCAACTACTTGTATCGCCAGGATATTTTTGTGTGTATGTGTGTACTCTTATCTAGTTGTATGCTATTTTTTATCTATCAACATTTGTACAAAATATATGCACGCATTATGCGTATGTGTATTAGTGTATTTTTAAGTGTTAATTAGTAATAAGTAACCTGAAATTCAGATCTTTCACTCATTAAGAAATTAGATAATTACTGTAATTTGAAAAAAAATATTATATGTAGTAGCCAAACTATATTTTGGATTTTAAATACAAACATTAAACATATTCTTCAGCCCCATCGTTGAATAATATTGAAAAATTCGCAAACAAGGCTTCTTCTGAATTTCCGTTACATTTCACAAAATACTTTGCCATAAAACAATCGCAATTAAAATGATATTTGTGTTGTCACATACAGAATTCATCTATGAAATTGGATAGTACTTAAATATACAGTTTTCCGAGAAAAAAAAAAAAAGGTTTTGAAAGGAAAAGTCCAGTTTTTAATCTTTATTCCCATTCATTCGAAACTGGTAATATAATCATAGAGATATCATGATTAAGCACAAAAGTGCTTTGGATTTGCATTGTTTGTTCCCTCCGTCTTACTTGCGTTAGTATTGCTATAGAGGACACCAAAATGTGAATGTCTGTAATACCGTAGTGTCATCAGTTTGCAACACTGAATAATAAATGTAATAAATAAGTTCTCGTTTTATATGTAGATTTGAAATGTGTAATAACCTGACGAAATGATATGTAACTTTTTGTTGGGTTGGCAATACTGTTCCCCTGGTGGTGTCATAAAGCATGTCAAACACTGTCCCTCTGCCGATATTTGCATAGTTACAAGGGCGTATCAAGATAAATGGTCCATCGTATATATATATATGATATAATATAATATATCCATTATATATCCCTAATTCCATATATATATATATATATATATATATATATATATATATATATATATATATATATATATATATATATATATATATATGTGTGTGTGTGTGTGTGTGTGTGTGTGTATGTATGTGTGTGTGAAATGCAGCTAGTAAACAACGCAAATTTAATACTAGTTATTTGTCTAAATTTTAGTATTCTAGTTGTTTCCCTTTTTAAAAAGTACAAAGGACAAAGTTACACAATTAGAAGTGGAAACTCCTTTGTTGGGTATTCTTCTCAAATCTACTTCAGAAAGACTATAAAACTGGAGATCATTTTTCGCATAACCTCCAGGCACTCCAGCAACAATCTCTGGAATTTCCTTCTCTTCTTTTAGAAACTCACACAATCCAACAGAGTGGTTTTCTTTTCGTCTCCATCAGACTGCGTTGATCTAAAACCGGGCCTTTTTCACTTATTACCTGGGGCTTCGTGGTAGTAACGGCAAAACCAGCGGACATTAGCCTTCAGGGTGCAAGAAAAGGCATCACCGTCTACAGTGGGTGTCTGGCTGAGACACCGAGAGAAAGAATCACAGTTACTGTCTCCCTCCCTCGCCCGAACCCTTTCCAATATTTTTTCGCCATTTTTTTCAAGTTAAGTGGCAGAAAAATCAGGAAGAATTCTCCTTGGAGGGCTTCGAAACGCAAAAGGAAGACAATATACTAACAACCAGCATGTCGAATTACACTGGAGAAACGTTAACTGTACTTTTTCAATCGGTGATCACTCATTTGACGTTCAGTTTCCATAAAACCATGCAAAATTGCTCCTCTCCTACACTCACTCTTGCATAGCATTACCCCTTTGGGTACAACACTCGCCAGGGCAGTGGTGCTTCACAGAAACGAGATAGAAATAATCATAATAAATATATATTTTTAAAAATCTTATTACTGCAAATAAATGTTTATTTAATCCAAAACCGAGCGAAGTAACTCAAGTGGTAGAGTGTTGGCTTCGCATTTGGGGGGTCGTGGGTTCGATTCCCGATGCCAAACATCCTAACAGAAATTTTCCAGGGTTTTCCTTAGTCCTACCAGGCAAATGCCAGGATGGTGCCTACTAAATAGGCCCTGGTCGATACCTTCCCAAATCCTTTACATTGTTATTGTTGTTCTTAGATATTCAGTGTAAAATGACCTTTGAGCTGTATTTGGTGATTGTTAAATAAATAAATAAAACACAAGATGTAAATAAGCGACCAAAGTAGGTAGCAGCGAAGTGACTTTGATTTTGGGAGGTTTTGGATTTAATTCTCAAATTCTGCTGCACTAAATGATGTTTCTCAGAGACAAATAAGTAAATATTAGGATAGGTACTTAGAAAAATACATCAAGGCCAGATTTATTTCTTATTCTTTAAAACTGGCCTAATTTCACGAAATGAAATTTAACTTCCCGTGGTTATGTTCAAAGGAGACGCACGACTAATGTAAATGAATGATTATGAAAGAATATGTGAAATAACAATGTAGGAGAAAACGAAAGAACCAGGAAAAACTCAGACACGATGCTTTCCACTACAAAACTCACATGACCTAGTATCGAACCAGCGACCGCAGCTCTGAGCCACCGTGCTCCGATTGACCTAATTATAACAAAATTATATTTCTGAAGTAGTGTTACTGATTTCGTTCATGATAATTTTAACGCCTTTATGCTGTGTACATGATAAATTATTTTAATATTCACAAATAATGTTAAAATTTGAGATGTATAAAATAAATGTCCCCAAATGAATGGTTAGCATGTATGTCTTTGCATTTGGTGTTTGAACCCTTTGGCTGGGAGGCTTTAGCCCTTCGGGATTTCGTGCTAAGTGTTGGGATTTAGTAAATTAACTTAAGTAGCTAACAAGTATAATCTCCATTAGCCGTATTGGTTATCTATAAACCTTGTTTAAAAACACAAAACAAATGACTGCTACCAAAACGTTCTCTGAATTATATAACACTTTAGGTGATACCCAATTATTAACACCTCATTCATCGATGATCCATACATATTACTAGAAAGAGACACCATCGCTCTAAATAATTTCTAAGATTTCCAAAGATCATTCTAAGTTAGATTATCAGTAGTGTCCTATTTTTCTTCTTCTTCTTCTTCTTCTTCTTATTCTTATTCTTATTATTATTATTATTATTATTATTATTATTATTATTATTATTATTATTATTATTTTGCTATTAATTGGAAAGACGCGTGATTTTGTGACTACATTGTAGAGCCGTCTCTGTTTATGACATTATTAATCGGATATGTTTAATATGACACATGGAGATAATTATTGATCAATGATACAGTAAGAATCGTATCTCCCTCTAGAAAGACAATATGATTTACTCATGATGCAATTATTCAAATACGTAGACGATATGGAGTTATTATAGTGCCTTTAAATAACACATTTATAAATGGCTTCCCTGTTGTAGAACTCTGTTGTAGAGGCGCTACTGGTCATAAAATACATAAAGTATAGTAATTAATGATTCTATCCGCTATTTGTAAACAATAATTTTTTAAAATTTATTTTCAATGTTCATAATAGCTAAATCGTTATAATATTAATAATTGATTATTTGCTTTTAGGTTAGGGTCTATAATAAATATAAGTTAAGTTATATTGTATAGTTGAAGAGGTCTTCTTTGTTTCTCGTACCTAAAACTTGTTCCTTAGTCTTACAGAAACTTCTTTCTTGATTATAGGCTTTCCTTGTTTTTAAGTTACATGTATATAATATTTGATTACGTTTTTCGTAATTGTATTAAAGTTAATTGTTGATGAAATGAGTTTTGATAAAACTGAATTATGTATAGACATAGAAACTTATAAAAATGCTACCTAAAACAAAATTATACGCTTCACCTATACAATCTCACATCATCTCGAGCCTCCGATTAGATCGTCTAATCACAAAATATAGTTATATTATTATTATTATTATTATTATTATTATTATTATTATTATTAATAATAATAATAATAATAATAATAATAATAATAATAATAATAATAATAATAATAATAATAATAATAATAATAATAATAATAATAATAATATACAGAGACTACGCTTGTCAACCAACATTTTTAGTTAGGCATGTTTACTGTTTAAGAGCTTCCTCCCAACATTCACGCTATTCAGAATGCTTGAGCATTGCTTTTTAGAAGTGCCCTATTTTCTAAAATCCTTTTAACTTCTTAAGTCTTTAGAAATAACTTCTGCCTGTCTCTACGAAATTATGATCTTTTGTTATGAAGTATCGTAAAGAAATAAGTTTTTAATGAAGGAGTTTCAAGCACATACAAAAAGTGCTTATCTCAAATATAAGTACTAGCTTAACGTCTTGAACAAGACATGTCTCTTTCAGCACTTGATAAACGTAGACATAATTCAATTTATTGTCATACACAAAACCAAGCCTTTTCTTCTTACCAGTTTTTAATATATGAATATGACGACAATCAATGACATCATCCAATTCACCAATGAATAAAATTTTCAAGTGGCGGCTCAATTAATTTACAAAGTGCAGAAAGGTCAGACAAAGCCGGATACCTTTGTCTAAACCGTTAAATACTGCAATGTTTTATCTTGAATAGCTGTCAAAGACAAAAAAGAGACTTTCAGATTATTTGTAGACTTTATTGAGGAACAAATACAGATCCTTGCGGGACACTAGTGTCTTTTCATTTGAAGAACCACATATCCATTGGCAATCACCGGAAAACGCTTTGGTCAAAGAGAAGTTGTGTCTGTCTCAGCCGCACCTTCACATACATACAAGATATTTTCTCTATCACTCTTTGCCTCCCCTCCTTCCTGTTGAGTTCTCCACACCATCAACTGTGCATGGCACGTTGTTTAACCAAACAGCTTATACAATACGAAAAAAGCACTGCCGACACCATTCAGACTTCTACACGGACAGACCTCTCGAAGAAAAACAGTGTATATTGAATACAGCAATTGTAACTACTATTCTCTGTCTCTCTCCTCACACCTACAGCTATTGCATACAAAAAGGAAAAAAAATCTCCAAAGCACAGATTGAGAACCACCGCGTGACTTTGTGTTATTCAGGACTTAAGTCAACATAAACAGTGTTTTGAATACTAACGACATAAAAAGGGGGGACTTCTATGAGCGGTTAGAACAGCAACTTCATCAAAACAGCGTTGGATGTGTTTTCTCTCTCAATATCTGCGTGCGAAATGTTATTGCGTTGTAAAAAATAATAAAAACACAGTAACAACTAAAAGTATTTCCTCAATTAAGACACTGAATGCACTGCATAAACATGAAAACTAAAAGTTGCTAATTTACTAGACCACCTTGGAATTTATGGTATGTAACTACGGATTAGGTAAGGGCTCTTTTCAATCAAACGAACTTTGTTAAATTTACTAAGGCATTTTCTTTGTTCGTTAATTAGCCCATTTACTGGAGTTTAGTGTTACTTTCAGCATCAATATTACAGCAGACGGGGTTTACCGCTTAATGTGAGACCGGTACTTGAATTATATCCAAGATTTTGTGTCACTGGCAGAGAAATTTTGAGGGTAGCTACTTTTTTTCTTTCTTTCTTTTTTCTTTTTCTTTTTCTTTTTTTTTTTTTTTGTATACCAAAGAGGATAGTTATTTAAATTCGACATGTATGCAGGGCAGGTTTAGGCAGAGGGGAAGGCGCTTGAATAAGCTGATGGCGGAAATTTTGAGAGTCAGTAATTGCAAAGATGAAGTAGAAAACTATGTTGTCCAAACGTAGTTTTAATGTATATTGGTACAGCAAAAATTTACCGTTATTTATCCAAAAGTTTCGTTCCCATTTTACTTCCTCGGTAGGAGCTATGTTGGCTCTGCTATGCTTCCGATGTCTGTTAGCAGCAAAGGAGGGACGTTTAATTTTCGTATAAGGCAGTAGCTACACTTAATTGCTCAAAACGCTTTAAGTAGCATTATAAGTTTTGTATGCCAATATCAAATGATTCAAAGGATGCTAAATACACTATAATTACTTAGGAACGTAAGTGGCATTAGATCGATGCGCCAATGTGATTGACCTGTGCGTGGTGTAAACACAGTTATGTACTTGGTAATCAAATCTTCAGTCGTAGTCTAAATGACGAAATGTAGTGTACGTACTCACTCTCTGTCTTTCTCTAACTCTTATAACTATTTAACTCTCTCCTAGATACATTTATATATTAATCAGCTCCTCAAACCACACTGAATGATTTAGTATTATTTTCATAGACAGGCGAAGAGCAAAACCCACTCAAATATACAAAATAAGAGCACGCTATTACTCTTAATAAACCACCATCCCTTATAATTTCCAAACCCAAACAACAAACATTTATACAGACTAATTCGTCAACTAATGTTCAGTCTCAGAAATTTAAACATTATCAACCCGTACAATTAATTCCCAATAGTTGGTAAATGCTCGTCAAAGCGGTAAAAGTTTGCAATAGGCTACTTTACCGTTTTACCTGTCCGGCCTACTCCCTGCGCTGCTTAGAGGTCTACACGGGTTAGGGCCGAGCCCGCGGGCCGGGCTCGGACCTACAAAGCAAGTAGTACTTGGACCTGAATCTATCCAACGTGTGAGGTATTATAGACAATAGATAGCCGACAAACACCATTGTAATCGTACCAGATGCTTCTTTTGAAGCTGTCACGTATTTTCATCTTTGTGTCAATTAAGGAAGTAACAAAGTGTCAATTTAATGTGACATATGGATGTTGCACAATACTTTAAATGTTGGAAGGCAGAGAGACACGTCAAATAAATTTTAGAAACATGAGAAACATCAAAGAAAAAGGATAGAATTTAAAATTGAAAAGCTTCTTGTAAGTGTCACGTAATTCCATCATTCTGTCAATTAAGGAAGTAAGAAAGTACGAGTTGAAAGTGAGATATGGGTGTTTGAAAATAGTGTAACAGCAGGACGTGAGAAAGTCATGTAACCTAAGAATGGCATAGGTAGGGAGAGAATTCTTTGATGTGTACTAAAGAAAGAAACATATACACAGGTGTGCTATATTTTTGGGTGGTCCAGTTTTTTGGACATTGCTTAATGAGGGGACTGTGATTTTTAATGCATGGAAAAGAAAGAAATAGGAGACACCTGCTTGTATGTGTGTGTTCCAAGTTTTTTTGGAGGTGAAGGGGGGGGGGCGAACTGTGCTCTGGACATGGGTTAATTGGGGGCACTGTAACATGCACCCTATGGAGAGGTACCGCTTATTATACTGAAGGAGAGAGAATGTAAGAAAGAGATAGTTACGTGTTACATTGCCCCATACTGAGATACATGGCACAAGATTGCATAGGGAAAGTGTAGTGTCCTTTTGACCAAAGGACCAGTTTAAATTAACGTGGGAATAGTTAAAATTACTACAATAGAAAGCGAAACTTTTTTTTTTGTGTGTGGATGAGAAATTGTCATGTTGGTTGCGACACACGTGCATGTGTAACTCTTTTTAGAAAAGAAAGAAAAAAAGATCTTTTAAGTTGTTGGGATATAGAAAGTTATTTGAGAAAATGTATGTGACATTTATTGTTGAGGGATGGGACCCCCTGTAATTTTGAGTTGAACGTAACTTTTTTTAGAAAAGAAAAAAAAAAAGATTTTTCTGACTTAGACAGAAAAATGTTCCATTTAGCATGCCCTGTTAGAATGAAAAAAGAAAGAAAGAAAAAGCCATTTTTCTGGAAAAGATTCTTGTTAACTTTAAAGAATAGCTTTGTACTTGTTTTTTGTGAAAAAACGAAAGGGCGAAAACAGACAGGTTGTGAGTAAGATTGTTATTATACCAGTGGTTTAACAGAGTGAGAAAAAAAGAAAAAAAAGTATTGTTGAAGTTAGGGATACTATCATGAATGGATTTTTGTAGTTTTGAAAAGGAGTGTGAGAAACTTACGTGGAAAATAAGATAATATTTGCAATAGAAATTTAGATATTTCGGGGTTATGGATTTGTTTGAAGTTTTAATTTAGTTGAATTTTTATGTTATATAGTTGAAAAGATGCAGATGAGAAGAGACATGATTGATTTGATATTATATTATAGTTGAGAAAAAAATAGAATAAAATATGGGAAAATATATATGCTGTGAGCTGAGGATTGGAACATAGATGTTTGATACATTAAAGATAAATATTTTATTAGTGTTGTGATAATTGGATTAAAATTGATAGGAAGATACATGAAAATTCGAAGGAACACAATATGAATTGAATGGATTTTGACTTGACTTGATGTTAGTTTTGCTTTGGTTTCAACAGCGACGCTACATGAGGCATAAAGTTAGTGAATAATTTGTGTATAATACTGATGCTTACAAACTTATATTTTTTGTAGTTGGAATATTGAAATTGAAATTTTTAAGATTACGTTGCATGGTTATTTGGATTAGGCTAAGGGAGACGATGAGATAGTGGGATGAAATGGGAGAATTGCGAGAAATTGCAAGATGATAGTATTTAGATGCTTTTTTTATATTGACGTAGTAGCTAGGGTACATACCATTGATACGTGTACGGCTAAGGTGAAGGAGACGATGATTATTTTTTGGTTCGTTTGTTTTTTACAAACTCTGAACAATCTGATGTGTTTGAACTAAATATGGGAGCTAAAATAAGCTCTTAAAAGTATATAGGAAGTGGGAGGAAACGGGAGAATCCCGAAAAAACCCACGAACACGGTCTTTGTTTAACATAAAGTTGAATTGATTGGGTCGGGGATTGAACCTTTGCTACGTTAGATGGAATATTGTATAACGTGAATTATAGATATATTAAAATATGTATGTGGTGTAAAGTGTGACTGAAGCTGAGACTTGAAGCACGAAAACTGAACGCCTTAGTATTGAAGAATTATGTCAATGTATGGTGCTATACTTACAGAGAGAGAGACGGAAAAGAGCTCTTCCAGTGCTGAATAAGATAATAAAACTGAAAAAAGGCAAACCATTGGTTTCGTTTCCGTTTTGCAGAACCTACAAAAGTGTATTGTATTTTTTTTTTGGCTATTGTGAATTATGTAGACGCTACAAGCTGTATTTAAGGGAAAGAGTATCTTTTATGTGAGAATTTATTGTTTGTAGAGAGATACTTGCGTAAATTTTGTGTTGTATTGAAGGGAAGTTGTAGGGGGTAGTCTTTTAAAAGAATTTTGCTTTAAGACACACAGTAATTGGACGAAAGTGTTTGCAGGGGACGCTAAGATTTTAAAAAAAAAAAAAAAAGAAAAGAAAAGAAAGCGTAAATTGTTTGGCGTTAGTTTGACTCTTTTATTTGTGAAAAAATATAAATATCTTGTTTTGGAGAACACGCTTATTTTTAGTTTAGAGCTTACTGGGTGATACCACATTTGCGTGTGATATTTGAGGAAAGGAGTTTTTAGTTGACCGGAAATATCTATATTTGGAAGGTAAGTTGAATTTTGTTTTTTATATTTATTCTATAAAGTAATAACGAAAGAACTTAACTTTTATAGATAATTGAAGTGCGAATATAATATCATTTTTAATGTAAATTGTAATATGAGTTTATTTTTATTTATTGACTTTTAAGAAAAATAAAATGAGAAATATTGAAAAGCTGATGGTGGAATTAATTTTTAAATTTATATAATAGCATAGAACTTAATTCTAAACCACCCAAGTAATTTTTATTAAAGTTTATATATATATATATATATATATATATATATATATATATATATATATATATATATATATATATAGAGAGAGAGAGAGAGAGAGAGAATGATATTGTGTGTTTGCGGAGGATGTGTTGAATTTATACTAATTATTTTTTCTTATTTTTGTTTTAGATTTTTTCCTGGATCGATTGTGAAGCGATTTTTGAAGGAATTTTTACATTTGAGGTAAGAAATAAATTATTTTATTTATTTTTAAACTTAAGAGAGGAAAACTGTGGAGCTTATTATGTTTAATTGACTTTTTGGAAAAGATTAGTTTTAGTTGCGAACATTTTGAGTATAGTATGTGTAGCCTAGTTTTATTGAGAGGAAAGCAGGAAACGATGGAAAGATAAAAGCTTATAAATAACATAGAAAATGCAATATTTCAGTTTATCGTGCCACGATTATGTCCTTTAGGCTAAAACTGATGCGTGATTAAGGCAAGTGAATGATGCTGGAAGAATTGGTGGAATGAGAAAGTAGGAGCAAAAGGAAGTACCCCGAGTAAACTCACGAACACGATGTTGTCCACTAAAAAGTTACATGTCTAGGGATTAAATGAAAGACCTTACGCATGAGAGATACCGTTGAAACATATATAGAGGAAACGATGAAAAGATAGAAAATGAAATTTTTAAGTTTAACGTCCCACGGTTATACCAGTTATGCTAAGACTGACGCGTGATTAAGGCAAATAAATAATAACTCAATAATTGTTGGAATGAGATAGTGAGAGAAAAAACGTGAAAACCCAATAAGAGAATGATGTTTAACACAAAGTTAATTTGCGGGGGAATTGAAGGAGGGATTGCACGCACCAGAGGTGTACATTATAACATTGAGGTACCGTTGGAACATATGGAGAAAAAAGCACAAGATGGTGCAAAAATAAAAGTTTATTAATGATATAGAAAATAAAATTTTTAAGTTTTACGTTTTACCCTTATGCAGGTTAGGGTAAAGGGTAATAATGAGAGATGGATGAAATGGTGAAATGAGAGTGTGGGATGAAAGGGAAAAATTGCGAGAAAATGCATGATGAGAGTACTTACATGGTTTTTTACAGTGACGTAGTAGCTATGACGCATACCGTTGCTGTGTATTTCTGTTAGGCTAAAGGAGACGGTGATGATGAGTGAAATGGTTGAATGAAGAAAAATGGGAGGAAGCGGGAGAACCCCGACAAAACCTACGCATACGGTGTTTGCGCAGCATAAATTTCACTTGTTGCGGATTGGGATTGTATGAGAGATTTGAAGCACCGGAGGCGCGCGGTAGCGCAAACTGGCTTTAATAAATATTGGAATTTATTATTAGAAAGAGGATATGAAATATAAACTTTTAGTTAATTCATGAATTGAAAAAACAAAAGCAATGTTATGTAAGATAATGTGCAATTGAAATTAGTTGAGTAAATGTGTTGAATTGAACTGAATTGTTTTACGTTTAATGCACCGCTAGCTTAATTGGAAAAGTGTAGTTTGCCATATATTTTTGCGTGTAAATAGAAGGTTACGTAAAAATGCCATGGATTTAAACAGACTGTTATTATGTGCCAGTTTGGCAATGACAGTTTTTTAATATTGGAAACACTCACCAACATTTATGACATGAAAATTGGTAATGTAGGTGCAAGTGTGTCATAATTATTTTGGAAAAGAGATAATTGAATTATATTTGTTAAGTAAAGAATTGGGCAAAACCATGCATGTGTAATATTAGTATAGATTTAACTAATAACGTACAGAGAAATGTTTTAATGCCTAAATTTAATTGAAATTAATACCCATATGGACTTTTTATTGGGAATATCACTATTTCACGACGTGTGCTTGCGACTTAAATATTATTATTATTTTTTGGACTATATATGGCGTTATACCTCTTGTATAAGATTATGTAACTGCCCTTATGTCCGAAAGAATAAAAATTAAAAATACAGGAAACATAAAAGCATTGAGGGGCTAAAATATTTACTCAGACTGAAAGTAAATTCATGTATTATATTATATTAATATAAGTATAGAAAAAAAATCAAATGACCGTATTTAAAATGTAGTTATAAAGAAGATTTCAGTTGAGTTAAGTTGATTATGACTTTAGCGTTCCCTTGTGCAGCCATGGAATATGAGACGTGGACCTACAACTGTACGTGCAATGGGAACCACATGAGTTTGCCACGGGAAGCAAATGCTGGTTACCTATGGCAAATGCGCGTACGTTAACCGCTTAGACATGTAGGAGCTTATGAACGACAATAGTTTTTTAGGAAAAATGGATTTTGTTTTCTTATAATAATTTATTGAAAATAATGAATTGTTTTTATGACACTTAGCACTTTATATTGCACGGTAATGCGAGTCAGGGTAAAAGGAGATCATAATTAAGGATGTGGAAGGAAATGGAAGCATTCCGAAAAAATTATGATGATAATATTGTTTAGTATAAGATTAGTTAACCAAATCTCTTGTTAAGGAATGTCCTAGAGGGTATGTTGAGAAGAAAGAAAGGGAGGGGGCAAAGAAGACTAGAATTAATGGCTAATATTAAAACAAAAAGATTATACGTAAAAACGAAAAGGTTAGCGGAGGACCGTGGAGCATACAAGCTTGTTAGCTGTGGCAAGTGACATGGTATTAAAGGCAAAATATCTATAATTATGATTTAAGCAAAAAACAGAACTATGAACCAAATGTACTAGAGGAAATTAGTTTAGGATTTGTATGGAAAAAGTAAAATAAAAAACGTAATGATAACTGAATATTATCTTGGTAGTATTGTAAATAGAAATGTTTCCTAGAAAAAAAACTTTTGCTTAATTTGTGTGGAATTTTATATAAATGATACGAATATGTTGATACAATCGTAATAAGGACGTATGTTATTTGATATTTTGAATATGTAGGCAAAGACAAACATTGAAATTTTTTGTTGGGAGGGTTACAAAGTAATTTTGTTAGAATATGTTTCAAACTGGTAATTTTTAAGGTATTGTAGACAGTTATATGTAGGTTACTTTTAAAAGTAAGGTAAAAAAATTGTAGAAAAAAAAATAGATTGTTTATGTTTGAAGGAATGAAATATTACTTTTGTTGGAAATATAGGTAAATTGCCTTATAATTATAATTTAGGGAACTTAGATCCCCAGAGTTTTTTACTGATGGAAAATAAATAATAGCAGCTTGTTTACAGTCATTATTTGTATTGAAGATCCAACTTTTAAGAACTGATATTTAAATAATGAAATAACTTTGACAGATCAAATTATAGGCGCTAAACGAATAAGTATAAGAGTGATAACTGAGTATTCAATGTACAGTAGCTATTTATTTTGAGAATAGAACAGTGAACTGATTGAATGAATTATTGAGAGATATAAAAAATAAGATGATACCTATTTTAATATATTTTTAATAGCACGTCTGCTTAAATATAACATCTGAAATTTTATAGTATTATTTGATATTTATAAGTGTTTATTTTTGTTTTTTGCAGAATGGAGGGACCATCCACATCATTCGAGATTATTGGCTCATTTAACGAAATAGACGCAATGTTATTGGCGGTTGCAAATGAAGATAACAAATCCGAAAAAAGAAAGGGCGAAGAACAAGAACAAGAAAAAAGAAAAAAAATGAAGAAAGAAGAAGATGATCTCTGGGAACTGTTTCCCTTGGATGAGGAAACAGCTAAATTGTTAATATTGGCTGTTAAACGGGTGGAAGCAGTCGAAAAGTTAAAATTAAAGAGAAGAAAAATGTAAAAAAAAAGAAAAAAATGTAAATATACGAAATAAAAAGAAAAAAAAAAAGAAAATTAGATTAGACAATATAAGTTGTGTGTTTTATTAATTCCAATATGATTACTTTAGGTAATTTGAACTGAGAAAAATCAGGTTTTAAGGTTACTTGGTTGTTTGGGTGGTTGGAAGGCTTTATAGCGACCACATTTTTATGGTTTTTTCTTTCAGTTTTCTGGTGGATTGTAGGAAGACTTCAGCTAACAAATGGAGTGGAGTAAGGTATTGTATAATTTTTTATGGAAGACCCAGCAAAGAATATTAGTTTCACAGGGATTTAAGATTGTTTTGCTGAAAATATAATTTCCAATTGCTGACTAAAGATGCTTTTTTGAACTTGATTAAAAGACAAATTTTAGATCGTGCAAGCTGGAATCCAGCTCAGCTATCTAAATATTTATTATTATTATTATTATTATTATTATTATTATTATTATTATTATTATTATTATTATTATTATTATACATTTGACAGACCTGGAAAATAATTTTGACTCTGTTTTTTTTTTTTAAAAAAAAAATTATGCTTATCTTATTCTTCGTATCCATTGCTTTCCTTCTACTTTTTCCTTTTATACTCATATAAAGAAAAAAAAAGACAATTTTTCGTAAACTATATGCATTGAAATTGTTGTCACACATAATCTCTTACTCTGAGTGAAGTATTTGAGAACAGAATTCTAGGAAGCTAAGAGGAATAAGAATGGTGATTGGCAAAAGCTTCATATTGAGGAACTACATAGTTTATAGAATTACCCATTATTGTTAGGGTTATCAAGTCTAGGAGGCTTAGGTGAGCATGTCATATAGGTTTAATAGAATGCTTTCAAAGTCTTGACTGGTAGACTTATAGGAAAACGATCGTTAGGAAGACCTATGCACAAATGGGAGGAAATATTAAGATGAATTTCGCAAAAATTGGAATACAAAGTACAAATTGTATACAATTGGGTACGGATAGAAGTCAGTGAAGAGCTTGTGTGAACCTCTGGGTTCCATAGGTCATAGACTTAGTTAGTTATTTTTATATGCAATGAAAATAATAATAATATTAAGAACAAGAAAGATAAATAAAATTCACCTCTTTTCTGCTACCCGTTTTTTAAAATAATTTTGCTTGTTTCCCTTAAAAAACACTATTGAAGCTTTATAACTTATGTATTGGTAACGTATTTTGATCTTGATTGAAGGAACACTGAAAATCAAGACCAAGTTTGTTTCTAAGTGGAAAATTTACTTAAAATTTTGATATATAACTCATAATTTCCATGGGATTATTTCCATATTTCATTGATTGCTGCATTTTAATAGATTAATTTGAAAAATATTTCATAAAAAATCATTATGTGTACAAGACTTCACTGAATATGTATGATATTTAAAAAAGGAAATCCTATGTACATTTTTCACTAGTGAAACTTATAACATAAACGAAAATCAATGGGAATATTAAAATGAATATTGCATAAAGTACAGCATGAATCCAATTGGTTAAGAATAAAGCTGAATTAAAAGTTTTTGTAAGCGTTATTATGAACGAAAAAGAGGTAATAGTTAAGAACAGCTACTTGTCATCTTTCGTGCATGAGGATACATCTTACTGTTGCACTACGTGAACACTTTAAGTACAAGGGCAAGAACTCAGTCTATTACCTACTTTTTAACATCCTAGATAATGAATGAATAATTCCTAAAAGTATAGCGTTTCTCGTCCTTCCCTAAATGGAAAGTATGGCTCCTTAACTATAAGCGAAAATCAATGGGAATATTAAAATGACTTGTGTTTGCTTTTATTTATTGGACAAATGTCAGATAGAACCGTTGTTACGGCAAATTTAAGATTGAAATACGGAAACCAGAAATGTTGTGTATTTTGTGGATATTTAAAACACCAAGAAGCCCAATAGTGAACGGATAGGTTACCTACCATAAGACAGCGAGAGAGAGAGAGAAATAATATGGGAAGCATGCATATACGCTGAATGCATGCTATGAAGCGAGGGCGGGAGGGGGTGTTTCTAGTTTGAAGGAAACAGCAATAGAGACGGGAAGGGTGTTTTACGGAAAGAGTGTATGCGATAAAGAGAGAGAGAGAGAAAGAGAATGTTTGCAAGGTTGGATAATTGAGTTTGGTGCGTAAGAGGAGAGGAGAGGGTGGGAGGATTTTGGTGCTTGTACTTTGACGAAAAGACCAATAGTGTGCGTGAGAGAGAGAGAGAGAGAGAGAGCAAGCTTGGATAAATGCGTTGGGTGCGTAAGAGGAGAGGAGACGTGCGGGGGAAATTTTGTTTGTTGTTTGACTTGAAGAGTAAGAGCAATATAGACACGAGCAAAAAGATAGGGAGAGAGAGAGAGGTAGAGCGAAGCATGCATACGTGTGCTGCTGAGCGGAAGACAGGGGGAAGGCGCGGGGTTAACCTGCTTCAGGCTTTTTTTTTTTTTTTTTTTTTTTTATTCCTAGTTGAATGCAGCGGAATTTACGGTCTTTTAAAAGGAGGGGAAAAAGCGTGATGTTGAACACAGAAACTGCAAGTTTGTGTAAGCCAAGAGAAAACAAATACATGAACGAAAACGAATAATTTATCTGTTGATATCAGTGGCGTATATGCACGCGTTTATTGAAATTTTAACTGAATATGTAAACGGGTTTGAGTGACTATTTTTTTTTCTTTTTAAATATGTAAAGTTAGATCATAATGTTATGATGTGTACTAAAAAGCACATGTAAAGTATAGAAATGTTAAAATGATGATACTTACCTAGGATAAACTGTTTTGTTTGATGTTTGAAGCATATACGAAGCACTAATATATGGAGGGAAAAAGAGACGGGAAACGACAAAATGATTTCGTCGGTAAACGTATAAGGCATTCCCGGTTGTTTAAATAAGACGAGACCCATATGATGTGATGCTAACCGCACAAAAGCATGAATGGTACTGACATGTGTTTGTATATAGGTGGCGTTGATGCATAAAGACTAAGATTTTTTTCCGTATAATAACTTTAAATGGGCATAGCTCCTAAACGATTGATTGTACGATAAAATGGACTACAGAAATCGATTTGTCAGGTCAAAATTTATATAGAAAGACACCCTACATGATAAAATTAAACAATTTTTATTTTTTTGAAATTTATATACAGTGTGTTTCAAAAGTACAGTTTTTTATTTTTTCGCTTTTATGGCCAAACTATTGGTCGTAGAAAGAAAAGAAAGATATTTTCTTAATTGTTAGGACCTAAGGAACACGACTATACAGATTAGAACATTGTAACTTGAAAATAATTTTAAATGGTCATAAATCCTAAACGGTTCATCGTAGGTGAAAATGGACAACAGAAATCGATTTATCAGGTCAAAATCTATATAGAAAGACACCCTACATGATACATTTGAACAATTTTTATTTTTTTGAAATTTATATACAGTGTGTTCCAAAAGTATAGTTTTTTATTTTTTCGCTTTTTTGGCCAAACTATTGGTCGTAGAAAGAAAAGAAAGATATTTTCTTAATCGTTAGGACCTAAGGAACATGACTATATAGCTTAGAACATTGTAACTTGAAAATAATTTTAAATGGTCATAAATCCTAAACGGTTCATCGTAGGTGAAATTGGACAACAGAAATCGATTTATCAGGTCAAAATCTATATAGAAAGACACCATACATGATACATTTGAACAATTTTTATTTTTTTGAAATTTATATACAGTGTGTTCCAAAAGTATAGTTTTTTATTTTTTCGCTTTTTTGGCCAAACTATTGGTCGTAGAAAGAAAAGAAAGGTATTTTCTTAATCGTTAGGACCTAAGGAACACAACTATATAGATTAGAACACTGTAACTTGAAAATAAAAATTTAATGAATTTGCATAAACAATATGGCGTCGAATTTTTTGAAACTTTGGAAATATGTTTATTAAAGGGTATATTTTTATATGAATAGGTAAAATGAATAATATTACTAAAATAAATACCTTTTTGCGCGTTTTTTACCGCGACCGGTACGCGCCGCGCGTTTTTTTACCGCGAGCGATACGCGCCGCGCAGTATTTGCGCCGGGAAAAAGGTTTTTGCGACGCGGGACGCGTAAAATATTGCCGCCCGGAAACTGCGCGGGGTATTGCCGGACAAACAACACTCGGTAACTTGCTATGGCACATGTACACACACGCACAGTCTTATACACACTAATGTGAATGTTATGGTACAGGTGGCGTTCTTTCAAGAAACAAATATGGCGGATGGATTTTAATGTGCATTAATTTAGTATACATTATTTTTAAAAACACTAATAATTAAAAATTTAAACAAGTTAACACGAACTTAACCGAACTTTTCCGAACATTGCCGAACAAACAAAAATGTATGTAGAATTTTGTACATATTGGTTAATGTACCACACGAATACTTCCGAACTTAACCGAAGTTTCCCGAACATTGCCGAACATAATCCTAAGAGTTTATTTACAATTTGTGTACATGTATTACACAAACGGTTGCAAACATAAACATAAAAATGTATTATCAATTACCGTACACGTTTAGTATACGTATACTTTGCATTAAATATAATTTAATTACCGTCCAAAATAATAATTATAATATTAACACAAAATATAACACTACTACTTGTATAAGCTACAACACAGTTTGTAGTCTCGCACCCAAAAGCATTACGTTTTGTAGTCTCGTACCCAAAAGCATTACGTTTTGTAATCTCGTACACAGGTACTTTAACATATTTTAAATTTAGTAACAGTGATATTACACAATATGATGTAATTTGTAAATTTTAGTTGCTTTTTTTTAATAGAACACTCATAGAGTGTGATCGTATTTAAATTAACGTGCAAACTCCTAATTTTTATTGGATCGTTTGCTGTGCAAACTCTTTATTTATTTATCTTCTTGTATTTTTTTATTGTATTGTTTCGTTTGGAATTTTAATTGCTTATCTTTTTTAATAGAACACTCATAGAGTGTGATCGTATTTAAATTGCTAAGCAATCTCATTATTTATTTAACCTCTCATATATTTTATTGTATCGTTTGCTTTAAAATTTTAGTTGCTTATCTTTTTAATAGAACACTCATAGAGTGTGATCGTATTTAAATTGGTAAGCAAACTGCTTATTTATTTAACCTCTCGTAATAAATTACTCGAACACTTCGTGTGAGCATACTAAAGATGTTCCGAAAAATACTAAAATGTGTGAGCATACCAAAGATGTTACCTCAAAATGTGAGCATACCAAAGATGTTACCTCAAAATGTGAGCATACCAAAGATGTTGTACGGATATTTGAAGCACAAAGGATATCACTGTGTTATAACCCATTTACATATAGATTCTAATTCATTAGAGTATTCATACTTTTAGTTACTTCTAAGATGCTTGTTCACCTTGTAGAAGACATTATGCCGACAACATAATTTCCAACTTAGGATCATTTATATGAAGCATAGGTATTGTTCCTTTATCTTATATAGAATACAGATACTTCGTATTATATGAATATTTGTTTGGAGAAATAAAACATATTATTATAAATTGTAACGCTTTATTGTATTTATATACTCTACAATATTCTATTTTCCAATATTGATATACATATTTAAATAAGATATATTTAAATAAGATATTTACATTATATATATACGTACAAGTACCAACAAATAGGAAAACTTATGGACATATTTGATGATATTATGACATTATAGTACCTTTAGACAGTCTACTATTTACATATATACAGAATACCATTCATTTTATGCACTTAATACTTTGATAACCATATGGTAATGTTCTATAGTCAGTAATACTGTTATGATTTAATCGTCGTCTTTTATTTTGAACTTTCTGATGTGTTTTAGTTTCAGACTTGGATACAATGACAAACCCAGGCTTACGAACAATTCTTCCTGGATTGTGTAACTGTTTTTTTTGTCAGCTTTATCTTGAACTAGTTGATAAAAATGATCAAAGTTAATTTCTTGTCGTGTACGATGATTTAAAGTAATTCCTCTAATTTTAAATACATAATCTACTTTCCCTGTTTGAACTTCTTTCATCCTATAGGCATAATTTTTTGGCCCTAAGCCTATAAAGGCATCAATTTCCCACCCATCAGGAACTTCATTAGTTAACTCACCTAAATAGGAACCCAAAGAAAGTGGAGGCTTTTCATTACGTTGCTGCACAAACATAATACTATCAGTGTCGCAGTACAATACACGCTCAGGATCTATAACTGTTAGTAACTCATAAAGTTTTAGACGTGCCCAAGAGGTAATGAAGGCTGCAAGGACAACATTGGAAAATTTCCATGGCTTGTTTTTGTTTTCAATGTTTTTATATGATACAATGAGATGCCGCTCTCCAATAGGCAATACAGTTTGTACCTCATATTGTGGTGCCCATAGATAACTTAAAAATTTTTCTGGAGTATCTACAATTACAGATTGAGATAAATCTGTTCTTTGTCCCCATTTCCCATACAAGGAATAGAGAAATATTTTGGAAATATATCTTAGACCAGGATTTGATTCAATGTTATTTTCCGTTAACTGAATACATTCATGTTCATAATAGTCTGCAATATATTTTTCTTGATCTTGTTTAGTTTTGCACCAGCTAGGAAATCCTGAAGACTCCTGCTTCATTTTTAAGAAGGAATTGACATAATCTTTAAACAGATTATTTTCTGATCCAGATAATTTGAATTCCCAAATTTCAATAATTTGTAGAATTTTGTATCCGAGATCTAAAGCCACATGAAGTTCAGGAGTACAGTATGTACCAGTAAGGACACGCTCGGCATCATTATGGATGCAAATGTTGTCACTTTGTTCCATACACGTACGACATAACCCAAACAAAAGGCGATCATTACATGTATATGGTAAAATTGGAAAATATAAGTCTTTGGGAGGCAAGATACTACATTTCACTAATCCATGAATACTTTGCACTTGTGGAAAGTCAGGCCCCTTGTATATTATAGGTTTTCCTATAGGCAATGGCTTACGTGCCATTACCCAGGGGTAAAGACTTGTAACATCATAATATGACACAGACTGATCGGTGATACATTCGTACAAGGCATTAAAACATCCCACCATAAAACTATCTTTAGGTATCAGATGATTAATACTTTTTTTTTCAGTATTTTTATTACTATGTAATATTCGATTTTAACTTTTTAAGTTGCAGTATTTGTAATACATGATTACTAAAAATCTTTTTTTTTGTTTTCACTAATGTTATACTTTTAGGGAAATATTAAAATAAACTGTTAACGAAAATATCAATATCATAAACGAATAACGTTTATAATAATTTCTCGTAAACTTTTTGTAAACGTTGTGTCTTTTTTTTTCATTAATAGTTATTCTCTTGCGTAATAAAAAAGTTATTGTAAAAAACTTGTGCTAATAATATTTACGTATACTAAAAAACAAACTCGATGTTAAAAATTTCTTCTTATCATATTAAAGTATTAATATAAACAATAGTTCTTTTCTACTTACCTTTGAAAAGTTTTTTTTTCTTTACAAATGTTATTTCATTTTTTTAATAATTTACCTAATGATATTAAAATAATTATGTAATTCAATTTTATGCACAAATATAAAATAAAATCATGTATGTAAAATAAATTCCAATGCGTGCAAAATTACAACTAAATCCGTTTGCACATAACATTACAGACTATTTGTGCGTACAAAAATTACAAACTAGGTATTTAAAACAAATAAAAAATAACAAAAATACTTTTATAGAAATAATATTTTTATTTTTCACATAATTTAAACTGATTACATATAAATAAATATGTAATGTTATATTCTATTTTAATTTTAAATTCATGTACATGAAAACAATTTCATCATACTAAAATTATAATAAGTATTGTTTTCAAATTTACTATATTTACAATGTATAACTTTTACTTCGTTTACTTATTTCACTAACACATCAAACAAATTAAAAAAAATTATAAAAATTGTAAGCAAAATCTTTTTTTAACAAAAGCTCTGTAATTAAATCAACATAATTTTTGTTTAATAAAATATTATATAACATATAAACAAAGGTCCAATCATCTATTTCAATATCATGATATGTTGAAAAAATTTCATACAGTTCATCAAAAGTACGACCTCGTACCATAACACACCATGCATTAAAGCACATCATTTCATATTCACAAGTAATACAATCATGGTGTTCTATAATATGAGAGTTTTCGAAACATCCTTCACATACTAGTTTATATTCTGGTTTCCATCTTGAAATACAATCCAACACGCACTGTTCATTCACAAAAAAAGAAGTGCAATTATACAGACACGGTCTGATTCCTGTAGGCATTTTTGTCACTTTTTAAAAACACTTCCACTAACTCAGAAATATAACTATCACAAAATGTGAGTGATTCATATGATAAATTAAATCTATTTAAAAGCGTTTTGTTTTGTTTGTAATTATCGTGTAAACAATGTTTCTTCAAATACAGTTTAAACACTATGTCACGAGTTGTCTTCTTAATTACAAATTCCCACACAGAGCGTTTTAATCGATTATTATATGCTAATAAACATAAATGAAGGCGCTCATCTGGTATTCTTAATGAACAAGCAGAACAAAGTAGTGGTTCATTCAGTTTATAATTTTCAAAAAGTTCTTTTATGCACAACTTACTTACTTTAAAGCGATTGCACTTACAGTTTATAATATCTAATTCACGAATTTCAATATCTGTATTAGGATACACTTTTTCAAATTGTATTTCATCATCATTTCGATAAAATCTTCTAAACGAATTACAATGTTCTTCATTAGAATGTAATAATTTCACCTCACAAATAACTTTCTTCCTATTAACAAGTTTAAGTTCTTTCTCTCGTGGTGAAATATATTCGGAATGGGATACTTTTCTACTACACATCTTCACAAATACTATACTATTTAAGTATTGTTCCTGTGTATACATAAATAAATTTGCGCATGCGTATAAACTTTTAACGAATGCGCATGCGTGTTACAAACTTATATTTACTTTCCATTGGATACCACAGCTTCCAACTCCAACATGTGTTTTCCTTTTCACAAATAAATTTGCGCATGCGTATAAACTTTTAACAAATGCTCATGCGTGTTATAAGTTGGTATTTTACTTTCCATTGGTAAACATAGTTTCCATTGGTTAACAGAGCTTCCAACTGCAACATAAGAATTTTACTTTTCATTATGCAGGTATGTATGTATGTTTACATGTATTTTTCATCAAACAAAATAAAATTGTGTTGTATATCCAAAACAATAAATATTAATATATGTTTTGCACATTTTATTATTTCAAATCAATTTTATTAGTTCACACAACATGGTCGTGTAATTTATTACGCAATGTTAAATAAATACTTTTCGTAAAACAATTTTGATAATAATACGTAAGTTTAAAAATAAAAAATTAGTTAGTAAAACAAATTCTCCAAACATTTTCCACATAATACAAAAAAAAAAGTTTATCCAAAACAACCGATAAAATACAAATGTAAAGTTTTCTTTGCAATTTCTAACACGACAATACAAAGTGTTCAAGTAATTTAGTATTTTCAAAATTCATTTGTTTTCAACATAAATTTATTTAAGTATTAAACTTTTATTATTATTTCTATTTATCTTTAAATATTTTCTTAAAATGTAAAATAATATTATAAAAAATTAAAAAAATGCAAACGTGTGAAACAATACTAATTGTAAAATAATATAAGTAAATGCAAAAGAAAATAAATATCAAACAAATGTTAGTTGCAATCATTTTCAAATTTTTCTAATTACTTATTTCATTACTCATTTTAAAAAAAAAAACAACAAAAATTATTATAATGCGAAAGTTTATTTCTTTATATTTTCATTACAATACAATACAATAAAATTACATTAACAAAAAAACTTGATGTTATTTTCATTCAATACATAAAATAATAATTATTTCTTCTTTGTATACAATACAATTAATGTTATAAAAATTTTAGATATTACAAAAATATTTTTAATCCATGTGATTTTTTTCTACACCTTTACAATAAAAGGTTGCATCTTGTTTTCTAACAAAAAAACGTAACATCAAATTCGATGATCACGCATTTTGCGTGTAAAAATTATACTTAAAATTTCAGTATCATGTTCTTCAAATAAATCAATAAAAGTTATATCGTTGGATAAATATCCTACAGCAAAATTTCCAATATCATAATAAAATAAACATTGTTCACAAGAAATATTATTATTATTAAAACGTAAGTATGCACTTGTATGATGTTCACTATACGATACACAAAAAATTATTTTCAAAATACGTAATATGTATACATATATAATTAAAAGTTTAAAGTATAATTCTTTCTTTCACTTTTTTGTGTCTTTACACAAACACAAACAAACACAAAGTACACTTTTCATCTGTAGTTCAATTCACACATGTTTTCTGTCTTTCATTCTAAAAATTTCAATTACATCACTTAAAAATGTCTTATCCCTTTCTTCAACCAAATCATAGTATAGTTCATAAAACAATTCTTGAGTACATTTAATTCTTTCTTTCACTTTTTTCTGTCTTTACACAAACACAAACATAAGGTTCACTTTTCATCTGTAGTTCAGTTCACACATGTTTTCTGTCTTTCATTCTAAAAATTTCAATTACATCACTTAAAAATGTCTTATCCCTTTCTTCAACCAAATCATAGTATAATTCATAAAACAATTCTTGAGTACATTTAATTCTTTCTTTCACTTTTTTCTGTCTTTACACAAACACAAACATAAGGTTCACTTTTCATCTGTAGTTCAGTTCACACATGTTTTCTGTCTTTCATTCTAAAAATTTCAATTACATCACTTAAAAATGTCTTATCCCTTTCTTCAACCAAATCATAGTATAATTCATAAAACAATTCTTGAGTACATATGCCTATTATATGCGATTTGGCATATGTATAAAACAATTCTTCAACTTCTATATCTATTAAAGTTGATATGGCACGTTCCTCCAATTCTTCATCAGTCATGAATAAACATTCATCGCCCATTTGATTGTTAACACTTTCATAACATCCGCTACAAATTAACATTTTATTTGTTTCCCACTCTTTAATCGCTTTCACAATACACTTCATGTCCACTTTATAATTACTGCAGCGGCAATTCAACCTCCAGAACCTTGATGTCCTCGATAGTAAGGATGGTGATCCTCCCACAAATTCTTCATCTTCTTCAATATCAATATTATTATCATCATCATCATCTGAAGATGATGATAAATAAATAGTTTTTACACTGTCTGGAGACTCTGCTCTGCTATTTACCGATAAAATGGTATTCTCGGTATTCGGGTTATGCTCCACACATGGCGGAGAAAACAACGTCTCTTCATCCGCGTACACAAAATCTTCTTTCTGTATAGCAGCCATAGCTAAAATACATACAACATTTTCCAAAACTCTCGTATTTAAACAGTTCCAACAAACAAGATGGCGTCCTCTAATACCATCAAGTTCATACAAGTCACCTATTCCTTTTCAAAACAATATTTAAGCATGTTAATAACACAATACAAAAAACATAAAAACTTTTCTTTGCACTAACAAAAAAAAATCCCAAAATTCTTTTCATATATACGTTCAAGGTCCTCTCTTTTACTTCATTTTCAACTTTATTACCATCCGCGCCCAACGGTTCGCGTCCCCGCACCTTTCCGCGCCGCGTCCGCGTTTCCGCTACCAGGTTAAAAAGTCTTTTTATAACAACCCGCTATTGTTCAGCACCTAAATTATTATTCTTTACACACACCTGCAAGGTTTCTCTTTTATTATTCTTTATAACAATCTAGCATTGTTCAATTAATTTTCCCAAGATTTTTCTTTTATTATTCTTTACATACACCTGCAAAGTATTGTATAGTTCTATTATTTCTTTTTACCCTTGTTCTTCGATTTTCCCAAGGTTTCTCTTTTATTATTCTTTTCAAACAGCTGCAAGATTTCTCTTTACATACACCTGCAAGGTTTTTCTTTTATTATTCTTTATAACAATCTAGCATTGTTCAACAAGTTTTCCAAGGTTTCTCTTTTATTATTCTTTACATACAGCTGCAAAGTATTCTATAGTTCTATTATTTCTTTATACCCTTGTTCAACGATTTTCCCAAGGTTTCTCTTTTATTATTTTAAAAAAATACAGCTGCAAGGTTTCTCTTTACATACACCTGCAAGGTTTTTCTTTACATACAACTACAAGGTTTCTCTTTTATTATTTCTTTATAACAAGCTAGCATTGTTCAACAAGTTTTCCAAGGTTTCTCTTTTATTATTCTCTTTTGTGTCAGTACTATACATACAATAGTACAACAACCATTACCTGTCATCATATGTCATTTCAACAATAGTGTATTTCTATACAACTATACTCTCTACCCATTGTCTCCGGGCGCCCCGCTGGTACTTCATTATTACGAATACAATAGTATTTGTCGGCAATCCTTTGTTCTATTACCTCACACGTTGGATAGATCCAGGACCAAGTACTACTAAAGCATATATTACTTCGGGCCCGAGTCCGGGCCGTAAATTTTTACATATACGACCATATTTCTAGAAATTCTTCGGGTCTTACTTTGTAAATATACTGTACAGCGATATAGATTGCACCGTTGTTTCTGGAGAACTCTTAAAGCATAACTGCAAAATTAAATCTCTAATTGCTGTAAATAGAAATACAATTTTGCATTAATTATTAAGTTTCCGTAATTCGGGCTTATTTCTGGCTCATTTGATTATCACATGAGCTCGGGCCGGGCTCGGGCCTAAATGCTAAAACATATTTCGGACTCGGGTCGGGCCCCACATTGTAAATTCACGGGTCGGGCCGGGCCCGGGCTAAAAGTTCCGGCCCGTGCAGACCTCTAGCGCTGCTAGGGGTGAAGCATTATTTTCTTGATTCAATCGTATACATATCGTGATTATGTTTTAGAAATTAATAAATACCAACTCTTTATTAGAATCAAACATCTTATGATTAAAGTAAAAGTTCATTTACTAACAAAGTTTCAAATAAAGCGGTGAAACCATTTTAGAGTAGAAATAACTAACGAAACAAAATTTGTAAAATGTTGGGAGTCGATCAGAACTTATATTTAAAGGTACTATCCTCGCATTTACCTAGTAGAATAAGGAACAAAATGTGGAAAAATCTCAATGAAAATGGGTGATCACGAAAATCGTATCTGAAACCTCCTGATTGAGAAGTGAAAACATAATCTATTCGTACTTCCGCATGGTATGAGACGACTTATTCTTCAATTTGTTTTCAGTTATAGGGGAAAAATTGTGGCGCCGCAACCCGTAAATCGGGCAATGAAGACCACACAGGATGTCTTTCACGGTCCACTTGTTCGCTAATATTGATACTGAAAGTTATGTTGAGAACTAATGAATAAACCATAAAAGTGCTTTCATTTTTCTTCTTCAAATAGCCAAGCCTCTTTAGTCTTTTTACGAACACAAGAATTAAGTTTCGCACTGGAAAATCTATGACCTAAAACATAATTTAGAAAAGAAAGGAAAAAAAAAAAAACGGAATACTATTAAAGATGTTTTGCTTATTGGACTTGATCAACGGGAAGATGATCTTTTCATGTTTACGAACAAAAATAAAATCAATAGCAAAATTGATTTTCCGTGATCTAGGCCCAAATTCATAACGATCCAACTACAGTGAAACCTCCTTAAAACAAACACCGGAAGTTTTTCAACTAAAAACGTTCGTCTAGAGGGGGTGGATTTCTTAAAGAGGGTTTAGTAATTTAGTAATTCAATATAAAATATCGAATATATGGTATTCGATATTTTACTACAATATAATATAAGTCTGTAGCAAGCAGAAACAATAGAGAGACAATTTAAAACTAGGAAAGCGGGGGGAGCGAATTTACCGGTTCACGGAAAAGTAAAGTAGCCCTCCTAACTCATCACTGTTTGCGAGTAAAAGGATTATCTTTGTAGTGTTTATATTCACTTAATTCCTAAAGTTTAAATAATAATAATAATAATAATAATAATAATAATAATAATAATAATAATAATAATAATAATAATAATAATAATAATAATAATAATAATAATATTCGACTAAATTCAGGTCATCTGCTCCAAAATGAGCAAATTTAAACCTAATTTGAAACAGTTCTCTCCATTAGAAGAAAAAATTATTCCATTTTGCGTTTCCGCACTTACTCATATTCGAGTTAGATCAGGAGTAAAAATGAGGGGGAGCGAGGGGAACGTCGTCCCCCCACTTCCGGTTTGAATGTTGATCTCTCTTAGAGTAACATGTTGATAGAGGAAAACGATTTTCTGCAATCAATTAAGTATCCCAAGAATATATTCTATCTTTGCTCTAATCTCTCTACTAAAGGCAGAAGTGGTACCACCACTTCTGGTTTCAATATTAGTTGATAATTTATCACGCGATATAAACCAAACTCCTTGGCATGGTGTACAAGTGACACTGTTACTTGTTAAATTGGTAATAGATTTCCATTAGAGTTTTTATCTATTAATACAGCAAATTCCAACTTTCATTAATCTTCCATTGGTATAGCTGCATTCTGTCGTTTATTGAATCATTGTACCTTTTTTTAAAAATAACTTTATAGATCTGAAACATGACTATAATGAAAAGTGTTTATACCCCTGATAAACGAACCCTTGTTCCATTCTAGCTAAATCCATTGCTGGCTATCACTAATGTAGTTTAATTTTTTATTTTATTTTTAACGTATGACAACATCTTTTTTTTTTTAATTCAATTCAATTTCGCTGGAGTAGTCTTAAAAATACAAAGTTAGAAACACAGCAACGCCACAAGAACGGTGCATGGAGAAACTTTTTTGTTTTAACTCCTTTTTGTAGGACACAAGAAGAAGTGCATCTCCGTAAAAAAAAAAAAAAAAATCTTGTTTAATCTTTAATGTAGGTAGGTATAAATTTTCAGTGAGTGTATCCATTTCTCTATGACAAACTTTATTTGCTTGTGGCTGATACGCAAGACATATCGCTTCCAGTTGTTCGCTGAATACAATAAGAAATGAATCCGCAGAACAAAGGGAGTGTAAGGATGAAGACATTTAGAAACCATCTCTCAAGTGAGATCTTTTCTTTATGATCAAGTTTCTTTCAGCTTTGGTTAGCAAAGAAATAACAAAAGAAACTCACCAACCGTTAGATAGAAGAACAAGAACACTTGGATGGGAAAAGGTTTTTGCTCTGCTTTGGTAACCGACCTTCCGTATGGGTTTTTGCTGGCACTTGTTCTCTGGCATTAGGGTTGCCAACCCTCTTTCACTAACCAGAAATAAGGCCAGGATTCTGTTCCTTTTTTATCATTTTCCAAAGTAAGACCTACAACGTAGAGATGAGCAACTTACGAACAAAGACACCTGAGCACATGAGGCCGAACTTTACGAGATCGAACTCATGCACATCGGACCTCAAGCTTATAAAGTGAGTGTAATGTCGAAAATATGGGTGTGAGGTCGAGTAAGTGTGATGTCGGACTGGCGATGTGAGCATGATGTCGAGTAAACGTGACAATATACTGGTGATTTGAGTGTGATATTGAGTAAGTGTGATGTCGAAATGATGTTATGAGCATGAGGTTGAGTAACCGTGATATCAAAATGATGTGATAATGAGTTCAAGCCAGTGAGATGTCATATTGGTGATGTGAGTGTGAAGTTGAGTGAGCGTGATGCCGAAATGATGTATTGAACGTGAGGCCGAGTGAGCGTGATGTCGAAATGATGTGATCGTGAGTGAGGTCGAGTCAGCGTGGTGTCAAAATGATGTGAGCGTAAGGTCGAGTAAGCGTGATGTTATGCTGGAATGAGAGCGTGAGGTGGAGTGAGCGTGATATCGAAATGATGTTAGCGCCAGTCAAAATGGTATTTTGAGTGTAAGGCGGAGTAAACATGATGTCATACTTGGTGATGTATCAGGTTGAGTGAGCGTAATGACGAAATGATGTAGTCGTGAGGTCAAACAACCGTGGAGTCGAAATGATGTGGCGTGAGGTCGAGTGAGCATGATGTCATACTCGTAATGAAAGCGTGAGGTTGAGTATGCGTGATATCGAAAGAAGCAAGCGTGATTTCGACATGATGTTGTGAACAAGAGGTCGAGTGAGCGTGATGTTGGATTGATGGCGTGAGCGTGAAGTTGAGTAAGATTCCGTCAAAGTAGACACCTACTCCTGATTCACTCACTGTCAGTCGTGAAGATGACAGTAAATGTAGTTAAATAAGGTCGACCAATACCAGTATTCCTGGTTTATCAAATTAGATTTCACTTCAAGTGGATCAATTGCTTCACGGTGCTGGATTAATGCGGAAAATTGTTTCCCAACAGGAATCAAACCTCAATACAAAACACACACACTAAAGTCATGAAAGATAATTATTCACCTACAAGGGAGCACTCGAATATTGGAATTGTACATTTAAAATATAGGCTTTAGCAGACTTTTTTTAATTTTAGAAAAGACTCTTTCCCATCTTGTATAAGTTTTAAATGGCTATATCTAGAACAAGTCCGTAACTAAGGAGTAGCAAGGAGTTAGCAACCACTGCGACCATATTCATTACCCTTGAAACTTTCAGTTTGTTTCTTGAAGTTTAGCATTTATTTTCAGCACCGAGGCTAAACGAAACGTGGACCTACAGTTCGGGGTCCGTAATATAAGAATGAGTCGTAAGTCTTGCAAAATTCTGATACACAACATACATGTATTTATTATAGTAGAATGAAGACAGGTTAATATTCAAAGATAGCCTCGCGTGTTGGACTGTCTGCATCCACCTTCCTCCAATTCCTCAATTCCAAGTCGATAGCACGTCTTGTCCTTTAAGGCAAAGAAGTCACAGGTGTTTCCATTTCCTGCTAGTTAGTGAAGTATCGCGATTTCAGGAAGTGCACCATGAACCGAAACAGTAATAACCCGAAGGGGCAAGTCAAGACTATATGCCAGGGGTGGCATCAGTTTGCTGCCATCAAGTTCCTGAATTTTTTTGTTGCATTTTTCGAGCCAAATATGGCTTTGCATTTCCTGTTCCAGCAGGACGCGCTTTCGATTCATCAATGTAGGCGAAGTGCAACATACATTTGCTCCAACTGTTCGAAATAAAGGTCGGCATTGATGGTATGACCATTAGGAACAAGCAAGAATTGAATTATTCCTTGTAGTTCTACTACACACAGAGCATGACTTTACGTCAAAACGACCCTATGTGGGAACCGGTTCTGGAAGTTGGCCCTTGCTCAAGTACTGCTCTTACACATTCGGATTTCGAAAAAAAAAAAAAAAAAAAAAAACTTTTCGTCACATGTGCAAATCCGTTTCAGGAAACGCACATCATACGGATTTTTTTGCAGCAGTTATCGGTACACATCCACTCTCCTCTGGATCTGAGCTGGGGCTAAATCGTGTGGCACAATGCGGTAACACCTGATGGATTTTCCGCAAAGGCGTGTCGTATGGTTTCAGAATCTGTTACCCTGGGGCAGCCAGACCTTCGACTTTTTTTCGACTTGCACGAAAAATCTGAAATGAAGGACTTACTTTGCTGTGGTTTACTGCACGAACCTCTTTTGCATCACAAATGTTTTAGGTTATTGCCACAACGTTTTATACCCGAGTTCGAACTCATTCATTAACACTTCATGTATATCAGACGTTATGTTGAGCACTCGTCGTTACTGCCACTAAAAACTGATTGAAGATATAGCTTATTTTTTCAATAGAAGTGCAGTTTGTATATAAAAGATGACGCCTTCTACGTGTAGTGACTAGTACCATAAATAAGTTGTCCGCGGGAGCTTGTGGAAAACACCAGAGTCCTCGTTTCAAACATTTGACAGCCACTTGTCAAGTCCACGTTGACTCTTAGTTGCCACAGTTCCAAACGATGTCCTTTCAGTCAGTGATTAGAAGATTGCTGTTTAACATAAATGGTTTTATTATACACGATTGTAGCAAAATGTGAAGGCCCTGGAAGCAGAGAAATCTGTTCTTCATAAGTTATTCATAACATATACTAAAGAGAAATCACAGATTTGCATTATTTTCCTTTTTAAAAGAAATGCCTGTTCCCAAGATTAGCTTCCTCGTTCTTACATTGCCCGAAATCTCCTTTACATTAGCCATAGTATTTGGAGAGAGAAAATGAAATGAAATCATTAAGTTTTACATGGCACGGTTATGCCAGTTAGGCTAAAGGAGACGGTGATAATGAGAGATGAGTGAAATGGTGGAATGAAGAAAGTGGGAGGAAACGGAAGAACCCCGAGAAAACCCACGAGCACGGTGTTTGTCCATCACAAAGTCCATACGGTGCGAGCTGGGGTCGAACCAGGGACCCCAAGCACCAGAGGTGAACGCTCTACCATTGAGCCATCGCGCCCCCAATATTTGGAGAGAGAGTAAGAGACAGAGACACAGTGGGTGTTGAGACATTGCAACCCCGCAAATGCGGTCAAATCATGGATGGAAGGAGGAAGGGATACTGTTGTAAAATCCAGCATGGGAACTTCAAACTACACTCCTATTGAAGAAATAAACTATACTGACTATAAATACTTCGCTTACCACATAACATCTTGGATTAATGTTAGGTGTTAACAGATTGACCCTATTAACGAACTTGACTTAGATAATCCTTTTAGCTGTCTATTGCAAAAATAAATAAATAAAGACTCAAAAACTTGCTTCCGTTCAGTAGCTAACGTGTGGATTAATGGACAGACGGACGTAACTAGCATTACAATACATCTTATAAGGCACACTTAGCATAATCCTAATAAATTTTCCAGAAATACGTTACATAGTGAGTTGGCAATCCTCACGATGTTGATAATGATGATGACAGAAGGTGTTGAGAGACAAGAAACAAAAGATAGTCAAAGACAAAAGTAACCTGAAACTTTGAATATATTATATATGTATACAGGAAAATAATACGAGAAAGTGAAGAAAGAGTGACTGAAAAAAAATAATACATATATATAATGGTATGATTTTGCTCGCTGTCGTAAGTGGGAAACCATTACAAGAAAATGATTCCAAGTTGTTTTTTGTAATGGAATGTTGCATTTTGAAATTGTAATAACTAAAAGGGGGGGAAAAAAACAGAATAAAAAAAAAAGAAATCTGAAAAAGCTTTTGTTCTTCCTACACAAGTAAAGCAATATTTTATTATTATTTTTTCTATCTTTAAGTGTAAAAGGAAGCTGTTCTGTCGATGAATTAAGTGAAAGTATCAATTTTCTTGTCCAGCCTTAAGGGACAGTCCTGTATTACATTTAACAAAAGTAGAATAACAAAAAAGAAACATAATCTTTTATATTAGGTAGTTCCGCATAATATAGTCTTGAAAAAAAGAGTCCTACATGAACTTCCAGGTATCGCACCTACACAGCTGCTACAAATTGCCATTCACAATTGGCCACTTGGTAAAAACATTAAGAGAAGGTTCTAGTCACTCCAGCATTTTTTAAACCTTTTAAAAAATAACGGAAAAAGCAAGAGAAAATATTATAATTTTGTCTTTATACATAACGGTCTACCTAGATAATACTTAACTAGCAACTACTGTACTACTATCAGAATAGCACTAAGGGTGGCACTTTGGTAAGCCGTGATCCACTTTAAAGTTAAAATCTCGTGGGATAATTTAAGAATATTTTATTAAAACTGTGACTACATCAATATCATCGTAACATTTTCATACTATATTCCAGAGGTGGACAACGCGTTGACCGCCCTCTACTAGAGCACGGTTAAATTGCGAGAGGTAGCCCACGGTGGTCTGCTATTGCACCATCATAAGAATCAAGTAGAGTTTTAAATAAAAACCTTTATACTCAACAATATTTTTTTAACTGTAATTTTACCTTTCTAACGTTAATTTTCATACCCAGAGAAGAAAAGTCTTGCGCCAGTCCTGACTACTATTATCACACTTCGTAGTAGCAGTAATTGACCCTAATAAAGATTTTAGGGCAGTACACGATGCAAACTCGTGATTGATAGACACTGTGCCTATAGGTTTTTCATTGCCCTCTTCGTTGGTCTACTTGCTAGTGCGAGCCGTTGGTGCAAGAGGTCTCCGATTCATTTTCCAGTGTGAAAACGTTGAAATCTGAACGCATTATGGTGGTTCGAATTTTATCTTAAATTGGAGATCTACGTCTCATTTAGTCTCAGTACTGAAAAAGTCGCTAAACTCTAACCAACTAACCACTAGAAGCATCGTTAGTGCTTCTTATGTTAGTGCATCACTCCCTAACGTTAGAACTTCATTAGTGTAGGCTCTAGAGACAAAACAATGGTACACACTGCCCCTACTTCAAGCACTAACGAAAAATTAGTGCCATTCGTTAGTATATCGTTAGTGCTTCTAGAAAACACTAGTAGCTTCGTTAGTGCTTCATTATTAGTGTAGATATGGCCAATTATATGTCACGAAACTCCCGTAAGAAATACATGGGGAATTTTTCATTGTGCCAAATTACGGTGGTTAGAATTTTATCTTAAACTGGAAGTCTAATTCTCATTTAGTCTCGGTACTGAAAAAAACGCTAAACTCTAACCAACCAACCACTAGAATTTTTCCCCTTGTTGTCATATAGCTTGTTTCCTTCTATTGTCTTCATTATACATCGCCCAACTTACATATATTATTATTCACTTTGAATGTACTGTGAAACGACAAACTAAATTATACTCACATTTTGTTTTACTATTACCACAATCATTACACTAAGAAAATTGTTCGCTTGCAGAGTGAGAATTAAATGAATAGTCAGTTGCTAGTAGCCGAATTTCTGTTAAAACTACTCTTTTTTGAAGAAATCCTCTGGGTTACTAGTAACCAAGTAGTACAATACTCGGTTAGTCCATACTTTACCCTTTTAATCTATTTCTGAGCTACTAGTTACAGAGAAAATTTGGCAAAAATATTTTTAACCAACCCATTTATTTACTTAAAACTCTTTAGAAACGACGTTTTGGGTCGAATGTGTAAAATTCCCTGAAACAACACGAAATGAACCTACGTAGCAAATCAAGTTTAAAAAAAAAAAATCCGTTTAAGATGCTTCCAGTTGTATTGAAATGATCAAAATGTTTTCACTATTATATTCTTACTATTATATTAGTTGGTAGAAAAGCAAGAAATAACTGCCATGATAGACGAGTCGAGTATGTTAAGTAGCTATCCTACTGATTCGTAGGTCAGTGGTTCTAATCGCCTGAATTCCATTCAGAGTTCTATTTTCCTTTGAATTAGTCAAGTACTCGGTTAAATGAACAAAGATTAATTAGTTGAGTAGTACTCGCTTGCAGCAACTGAGAGCTCGACGTGCTATATATTGACAAAACAAATCAACCGAATTTTGGCTAATGTAACCATGCAAATTTTCTCAGGGTACTGTTTCTTCCAGAATATCCATAGTTAGGAGATCTTGTTGTTTGTTTGTCTTGAATTCTCAACTCACTAAGAATTCAACCTACTGAGTTAACCGATATTCGTTAAATATGCTAATATACGATTGTTTAACAAACTTTCTAGACTCGTTACGCTAAATGAGTTATCCAGTTCTGATCACTTAGGTCAGAGGTCAAGCATTTAATTCTTTAACGGAATGTTAAAGAATATTTAACAATATATAAATTTTAATGATCGTTGGTGAAATTGAAGTATAGTTTTTTCTTCTTTCTTAAAAATAAAATTCATGAATAAACCTCTTACGCTACTCCTCTCCGTACAGTATTTACTCCTCTCAATTCTGACAGGAAGAATTTATTTCAGTTAGCTGAGTTACGAGTCTAAAGTTCATTCAACGAACCTTCTGATCCTGATGTAAACATTGTAGAATGGTATTATTCCGCCAGTCATCGGATGATTGGCTATCGGTCACCGCTTCTTTCGAGAAGCACGTGCTTGTACCCTGTCGGCATTTTGTATATTCCCCGCACGCAGCCATATTGTAAACTGTGATTCGCGCATAAGGTGGGCCAAACCCAGTTTCTACGCATGCGTATTCTCTTTTATTGCATTAATTCAATTTAGTTCTTAGATACAATGTTGTTTCTGTTATTTAACTGTAAGGAAATTGTATTCTGATAATGAGCCTTATAAGCAACAAAAACATTGAAAAACAGCTTACTTAACAATGGACTATTTTCTTCTGCCGCATGGATGTTCCAAGGCTCTTTAACCAATAAAATGAAACAATCACCACGTGTGTTTGTTTACATGAGGTACTGAACGTTCCTTGAATGAACTATAGTGTATATAAGCTTTCTAGTGACTTAATTCGATGTAAGTAGGCTTTCTTAGGGTTCTTGCCATTTAATTCTATTTTTATCGTTTCACTACATATTTTGTCATGTAATTACGTTTTTCGCCTTTTCTTTTTAGTACTGTAGTAACTGATTTTTTTTTCTATTTGTTTAAGGTTAATTTGATCACAATTCTGCATAAAGAATTCAATCTACATTAAATCTATTGACTTAAATACGTACTAAACAAAATGTCTGTAGCTAATATGGTTAATTATAATTGGTAACAAAATTACTATATTATGTATCAGAATGGATCTGTTACTTGTATTATAGTCATTCAGGGGATGACCGACAGTTGGGAAATAACGACCTCTAAGGTTAACGAGCTATCAATTCTTCCTGAAAGCGAAGGAGTTGGTTTAATCAGTACTAAGTGAAACTGTGGGGTGTATGGAATGTACATCTGTAAAAGTTTAAAAATGAGTAGAATAATTTGACGAGAAAGGTCTAAGTTTATGAGGTAAGGTGTGAGAGATATGTGAGAAGTGAAGAGTCATTGTAAAATTTGAGTATGTTTTGTTAAGCTCTTGTTTGGAAGTAAAAGTTGTATTGTTCAGTACTCATGGTGGAAAGCATACAGCTGAAAGTTGTGCAATCATAGGTAGTAGGTTCATCAGTGTGCAGTGTTTCTAACTTGCATAAAATATATAAATAGTTAAGTGCAACATATGCATTCGGGGTACTTCCGATACTCACATGGGGCACTTTCGACAGATGCTTTTTCCCCCTTTCGTTGTGATTTTGAATAATTATATATCAAAAATACTACACTAGTATGAACATATAGATAATAGAATGTCTGCATCCTTTTTCCATTGCATGAGATGCTCCTGGATTTTGAACAAAATATCAGTAGCTATAGAGGCCGTAAAAAATGCAGTGCTACTTGCTACTGCTTCAAGAGCTTCCGAAGTTCCTCGGACAGGTTATTCAAAGTTAACTGCAAGAAACATTTTGGTGAACGTACAACATTTGCTGAAAAGACGAACACGCACTAAAAGAAAAGAAAAGTTAATTATATTAGACGCGTATAGGTTCACCCAAGAACATAAGATATGGTAATGTAAAACGAAGGACAACAGTGTCAAACTTTTAAATCTGCACAGAAAAATAATAAAATAGAAAAATCAGAGGTAGTGACACATAAAAGAATGTACAGGTACATAAAAATGTTGCAAAACACAAAACAAAAATGAGAAAACCCAAAAAGAAAATTATTGTGCTATCTGTCGAGGTTTTTTTATTTTTATTTTTATTATTATTTTTTTTAACGGCGAAAACAATTCCGCTGATTGGGTTCAATGTACACAATATTTTCATCGGTTTAACGAGGACTGTGTTCTTCATCCAGACGATTCCTTCTTTGTGTGTCAACAGTGTGAAATCTTAGACACATATGAATATAATGTCTTTCCTGTACATGAAGCTAATATTTTAATCCATAATCATACGTTTAATAACACATGATTAACATAAATTAACAAATACTTTATCATGAAGTACAGAATTTTTGTGCTCTCTGCACTAGCTCACATTTATTATATTATTTTTTAAAAGAAATTATTGTTTCATATATTTCTTGTAACTGAACAAATTTTGCTATTATTCTTTCCCTCATTTGTAACTCAGTGACATTTTTTAATATTTTCTGGAGCTGTAAATAAAGGTATTCTACATTCCTAAACTTATAGATTCCCGTGTTTGTTTACAGTTCATGATCTACTTTACGAACGGTAATGTGCGTTGTGGAATTATTAGTGATATTATCATAGTACGTAAGGTTTTAATGTTGATGTCGGTATTACCCCAGCAACCTGGCAGTCTTCCCCATAGAGTTGGGAAATTCCGACACTTCTTCATCGTTCATTTCAATTATACCTCCACAGCCAGACATTGCTTTTGTGTAACATGTACTGTGTGTCAAGTAGTTGAACTAATATACTTAACCACAGGCTATAATTCGTTTCTTTAATAATTCGTTACAATCTTGTAGTAGAGCAAATGTCCTTAGGATGTCGGTATTGCTCCAAATGACCCTATTATTATTATTATTATTATTATTATTATTATTATTATTATTATTATTATTATTATTATTGGTATACAACATCGTGTTCATGGGTTTTCTCGGGTATTCCCATTTCCTTCCACATTCTCATTCCATCAGTTCTTGCCTTATCATTCACTTTTACCTATTGATCATCCACATCTTTTAGTCTAAAGGACATATACCTGTACAAATTACATTTCATTTGAAAATCAATTTATTATTTGCATTTCATTTCAAGGCATTTTCCTTTAACAAATAAAGATTTTTTTTCTTCCTACAAACAATTCTACACAAATATAAAACCGAAATCACGGAACACGAAAAAAGAATAACAGAAACAGACAGATTTACTTTTTGATGACCTTAGGTGCAAAAAAGGTCAACCACCATATTGCTTTTTAAAAGTTGTCTACTATACTTTTTCTCTAATTTCGATTGGTAAAGCGTTGAGTTGAGTTTTACGTCCCATGATTATACCGGTTAGGCTAAAGGAGACGGTGATGATGAGTAATGAATGAAATGGTGGAATGAAGAAAGTGGAAGGGAACGGGAGAACCCCGAGGAAACACACACACACGGTGTTTGTCCACCACAAAGTTCACTTTGCGGGAGCAGGGTTTGAACCCGGAACCCCATACACCACAGGTGAACGCTCAACCACTGAGCCACCGCAGCCCCGATTGGTAAAGCGGTTTGTTGTTTTTTTAATTAAATCTCTGTATAAAAGAAAAAAAGCCTGACAGACTGATTGATCAACGTCCAGGCGGAACCGCTAAAAACTTGGGATTTGGGCAGGGCACAGGATTTGTGATGTAAGGTGTAACTAAAGAAAGATGTTTGGAAATTCGGCGGGAACTATCGTCGTTTAAAAAAAGTTGCTCTAGGGCCGGGACTATGAGGGCTATGGAGAGATCCTGGTAGACAAAGAGAAAAGATCAGATGGTACAGTCCCCAGCAAAAAACCTGCAACATGAGCATGTAAGTTTATTGTGAAACGACGAAGACTTTTGCTCCAAAATAAGTGTGCAGGGGAGGACACCGAGGTTTCTCGTGGTGTGATTCGTGCTACTTAGACGTTATGTTGATTCCCTGCAATGTTAGGCGTAGTTTCGCAATGAACATACATGCTCATGTTGCAGGTTTTTAGCTACGGACTGTACAAAAGAAGTTGCAGTACTGTCGACGTAAAAAAAAAAAAATCATTACTCACCACACAATAGATGCTGAAGGTGTCATTAAAAATCATTAAACCTGTACTCACCTGAAAAGAAGCAAGAGAAAGTGATTAAAACAAAATATTAAGAAAGACACTAGTTAGTGCAAGCAGAAATAAGTTAAAACATGTTTACAAAATAATAAAGCAGTGAACAAATGAGAAGTTAAAAAAACGAACACTACTGATAGCTACTCTTCTGTGTTTCTTCAGACTTCCAAAATTGTTTCAGATCCCATGTGAATTCTAGGAGTCATTCTATATAGCCAAATAACGTACATATACAAATCTATCAACATATACCATAAGCATACTTCGATAAATTCAACCAACAGTCTTAGGAGAAAGTAGGAGTAAATACTGGTATAGTAAGGATCAAGAGTTTTACATGGGCCATAAACACTTTGCATTATACAGCGTGTTTCAAAACAACACCGACAACGTTTGGGAGGTGATTCTCACACCAAGATAAGTCAAAAAGTATTGACCAACCTGGGGCCAGAAATTCGTCATTTCGGAGTTACAGGCTGCCGAAAACATGAAAAAATAAACTTTAAAGATCCATAGCTTCAATACTACGAGATCCACCGTAGTCGGGTGAAGACTTCACTTAGAAATAAGTATGTGTCCTATCCAAATATCCATGTTTCAGAATCCTCCGGTACTTCCGCAGCAATTTTTATAGAGGTAGTTGGTAAGCATTTCAAATTTTATGCCCGTAGCCAAACTACCTCTATAAAAATTGATGCGTGAGTACCGCAGGATTCTGAGAACATGAATATTTGGATAGGGTACATACTAGTTCCTAACTGAAGTCTTCACCCGACTACGGTAGGTCCTATAGTATTTGAGCTATGGACCTTTAAAATTTATTTTTTCATGTTTTCGGCAGCCTATAACTCCGAAATGACGAATTTCTGCACCCAGGTTGGTCTATACTTTTTTGTTTTAACTTGATGTCAAAAAACACCTCCCGAACGTTGTCGGTGTTGTTTTGACACCCTGTGTATATATAAGATCTATAAAACTCTTTTTAAATGGCAAGTAAACAAATACAGATACATTAGAGTAACTGTATTGATAGAAGTTTCATGGGCATATTAACGCTACACTTTATTATATTAATATTAATGTAATAACAGTGGCGGATCTAGGAGGTAAAAAATAGGGAGGCAGCCAGAACCTAGACTATGATAGATATATCATGAATTTACTATAAACTTTCAAAAGTATAAACATCAGTTTCAATTACTTTTGTCACTCAAAAAACTGGGAAACCTAGCCCCCTGCCACTAGACTAGATCTTCCACTGTGTAATAATCAATTGCTTACCGAGTTTTCGATTGCTATAAATATACCCTATTGACTTGATCCCTAGCCGGAAGCGCTGCTATCGGCTGAAGAAATTCCACTCACTTTCTCTCGCTTAGCAACAGCTAAACCCTTATTGGCTCAACGCGTGGGTGTGTGAGGGTGTGAGCTTTAGTTCGCATTTTTGCCACGGCTCAAGACATTTTGGCAGCACAATAGTATTATAAATTATAACTTTCATATACCTATGAAGATTCTATCGGTACAGCTGCTACATCAGTTGTTTACATTAAATCGTTGTGCTACTAACAAAAAAGAAAGAAAAAACGAATTTTAGGAATGATCCAATAAATAGATCAAAAGATTACGATCTTAGCCAAGTATTTTAGGAATGATTCAGAAAAATGCATCAAAAGATTGCTATCTTGGCCAATAATTAGATTTTGGATCAGGGGGCCACAAAAATTTTTCAACGGCCCCTAGATCGAGTTTTCGTATTTTGTACGGAATAAGCACATCATACTGAGTTAAGTGATAGCTTGGGTTTGGCAGCACTATATGAGTTTTCCAGATATAAGGAATAGAAGAAAATTTTTGATTTGAATATATTGGATCTTTTGATTCAAAAAAGAGAAAAAAGTCAGAGACCCTTTAGAAATATATATATATATATATATATATAATCTGAGTACTTATGAGTCATATTAAATCAAACCTATAAGTTAATGCTTCTGTTTCTCCTATATCTGGAACCACATAAATACGAAACATGCGCTTCGCTAGCCACTCGTTATTTGATACCCCAGCTCTGTAACGGACAAACAAGTAAAAAAAAAAAAAAAAAAAAAAAAAAAAAAAAAAAAAAAAAAGTGAATACACTGCATACATTAACTTTATTATCATTTAGGAATGAGTTCCTTCAAAAAAATGTCCAATACTTCTCTTCATGTAAGATTGGTATGATACATTTAAAAGCATTATCACTGTGTTAACTTTTTCCAGAGACTAAAAATAATTATGTTTGATCAATGAGGATTTCATTTTAGAAGGTTTACCTCTTTCTTTCAATCATTTTTTTTCCTTTTTTTGTTTAAATACTCAGACCATCTCATATATCATTGTCAAATAACTGTACATTTAGTATGACAAGATCAGGTCGTACCAGTTTCTACAAAAGTCTCAAGTTACAACAAAAATGTTCAAATAATGAATGTTTTTACTGTTACTTTGGCTTTCTTTTAACATAAAAAAATCATCTTCCGATGCTAACAAACGCGATGTATACTTTCCCCTAGACTAAAAAAATATATTAAATAAAAAAAATTAAAAAATGACAAGGAGTCACGATAAAACTAATGTCACTCTACAAAAAAAGAAAAATAAATAAAATAAAATAAAAAAATAAAAAAAAGTAAATTTACATCGAGCTTTGAACCATCGTTTGTTTTTATAATGCGTCGTGTGTCAAGACATTTAGACATGTTTCCTTGTCGTTTGAATGACTTAAGTGAATGGTTCCCGCTGCTGGAAACTTGTATAATAAAGTATTTTTCCTATATTCTTCTTGTCTTATCGCATTTTTCCATCTTTCAACAATAATATTGTTCTAGGTGACATCTTGTTGTTATTATTGTTGTATTGATTGTTACAAGATTGAAACTCTTACGTACAGTTAAAAAGAAAGGAAAAAAAAAATACTTAAAAAGCAATGTACCGTGAAACAAAGTAATACGAACAGTAAACTAGACACAATATAATAAAAATAAAGTACATTTTCAAGATGTATCCTTCCGGCACACCTTTCTTCCTTGTTGTTGGCAGGAAGAACATCAAATGTAATGACTGACGTTAATACGAGTACAATACAGAATCGTGTTTGGACCATGGAATTTGGTATTATTATCTGGTTGGTCCTATTGACCGGTATGGATTCCACTTTATAGAATCATAGAGTTTGAACTTATTATCCGACTGGTCCTATTAACCGGCATGCAATAGTTAATAATAATAATAATAATAATAATAACAGTGGCGTATTTAGGGGGGGCTTCCGGGCTTAAGCCCCCCACCCCCGAAATCTTACTTACTATAGTAAAGTATATGAAATATCTTGTAGAATTTTCACATTTTCAGGTAAAGCCCCCCCCCCGAAAGTTAGCAAAGCCCTCCCCGAAACAAAATCGTAAATACGCCACTGAATAATAATAATAATAATAATAATAATAATAATAATAATAATAATAATAATAATAATAATAATAATAATAATAATAATAATAATAATATGTATTATCTACGAGAATAAGAAAACTTATAGTATCTGAAATTATTCAGAAAACGTTGATGCTTTTGCTTAAATATTATTTAAGCAAGTCAGGAAATTTGGAGATAACAATAACTTATACGCATTTTGTACACATGTCACTGTCTAAACCACATGGATTCTTCACACGTATGAGAGAAGAACAGCGCTACTGTGTATACGTGAACAGCATAAACAATTGAGTGTCGTGTACAGTGTTATGCTTTTGTAATTGTTTTTACGTATTAATATGTTTATATGATAGTTTTGAATCGAGTAACATTATTTTATCTACATGCAAACTTTTATGTTTTGAACAACACAAAAAGGACACAAAAGGTGAAATTATGATGCACATTCAGGTGCTAAATTTCTCTTGCTGCACTTTGTTTTAAACGTTCATTGTATACTATCAACTCCATAAGTAAGCTGAGCGAATTGACAACAACGAACAAACACAATTATTGATTAACTGTAGAGCTAGGATCGAACCAAAAACCCCACGCACCAGAGGAGAACGCTCTACCACTGAGACATCGTGGGCCCTATATACTTTAGTAATGTATATATAACAGTTCGGGCACTCACAAGTCTAGGAAGTTACAAAATGTCAATTGTAACAAAAGTGTACAATATATATCACGAAAATATATATCAATTTTACAAACTTCAGACACTTATACAGAACCTGCAGGTGTTGCTGTAATCACCCCCCTATCAATATTCAAATTTCACATTACTTCTTGAATCCTCAAGTTGGCATTTTGATTCATTGTAATGGATAAATCCTGTAATCTTAGTAAAATATTTCATATTGTGTATAGAGTTAATTTCATGAATTCGTCTAGTTTCCCTTTTTATAGTAGGGCAGGCGGACAGGTATGGGTTGGTAACTGTATATTTTGTAGTGTATTTTGCGTAATAGGACCCAAAATATGGTCAGCTTCCTACAGTCTATACCGTTATTCTGTTCATTGTAAATTATGACGAAGTGCCATTTTATTCGGTGTTTATAAATTTGAAGCTCTACTGGAAGGAAGAGATTCTGTGATCTCAAAGCCGGTTAGACCTGCGGATACATAATATTACATAATTAAACTAATCTCAACAAAAAATAATGGGTGTGTTCCTGCTTCCATCATGTTTTTATATTCAAATTGATGTTTTCATATTTCAAATTTACATAAGATAAAACTACTCTTACAGCACTTGATCGTACTTTACAATACACAAAATTACTAATAAATGTGTAAACTATCACTTAGACGAAACTCTTGATCAGGTTTCGTATTACTAATTTTAAGAAAATCATATACAGGAGCCAACATATCTTACAAGAAGCGAAACATTAGAACCTGAGTCACATATGGATATTTCGTGAAGTGTACAGAGTGAGAGAACCATCGAACGAAATTAATTAGTTATCTTTCGAGAGGGATAATTAGACTGGTCCCCTTTCCTTGAAATTCTTATGTTTTTACTTTTTTAAAAAATGCATTTAAATAATTTTGAAGTGTCTGTAATAAAGATTCATACTTTTTAGACAAATTCTCGATTTCATTCTGGGTAACCCTCGTTATATTGTGGAGTGACTGCCTCAACCCAATTGTCTTAAGGGATAAACCACAGTTCTCAATCAGTTACTGGTGTTTCTATCTACTTTTCAAACCGCATTTATCATGCGTTGGTTTTACAAGAGTATAAATCAAGTCGCAATGAAAAGTTTCACTTCTAAACATCGATTCCAGACAATGGTCATTTCTCCTGATTATTTTTTTCTATTGATTTTGGCCAAATGCCAGAATAGTCTCTTTAATTAGCCTGTTGAACAAGTCCATTTTCGGTGATTCTGTGGTATAGCGTTCGCCTTTAGTGCTGGAGTCCTTGGTTCGATCCCTGCTGGCGCCAAGTGAGCTTTGTGGTGTACAAACACCCTGTGCGTGGGCTTTCTCGGGGTTCTCTTTATTCATTCCATTATTTCATTCATTTCTCATCATCACGGTCTCCTTTACCTTATCCGGCATAACCGTGGGACGTAAAACTCAAAGATTTCATTTTCATTTTTTCTCTTGTGAATTGAAGCTAAACGTTAAATCTAACATAGCCAAGGAAGCAGCTGTGGCTCAGTGGTAGAACGCTCACATCTAGTGCGTGGGGTCCCTGATTCGATCGTGCCCCGCAACAAGTGAGATTTTTGCTGGACAAGCACCGTGTAAGTGAAGTGGGCTTTCTCCGAGTTCTATCGTTTCCTCCCATTTTCGTCATTTCACCATTATCACGCATCTCATCACCACTGTCTTTCTTAGTCTCGGGACGTCAAACTTAATAATAATAATAATAACAGTAAAAATGGCAAAGTTTCTTGTTACTGAGCATTACATCAGTAAAGATTATTAAATCACAAATTTAGTGTTGAAAATAAGAAAGCTATAGAATTGAGATATTTTGTTGAGATTCAAGCATTTTATTTGATTATAAATACGAAGATTAACATTCTTTAAGAAAAAAAGTAAGATTATTTTTTATCGTCACAGCTATTAATTTTAGAAACAAAGAGGACTTGAAATAAATCAGAATTAAGACACTACACTTGTTTGGTGTCTCTAATAGACTATAAATACTTTTTCTTATTATTCATAAATAACTCAATAACAGCAAACAGTGGTAATTTTGCAAACTGGTCAATTTGTTACTTACATTACTTACATGAAGAAGTTTAGTTGCAGTAGAGAGATTAGACTGGAGATGAAATATATTATTGGGACGCTTAATTGTTGCAGAAAACCGCTTCTCGCTATCTATTACTGTTTTCATTCTATAGCGATCAACGTTAAAACCGGAAGTGGTTGATTTCAGCTAATTCTGGTTTAAACAGATAGTTAAGAGAAAAGATTATATCTATTCTAGAATGAATGGATCTATTCTAGAAATCGATTAAAAAAACGCTTCTCAGTATCTTTGACCATTTTTGCTCTATGTACATCAATATAGCAATTGCAAATTGTAACGGAGTTCTATCACTTCCGGTCTTAGTAGAGAGTTACGGAAGGATTCAATCACTTCCGTTTTTAGAGGAGTGTTACGGATGGATTCTATTACTTCCGGTTTTAGTAGAGAGTTACGAATTGATTTAATTACTTCCGGTTTTAGAAGAGAGTTACGGATGGGTTGAATCACTTCCGGTTTTAGAACAGTTAGGGATGGGTTCAATCACTTACGGTTTTAGTAGACTGTCACGGATGGAAATGAAATGCATTCTTGAGAAACTTAGTCGATCGCAGAGAACCACTTCTCGATATCTATTATCACTTTTGGTCTATAGCAGGGTTTTCAAACTTTTGCAGTTGAAGCTCCCCGCAACCACCAAAATCTGAACGCGCCTCCCACGTCAAATATGAAATGTGTCAACAACATAAATATGTGTGTCTCTAAAAAAAAAGTTGAATTGAGTTGAGTTGATTTTGAGTTTAACGTCCCTTTCAGCAGCGAGGCTATATAAGCGTGGACCTACTGATTAACGTGCAATCTGAACCACATGAACTCCGCCGGGAATCGAACCCGGGAAAAAAGGACTATCACTATGATAAGCTATGTTTCATTTATTAATCATTAATGGGAATATCTCATTAACACAGGTGAGCTACATTGTACACACTGACTACACCTTTTAATGTTATTAGACGGTGTTAATAACTATACATTGTGGTAAGTCAGACATTTATGTTAAAATTGAAAAATACTGGCAGAGATCGAATTTAAATAATAAAAAACAGCACATTTACATGTTGGGCAAAGTCAATAGAATGTATGACTTGTTTTGAGTCACACAATTTATTAAATCTCAGCACATACTTTGAAGTAGCAAGACGGCTTCGACTAATGAAAATAAATAAATAAGACTATTTGTGAATGGTGGTAGTACTTTAGAAAATATTAAAATTCCAGAATCGTTCCAAAAATAATAATAGAAAATTAAGAAAAGAAGTATTACGCTAACATAAAATCGCGCGAAATTCCAAAGACATTTAAGAAGACATAGCATTCTACAGAGATATAATAGATCGTTAGTAGCCATCTAACAAGCATTATATACGTTTAAGCCAAAGGTGAAAGGGTTATCCTGATAGTATATGAAACAAAAGTGATACAAAGGTTTAGTTCAAAGAAGTAGAATGCAGACTGCGTGCATGTTGCATTATAAATATGTCCCTTTGTAGAATCTTTTTTAAAAGTCCTCGCCCCACCCCTGACAATCTTCGGCGCCTCCCCAGGGAGGCGCGCCGCACAGTTTGAAAACCGCTGGTCTATAGTGATCAACGTTAAAACTGGAAATTAATGGTTAGAACTTTTGATAAACCGAAGTCCTTAATAACATTAAATGAAATAATGGTTGTGCCCAATAGTTATGACATCATAAGTTGGGCTCAAAAATTTCTGGATTACGGGTAAAGACCTGGAAACAGTTATTACTTTATTTAATAGTATTTTGTAAATGGTTAGCAGGGACATGGGTTTAGAAGTGAGTGCAGAAAAAACTAAATATATGGAAGTCCGTTGGGATCGTAATACTACAAATTATGGGTGCATTAAAATATCAAATAATGCTTTCGAAATGTGGATACTTTCAAATATCTAGGATCAATATTAACAGACCAAAAACCTTAATCATGAAGAAATTAAATGTCCACTAAAAGCAGGGAATTCGTGTTATTCTTCAGTTCAAAATATTTTGTTGTCGCGAATTCTGTCGAGGAATTTGAAGCTTAAAATATATAAAACGATATGTTGTCCTGTATGATTGTGAAACATGATCGTTTACTTTGAGGGAAGAGCGTAGACTGACAGTATCTGAGAACAAGATCCTGAGACGAATATTCGGACCCAAGAGGAACGGGGATGAGAAATGGCGGAAACTTCATAATGGGGAACTGCATAATTTACACCGTTTACCAAACATTGCTAAGTGTCATCACATCTAGGAGGCTCAGGTGGGCAGGTCAAGTAGCCAGAATGAAAGAAAGTAGCAATCCTTTCAAAGTTTTAACTGGAAATCCAATCGGAAAACGTCCATTAGGAAGACCTAGGCGCAGATGGGAGGACAATATTAAGATGTATTTCGCAGAAATAGGAGTACAAAATAGAAACTAGATCCAGTTGACTAAGGATAGAAGTCAGTGGAGGGCTTTTGTGGACGTGTCATTCAATCTTCGGGTTCCATAGGCCATAGAGTTAGTTTGTTTGTTTATTTGTAAATATTATCTGGCTCACTTCCTTTATTTTTTATATTTTTTATTGTCCTCAATTTCAGCTTAGGGGAGATCCTTAGGGGGAATTCTCAAGAGATTCTTAAGGAACAGAATCAACAGTCATATAACACGTTTCCTGAAATTGTAGAGTTCTACATAAATAGGGCTCACAGACGCTCCGGATTTACATAATCTGTCACCTCGAAAATTGATCAAAACTTAAGTTGCCCCAAATTTTCTCCAAAATATGAGTTGATGTCATTTGTGCAATATATATAAACATACTATATTATACATAAATCCAGCTTTTATTAGTCATTACCACTGAACTAATACGAATAATGTCGTCTCGTCTCTCCGTCTCATTTAGCCTAGCCGGCATAACGTGGGACGTAAAACTTAAATATTTAATTTAATTTAATTTAATTTAATTTAATTTAATTTAATTTTATCTGTGACATTTAGTTTCCGTTTGTGTTGACATATTATTTATTTAATTCAAATATTTCAGCAAAAATTAAGTGCATAACTATAGAAATCACATGTTTAAATTGTTCGTACAGTGGTGTTAATTTTTCTTAATGTAAGCATAATTTGTTGAAAATTTCGTATATTTTATAATATTTATTCAATCTTTCCAAGTTTTGGTTTACGTCACTTAGTCGGGTTGTGGCTTGATTAGTTTATACTGTATATGGGCGTAGTGATACTAATGGTCCGGTTTTGTTACTCATTGAAATATATATATATATATATATATATATATATATATATATATATATATATATATATATATATATATAAGAAAATTTTTCTCAATTATGTAAATTTATATTATTTTAGAATTATAGTATTTTAAATATTGGAAATATTTAATTGGGATTATTGAAAATAGGCAGATTATATTCACAGTCTTGTATATTTTTGCATTTCCATGTGGTTTAATGTAAACGTTGCTATAAAAATAGGCATGTAAATCACTGATTTGAGGAATGTTTGAGATTGAGATTAAATAGTTGAAGGTGATTGCAAATGGAAGCCGGTGTAGTGCTTAATTTTTGTTCCGAGAGATGTTTAGTGATTTTCCTAATTTAATCAGAAACAAGGTATTTTTGACAACTGAAGTGCAATTAATAAAGCTCAAAAAGAAGTATTTAATTAACTTTGTTAATCTATTAAATAAAGCCATTTGGAAAGATATCTGAAGTGAAAACAGTACCTCTTATTTCAGAAGTGATTTAACTTGATTAATCTGCTTTTTGAATAGTAAATCTTGAGCAGTAACATGAGCTGAACCCTTATTTTGGTTTACTGTTAGAGAATTCTTTAAAATTTAAGTTAAAACTAAATATAATGTTTTGACAACTTTAACATTACAGTTCAAATTACTTTCAGTGGCAGAGGAAGTTGAAATTTTGAAAGCATGGCAAAATCAATAAACATGATCAAGGGCTAGTTTTGTTTTAGTTCCTCCTTCCACAGAGTAAAATGATTGTATTTCCGAGCACTATACAATATTTTACTACGTATTTAAGTTATGAATATTTTAGCAGATTGAAAGAGTTTTGATGAATAAAAATGTAATTTATTTTTTCCAATTCAATAATTTCAAAATTATAGTGTTGATAAAATTCTTTAAAGCAGTTTTGTTCCGTAAAATGTTACGTATTATTGCTAATATAATTACAGCAAATTAATATCAGTAGAACAAGTACAGTTTAGTAGATACTTTTTACTTAAGATAATTCTCTGCTAGTGGTTACAAAATTAATTATAACAAATATTTAAAGCTGAATACCTTTCTATTTTGATTCTGTAACAGATGCATGCTCAGTGGTCCACAAAAGATGATTAACTTGTGTTTTGATAATATCTGAGTTTAGTTATAAGTAGAGATGCAAGGGCTCGGAAAAAAACCGGCTTTTTTGGAAAAAAAAATCGGTTTTTTCTGCTTCGCTTTTTTGCTTGGGAAATTTTGGGCTTTTATGAAAATTCTGCTTTAAATTGATAAACCAGATTTTGTTTCGCTTCTCTACAACACAAAAAGTCATTTAATTAGTGGTTGATGCCGATAATATAAAACCTCGAAAATAAACCATGAATTTCGAAAAGATATTTCAAACAGTTTTACTTCTCAACATATTTACATTATGAATTCCAAAGGATTAACCAATGTATATAATAAGATTTTTTTTAACCTCCTGCATACAAAAGTAAGCAGGGTTGGCAAGAGCCATGGTTGTTTTTGAAAATGCCAAAAACCCGTTTTTTGGGGGGAGTTTAAACTAGGCTTTTTTGGTTTAAACCAGGTTTTTTTGGGTTTAGATATTTTGCTTTATGTATTTATATTACATATTGACAGAAATAAGTTTGTTTCGCCTTGGTGTTATTATGCAACAACGGGGTTATGCTGGAAGAGGTCACATAAGCTTAAAGAAGTCCGGTCAGTAAATTTCTTAAATTGAGAAACTCCCGCCCTAGCCATCAGGAAAATCCAGTCATTACTCTAAATGTAAAACAATAAGGGAAAAAACCCTGTTATTGCTTTGCATGTAAAATTTAAAGGTCAACGTATCATAATCAGTACGCTAAAACTGAGGTATTAAATTACAAATTTAGTGCGTACATATCATTGAAAGTACAATCCAAGCTAATGTTGGAAGCTACGTAGGCAATCGATAAATTTTGTCAATTTATATCAGTATATTTAAGCAACCTTGACTTCTTTATAAAACAACAGGCATTCAGGCATGCAGAAATATACAATTTAGTTTCCTTTCGTATGTTCAGGCTTAACATCCTTACGTAATACCGAGGTTATCAAGGAGAAGACTTTCGCTTAAAGTGACATCCGAACCGCTACTTTGTTTACGCATGAAAGAAGGGTTGTGGTTCGACCGAGAATTGAACATGGGACACCTTGATTAAAAGGTGAAAAGGAAATAAAACTAATGCAGATGGTTTGATGTGGTGAAACGTCACCATGAAGTTCACACGATTCGCATTTTTCGTACCTTTTATTTTTTTTCGGTTTAAACCAGTTGTTTATTTTTTTTAAAAAAGAAGAAAAACAGCTAAATAGAAAAACAGCCAACCCTAAAAGTAAATACTTCTTTTAAAAAAAATACTCAAATAAGTAGCAAAATTCTATGTAGTATTTTTACTTCAAAATATTCCATACCCTCTTTTTGGAACAAAATAAAATTAAAATAAAACATAAGAAAAATACTTAGATTTATATGATACACTTAAAGGCTGCACACCTAGAGCTTTTGGTTTTGTATAATCTTGAAATTCTACAGTTTTATATAAGCACCATCACGGTTTATTCAGTCCTCAAGTTTTCTGTATTTTTAACAAGAGGGATTGAACATGAAGGGTGTGAGATAAGAACATGATAACCCACAATTTTACTATTTTAAGAAATTAGAAATTTTCTGCTGCACAATCCATTTTGAAAGTCGGAAAGCTGATTTTTCACATAAGTCTATACATGAGGGATTAAACGAAGCGGTATGCGTTGCTGCCGATCTGATGCTGCTTAACTCAGCAATTAAAAATTTGTTAGTTACCATGTTCTTGGCTCACACCCTTCATATCATTATGGAGCTCTCCCCACCCCACCAACACACACACACACACACACAAAAAAAGGACTACGGAATATATTTAAGTTAAGATAAATACAACTGCACAACAAACATGATTGACTGGAGCTTTTGCGCTTCTATCGAGAAGTCCGGAATTCAACTCAGCATTCGACCATTCTGACAAAACTTTTTTTCATTCCATCTATGAAGTAGAAATAGTGCGTGTACTGTGAGTTGGCTGACTTCATTTCTTATTGTTTTTAAATCGTTATTATTACTAATTACCAGCAGTGACGGTTTTGCGAGGGTTAGGGGGGCGGTCTTTCGGACTGAAGCCTGTTCCCCAAAATTACGGAATGTCTAAAACAAACGAAATATCTATTAGTTATGCCTTTACTCATAAACTTTAAGCTGCCGTCAAATAAAAATTACGAATGTTTAGAAAAACTAAACTTTAGTAAGAAAAAAACCCTCCCAAAATACTTTTCTAAATCCGCCACTGATTATCAGTATAAAATGATCTTCAAGGTTGTATCCGGGAGATTATCGCTAAATATATAAACGAAACGAAATACAGTATTAGTTATGCCTGTACTCATAAACTTCAAGCTCCTCCCAAATAAAATTAGGAGATTTTAGAAAATGAAACAATCAAAGAAACCCGTCCCAAAGTACGTTTCTAAATCCGCTACTGATTATTTGTATAAATTAGTATTCAAGGTTGTATCCGGAAAATTATTGCTAAATCGTTGCACAGCTACAGTATAACAGAAATGTGGAAGTACGGTTAGACGGATATATTGAAAAACGTACGCTTTGACGGATATATAGAAAAACGTAAGTTTAACTTCTGCGTTAGAAGCTAGAGTACTAAGCTCTTAGAAATGAAACAGACGACAAATTGAAATGATATCGAGAAGAAAAAATATCGATAACTCAAAAGTTAAAATAAAGTTAAATAGCCTCTAAAATTGCCCTCAAATACTACATTCTTCATGTTAGCTTTAATTCGTAAAACATGTGCTCCATCCATCTTGATGGTGAATTTTAGAGCGAAATATGGCATTTAGGTCATGGAATTCTTATCTAAGTATAGAATATACTATAATAAAGCTATTTAGATAGAAAAATCATGAAAATGAAAAAAGCCAAAATTTCCAAAATTCTCGTTTTTTCCCAAAAAAGCCGGCTTTTTATGTGAAAAAAACCATCGATTCAAAAAAGCCGGCTTTTTTGCATCTCTAGTTATAAGTAATAAAGTGTGAATTATAGAATATGAATGATATGTAGTTTTTATTTATGTGTGGGTCAGTATTAGAGTAAGTTAGTAATGTATGTTTTAAAATGTGTAGAAAGCATACAAGACTATTATCATAATTTGGATTTGATATACGTCTTGATATTGCATGTATGAAAAATAACGATTTAGCATTACATAAGTTATGCATGTAAATACCTAAACACAAACTTGTGCGAAAATATGAAACGTGTTTTATTTAAAATATGAAGATTTCATAGATATTCAAAATCGATTACAGCGACGACTATTAAGAAAATTGTGAATTATTCAGATCAGCTATTGTGACATGTTCATTACAGATTTCTTTTTAAAATATTCAGATGCAATTTGTTGTGAATATAAATTAATCTAATCAAAACACAATCTTACTTCAGTAGCTAGTTAGATAATTTATTTTCATTTTGGAAATTATTTCGTAAGAATTCGTCAGTATATTTACAATTATGAGAAATCATGTTTCTTTTTGTATTTGAACTAGCAATAACAATAGGGTTCCCAAGCATTCAAAGACGAACGTGAATTATAATTTTGACAGGTTTATGATACCGGTAAATCGGATTGGCGTTGCCAAAGAATAATAAATGTTATAAAAGCTCGTTTTTAGCATTTGTAGCGATATTCCTAACAACTGCTAAAATATGGTGGCTCAATTTACATAAATTAAAACTGAGGTTACACAACTGTGATTATACTGTAAATATTCATATTGTGTTCTTATTGATGTAATGCTAAAATTTTTGGTAAGTATTTGCTCGATCGTTTTCAAATGATTATACGTAAATATTCATATTGTGTTCTTATTGATGTAATGCTAAAATTTTTGGTAAGTATTTGCTCGATCGTTTTCAAATGATTATACGTAAATATTCATATTGTGTTCTTATTGATGTAATGCTAAAATTTTTGGTAAGTATTTGCTCGATCGTTTTCAAATGATTATACGTAAATATTCATATTGTGTTCTTATTGATGTAATGCTAAAATTTTTGGTAAGTATTTGCTCGATCGTTTTCAAATGATTATACGTAAATATTCATATTGTGTTCTTATTGATGTAATGCTAAAATTTTTGGTAAGTATTTGCTCGATCGTTTTCAAATGATTATACGTAAATATTCACAGGGTGTTCTCAATGATGTAATGCTAAAATTTTTGGTAAGTATTTGCTCGATCGTTTTCAAATGATTATACTAAATATTCACACGGCGTTCTCAGTGATGTAATGCTAAAACGTTTGATAAATATTCGCTCTATCGTTTTCAAATGATTATATGTCAATATTCATAGAATGTTCTCAATGATGTAATGTAAAATTTTGTGGCAAGCATACGCTCGATCGTTTTCAAATGATTATACTGTAAATATTCATTGGATATAGCCAGTGATGTAATGCTAGAACTTTTGGCAAGTATACGCTCGATTATTTTGAGTGTTATATATGGGATCCCTGCGTACGCTCGTCCCTTTGTAAATTTAAGGTAAGTATTCGGTGGAGTATAAAAATATTAGGTGCATATACGTCATATTATATAGTATTCGGTGCATATAGGTCCCATTACAACCCTAAGTGTTTTTAAGCCTGAAAATCTTGAGAGGCCTATAGGCTATTTAAACAATTAATTACAATGGCTTTGTTAGAATGAACACCTGTATAATTTAACTATCGTGGTTTTTCGAGACATATAGCTATCGATTTAAAATCAAATATGAAACAGAGATGAAACCAAGGAAAAAAGAAAAACCTAAATTATTTCATGTTTAGCTTTAGAAAATTTCACAAAAATATGTTGGAAACAGAAATGTTCATAAAACGAGGCAAGGGGATTGAAAATGACTCATTGTAAGTTTGGAGGCGGGTTTAAACCTATATACCAATTAGAAATTAAACTTTTGTATAAAAAGTAGATAATATATTAAAGGACAATATTTTTAATCAAGACTGAACCCATCAGGAGAGGGGATTATTAGATTGAATGTTTGGATTGTTTAACAACGTCCCTTTAAGGTATCGAGGCTACCTGACACAGAACATACTATTTTAAAGTGGAATCTGAATCTCTATTTGGGTTTGTATCTAAGACACATATTCACAGTCGATCTATTGAAGCGGAGGGGGATATGCATTCCTGTTAACAACATTGGGTATTTATAGAATATTGTCTTTTATAAGTTCTAAACATACATATGAGCACTTTATACGTTCTCATGTGATTGAAATGAAATCTTTATTCAATGTCCCATGGCTATGCTCTCTAGACTAAAGGAAACTGGTGATTAATGGAAATGGATAATTATGAAATAGTTGGTAGAATAAGAATATTGAAGAAAAAAAAAGGAAAACCTAGAAGAAACCCACGGACACGATGTTGTTCACCACAAACGCATATGGTCTGGGATCGAACCAGGGTCCCCTTGCACTAGATGTGAAGGTTTTACAACTTCCTTCTTGCATTTTTCCAATGACTTCCACACTCGACAACACGAATACAAACATCGAGAACAGTAAAGTAAAACGCTGATGCTATTCAGAGGGAGTCGAACCCCGATCGATTGCGCTTCGTAATAAGAAGTTGAACGCCCGACTCGATTTGGCTATTGCTACACACCGCTGAGTTACCAAACACCCTCCCCCACGTATATTATTATTATTATTTGTAGTATTTTGGAAAGTATGAAAATAATGTGTATAAAATTCAAGAAAAAAACATAAAACTTAAATACAATAATACATTATGGATTTTTATCTACCTAAAGATAGTGGTTGGAACTCCAAGTATTTAGGCCAAGACGCAGTTAATGAAAAAAATGATTGTTTACAACGCTTCTTCGAGTCAATAGGTCACAGTAAACACGTACGAATATAATAGGTATTACGTCTAAATTATGCAAGAATTAACGGTGGCGTTTCAAACAGTAAGATCTGGTAATGAAGCGAACGAACTGAAAGTATTTCTTCTTACAAGCGACAGAAATAACAAAACTTGTATGTTTTATTTAGTCCTTTCTAACGAGAGAATTGTTTTCCCAATTTATTTATTTTCCTGTTTATCTTTCGGCATGAGTTTCTTCTTCCACATCTATAGACTATTTAAAAGAAAAAAAAATGTGAAAGTTTGGTGATGAAGTTATTTAGACAATCTCCTTTCATCTTCTCTCCCATATTTCTTAGTGAGAGAATGCCTGAAGGCTGAAAAGTGAGGAAATGTGAAGATGACTCTATATACATGTATGAGAAGAAAAAAAAAAAGTTTTTAACCCTTGAACTACAAAAGATTTTCTGAGTAATAGGATAGTAAGTGATCTCACAGAATCAAAGGTCGTCAACCTTAGTCACAATGTTTGAGATTCAAAAAAAATCAAAGGAAGTACCAGAATGTACCAAATACTCAAAGTAGTTGCAACACTGGGATAGTATTTTTTTCAAATCGAGAATTTGAACATCATTCTCGTTTTTAAGGAAGTGTCCAATAATTTTCAGGAAGAGGCATCTGTTGTTAAAGCTATTGTTGGTTAAAGTTAATGCGTCCCTTTTCAGTACTGAAGCTATATGAAACGTGAATCTACAGTTTAACGTGGTATCTACCCATTCGTAGAATCTTAACCACTATAATGCTTTCAAATGTCAATGCTCTGTTTTCGGCAATCGAACCCGGGATCTCGTGCTCCAAAGGCGCTCATATTAGCCACTAGACCAGGACGGAGAGCAGGAAGTCTTTTTGCATTGGCTGCAAGGTAAGAATGATACTAGGACCGTACCGTATTATGGGTCCTGCGAACTGAGCAGGCATCATCTCGAAAGGATTAAAAGCCTGACTTACTAAAAATAACACAAAATTTACCGTTTTTCTTTTGTTTGTTTTTCATAAGTGAAAGAAGATAATGAAATACAACTTACTACAATCATAGATAATGGTTTTCTACAACAGAAAATACGAACCTGAAGAATTTTCAGTGTTGTCATCCATGGAAATTACAGTGTTGTCAGAATAACATTTCCCCCAAAATCTAAGTTAAGAAACTAAAGAAAATTTAACTCAACTGCATTTGATTACGTATCATGTTGTTTTGGAATTCTGTGAACTACTTTTTAAATAATATATTTATTTAGTTTGTAATAAACAAAATAGTTTTAACACACAGTTATTTATTAAAATTAAATAATAATGTTATTTAAAAAATAGCTCACAGGATACCAAAACAACATGATACGTAATCAAATGTAGCTGAGTACGTTTCCCTCTAGTCGCTTCCTTAACTTTGATTTTAGGGGAATTGTTATTTCGGCCACACTGCCATTTCTATGGACGGCAACATTAAAAATTCTTCAAGTTCATATTTTCTGTTGTAGAAAAACATTATCTATGATTGTGGTAAGTTGTGTTTCATTATCTCCTTCCATTTATGAAAAACAAAATAAAAATGGCAAATTTTGTATTATTTTTTTTTAGTAAGTCAGGGTCCTAAGGAGACGCTAAATGGTTAGTTTTACAGTTTACCTTCATTCTGTGCGGCTGATGCCTAGAAAAGAATAGAGATGGATACAGCTTTGTTTTAATATTGGACATGATAAAGAGTTTCGATTTAAGAGAATAACATGAGTTATAAACATTTTTCATTATATATATATATATATATATATATATATATATATATATATATATATATATATATATATATATATATATATATATATATATATATATATATAACGGGTCTATTATTTAAAAATATAATTATTTTAACATGTTTTTTGTTTAACTTACAATGGTTCAACTGTATCCCGGTTAAGGTTACTAATTGACCGGTATTTTACCGGAGCACCAAAATTTTTATCAGGCTCAACTATATGTTTCTAGGTTTAAAATACAATTATTCTACATGTTTTTGGGGATTATGAGCAGATGCCGGTACTTTTACTTTTCAGAGTTAACAACCCTAATTCCGGTTCAACCATGTCCTCAAATCTTGCAACCTTACTGTAACCCATTTTTCGATGAATTTTTGCACAGTGGTACAAAGCGAATGACAATACAATAATCCATTATTCTTTTCGTATATCATATTTATATATTTTTCAAGTAAGATTTTTTTTCATGTTAGAGATCAATATCAGCCTGGTCCGTCTGCAACCAGCTTTACTTTAAGCAAAGCTATTATCTAGTAAGATAGGGGTCAACTTTCAGAAGTTCGGAAAAATTAAGATTTTCACGATTTTCCATAACACTTGAAAAAATAAAATAAAATAAAAAGAATGTTTTAAAAACATATTTTCTTTAAAAAATATGTTAACAAAGAATAAAACAAATCGTACTAAAAGGTAGAAAGTAAATCTATTTTCAAAAGAAAATTATTTTTTATACATTTACATGACTAAAAATAAAAGCATGGGGAGGATTCTCAAATACAATCATTTGATTTACACGAGAATTGAAGAATTTATAAATTGATTGTATATGAAAGTGTTCCTCATGCTTTTCTATAAAAAATTTTTAAAAGTTATTTTCCTGAAACAAATATTTTTTTACTTTTTTGAATAATTTGTTTTATTTTGTGTTATTTTTAAAAAGAAAAAATATTTTTAATATATTCTTTATTTTATTTTATTTTTTAACATTTTAGTACGATTTTTTATTTTGTTAAAATGATTTTTTTTAGTCAAAGAAAAAGCATATTTTATTTTTTCTTAATGACACAATAGTTCAATGTAAAGGATAGTTACGTTAATGAGGGTGTACACATAAAAGATTCATTGGCATATTATTACATTACATTATTATTACATATTATTACATTACATACTTTATTACATTAATAATCTACTTGCTTATTGACGAGTTTTCGACTATTGTATTAGTTAATATATTATAACTTTAATATGCTAATTGTTCGGGCCATTCTGCCCTCTGTTTGTTTCATAAAATTAAGAAGAAAAAGAAGGCTTATGTTTTTTCAGTGTCTGAGCCTATTGTGAGCATTTTCAAAACTTGGAACAAAATATATGTTTTATGTAGTGTCAGGTTTGCTGTAGAGATGTCTCTGCAGGTCAATATGGTTTCTATTTGTAGTATCTTACTCTGGCGGTCTCTTGTCTTTCTTTTCAAAAATACCGTTAGGCCGCCTCCCGCATCTTTTGTCAGTGTTGTGTTGTGCTTTCCTGCAAAAGCCTCGTGTGCGGGATCTTCAGTGTTTGTGTGTAGTATTTGCTTATTCTAATACTTATTAATTCCAGAAACTATACAAATTTATACAGTCCACAAGTCCAAATGCAAAATAAATTGTTGTTGTTTTCAGTAACCCATTATCTGTTTAATTAAATGCGTAAAACAATAAATTATTGTTTGGTCGCCGTATACATGGTCCATCCGCGCCAAATTACTAGTGCCTGTGTGAACTGTTGCTGTGAACAATAATAGACTAGTGATTGAGCGTTTGTTTTTTCTCACGAACATAGTGCAGTGTTTTAGAGATGGAGCCGCTAAAAATTAAGAAAAGAACATTAAAGTCAAAAATTACGCGCGAAGAAAAAGCCATCACAGAGTTGGACGCTACCGCAGCGGCAGCCATCTTGGTGCATCAGGCGAAGGTCAGTGAACTCCAGCAGGAGTGTTCAAAGCTGCTGGATGATATTTCGGCGGTGGCAGGAGACGAGGAGTTCGAAAAAGAAGAGGAAGAGTTAGCGGAAATGGACAAGAGAATAGTGCAGATGTGTGTTCAATTGATGGATTTCCAATTGGAGGGAAGTAAAGGAGCTCAGCCTTCGTCTTCGTCTGAAAGGCAACCTGCTAGTGACGTAAGACTACCGCAGTTTCAGTTGCCAGTGTTTTCGGGAAACCTCCATGAGTGGTTATCGTTTCACGATTTATTTGTGGCTTCAGTACACAATAACAAAAATCTCTCAGGTGCTCAAAAGTTGCAGTACCTCAAAACATCCTTGAAAGGGGAACCAGCACAACTCCTTCAAGCGATGCAAACCACGGACAGCAACTACAAAGAGGCGTGGGACATTTTAAACGCACGTTATCACAATAAGAGGGAAATAGTGAACGCGACAATTAAACGCTTAGTTACGCAACCCGTAATACAACAAGAATCACCAGCCGCCCTACGTAAGTTAATTGATACCACAATGGAGTGCACGCGGTCCCTCAAGGTACTCGAGCAACCAGTCGAACACTGGGATGTTATCTTGGTTTATCATATTACGGATAAACTGGACAGTGAAAGTCGTAGACAGTGGGAACTTTCATTGAAAACAAATGAACAGCCGTCATTTGAGCAGCTCGCAGAGTTCCTCGATAACAGAGCCCGCGCGCTCGCAGTGTCTGCCGGCGGGAAAACGCGCGTCACCGGAAATAGTGAGCAAGTGAAGAATCGCGACAAAAAACAAACTTCCTCCCATGTTACCACCAGTGAACGTGGTCAAACATTATGTGACGTATGCAGTGCAATCCACCCCCTCTACAAATGTGCTGAGTTCACAAAACTCAAAGTGTCTGATCGTGTCACCCTAGTGAAAGAGAAAAAACTGTGTTTTAATTGTCTTCGAAAATCGTGTAGAAAGGATACGTGCGCATCTAGTACGTGTCGCAAGTGCGCTAAAAAACATCATACTCTCTTGCACTACGAGAGAGCTGAGTCACCAGTGCGTGAATCAAATATTACGGCCCATGTTGCAGCGGACGCAAGTGTACCACAGGTGTTATTATGTACTGCCATCGTGAAAGTAAGAGGAAATAATGGTGTGTATTACCCCTTCAGAGCGATGCTAGATTGCGCGAGTGAATCTAGTTTTGTCACCGAGAACTGTGTACAAAAGCTGGGTCTCAAGAAAAAGAAATCCAGTATTGTGATTTCCGGGATTACAGGAGCAGGAGTGGCGACAGCGAGTGCAATGGTGGACTTAGAGTTTCAGTCATTCGGGGGAACAAGTGAAACTTTTGAAACTCGTGCTGTGGTAGTTCAGAAAGTTACATCTGATCTACCCAAACAAAAGTGTCCTAGTGCTACAAACTGGTCTCATTTAGAGGGCCTAAGATTAGCAGATCCCACTTTCAACGTAGTGGGCCCCATTGACATACTGTTGGGAGCGGACGTGTTTCCATCACTTATGTTGAGCGGGAAGTGTATGGGGCCACCCGGGACGCCTGTCGCATTAGAAACTAGTCTCGGCTGGGTGCTATCTGGCAATATAGGTCCGACAAGTGGGAAGCTAACGGTGACGTCACATCGAGTTTCCTGCGAGATCGATGAAGCTCTTCGCCGGTTTTGGGAGTTAGAAGAGCTCCCACTTACAAAACACATGTCAAAAGAAGAAAGGAGCTGTGAAGAACACTTCGTAGCTACACACCACCGTGACGAGCATGGAAGTTATGTGGTGAGACTACCCTTCAGGGGTAACACAGCCCCATTAGGCAGATCACGAGAAATTGCAATGAAGAGACTATTAAATACCGAACGAAAGTTAGCCAAACAACCCTCCCTTCAGCAACAATATCGCGATTTCATGAGGGAATATATTCAGTTAGGGCATATGGAACTCATTCCCCCAAGCGAGAGAAACGTTCCAGTTGAAACTAGTTGTTACCTACCACACCATGCTGTTTTGAAGCCCACTAGCTCCACTACGAAGGTGCGAGTGGTCTTCGATGGGAGTGCAAGAACAACTTCGGGTGTATCTCTGAATCAGAAGCTCATGGTGGGGCCAAAATTGCAGGACGATATTTTCCCGATTCTTGTTCGTTTTCGTGAGCATCGTGTTCCCTTATGTGCGGATATTGCAAAAATGTACCGGGCAGTGTTAGTGCACAAGGACGACGTCAACTTCCAAAGAATTGTGTGGAGAGATTCTCCAAGTGCTCCAATGGAAGACTACCGTTTGTTAACAGTGACGTACGGTACTGCATCTGCTAGCTTCTTAGCAACCAGATGCTTGCTCCAGGTAGTTGAAGAAGAGGGGGAGAAGTATCCTTTAGCAGCGAAGGCGGTGAGAAGAGATTTTTTCATGGATGACTTCCTCGGAGGTGCAGCTAGTGTGAGCGAAGCAATTGAGCTACAACAACAGCTGATTCAACTTTTACGAGAAGGAGGCTTCGAACTTCGAAAGTGGCTATCTAGCGAACCGGAAGTGCTCCAGGCTGTTCCTCCCCATATGCGTGAAATTGACCTACAATTCAACTTTGACACCGATAACAACATCAAGACCCTCGGAGTACAGTGGTCACCTGTTAGCGACGAGTTTGGGTTCAACGTAGTGCCTCCCTCTCCCCCAGAAGTGTGGACAAAACGAAAAGTGTTGTCAGAGATTGCCAAGATTTTCGATCCCCTTGGCCTTCTCTCCCCAGTAACCATCAGGGCCAAGATGATGTTACAATCATTGTGGAAGGAAAGCCTCGGTTGGGACGACCCCCTCCCCTTTGAAACAAGTGCAGCTTGGCGAGAGTACTGCGATGAGTTGTTTGTGCTCCGTGAAGTGAAAGTCGAACGATGCATTGTGCCCTTTGACGCCGTCAGCTGTCAATTAATAGGCTTCTCGGATGCTAGTGAGCGGGCCTATTCTGCAGCCGCCTATTTACGAGCAGAGCGTCTTGACGGTCGTGTCGACGTGAGACGTATCGCTGCAAAAACCAAGGTTGCTCCCATCAAAACAGTTTCCCTACCCCGATTGGAACTGTGCGCCGCATTGTTGCTGGCCAAATTGTTAAAAACAGTTGCAAGTGCCATCAGTGTAAACGTCCAGGATACAAGGGCTTTCACTGACTCCACTGTTGTGTTGGCCTGGTTAGCCCAGTCACCTGACAAGTGGAAAACTTTCGTTTCAAATCGGGTAGCGAAAATACAAGGAATTTTGCCTTCGTCACAATGGTCACATACCAAGAGTGAAGATAATGCAGCTGATTGTGCGTCAAGGGGGTTAAAGCCCAGCGAGCTCTTAGAACATCCCCTGTGGTGGAGCGGTCCAGAGTGGTTGCGCGAAGCAATGTTGCCAGAGCCTCCATATCCTCTCGCTGACTTTACTACAGAAGTGGAAGAAAAGAAAAAATGTATCACCGTTATGTGTGTGCAGTCTGAAAATGACATTGTGAACCGTTTCTCCTCCCTAGTGAGATTGAAGCGTGTAGTGGGTTGGTGTCGCAGGTTTGTTTACAACTGCAGGAATCCGGTGCAGAAACGCCAGGGGGCACTTACATCGAAAGAAATGGAAGAGAGCCTCTTGTGTTTGGTGAAGGAGGTGCAGAAAAGAGAATTCCACACTGAAATCAAGTGCGTAGTGAATGAAGAACCCATTCCCAATAACAGTAATATTTTATGCTTGTCTCCCTTCATTGACGAAAATGGCATCTTGCGTGTGGGGGGGAGATTACAAAACGCCGACATTTCTGTGGATAGAAAGCATCCCGTGCTGTTGCCCAATAAGCATAAATTAACGGAACTTCTGATCAATCACGAGCATTTAAACACTTTCCACGGTGGCCCTCAATTAGTGTTATCTACGCTACGGCAACATTTCTGGATTGTGGGTGCGAGAAATCTAGTGAGGAAGATAATCCGGAAGTGTGTAAAATGTTGTCGTTTTGAAGGAAGAACAGAGACGCAACTAATGGGTTCCCTGCCCCCCTCTCGCGTAAATCCAAGCAGATGCTTTTCCCACACAGGTGTGGATTATGCAGGGCCGGTGCTACTCAAAGCCAGCCGGGGGCGCAGCCGTTTGAGGTTTAAGGCATACATCTGTCTTTTTGTGTGTTTTTCCACCAAGGCTATACACCTAGAATTAGTAGCGGATGCAAGCACTACTTCCTTTCTCGCTGCCCTAAGGCGTTTTGTGGCTCGTCGGGGCGTACCTAGTGACATCTACAGCGATTGTGGGCGGAACTTTGTAGGAGCTAGCAAAGAGCTAAAGGAATTGTTAAGAGTGAGTGTTCACACTGCCAAAAATGAAGAAACTGCTGCCTACCTCAGCAAACAAGGAATATCTTGGCATTTTAACCCCCCGTCCGCACCTCATTTTGGTGGGATTTGGGAAGCAAATATACGTAGAGTAAAGCATCATTTGAAGCGCATCGTGGGAGAGGTGGCGCTGAGCTTTGAGGAAATGTATACCACGCTAGTTCAAATTGAAGCAATTCTGAACTCCCGCCCCCTCACTCCTCTCTCGGATGACCCCAACGATCTGGCCGCTCTTACACCTGCTCATTTCCTTGTGGGAGAATCATTACTTTCTATCCCGGATAAGGATTTCACTTCATCCCAGCTCTCTCATCTGAAAAGGTGGCAATTGGTGCAGCAGTTGTCGCAGCATTTTTGGCGCCGTTGGTCCCAAGAATATTTGTGCAGTCTCCAGTCAAGAACGAAGTGGCGGAAAAACCGAGACAATATCAAGATTGGTGACATGGTTATTTTGAGGGAATCCCATCTGCCTCCCCAGCAATGGAGATTAGGGCGTGTTCAGTGCATATTTCCTGGAAATGATGGCTTAGTGCGAGCAGTTACTGTAAAGACTGCCCTCGGGGAGTTGAAGCGCCCCATCGCGAAGCTGGTTGTATTGCCTTTCAACCCTTCAAAGTAAAGTGAAGTCATGCAAAACGCTACAACCTCGCTCATCAAGCATGTCTTATCATTGCTTATGAATGTTCTATATTTTTGTCTTGTATTTGTTTGTTTTTTAGAATTATTACGCATTATTATTATTTCGTTTGTAGTGTATTTCCTGTGTGAAACTCGATCATTCGTTGTGTGTGTGTGTTATTTGAAACTAGAGCGTTTCAAGGTGGGGGCTATGTTCGGGCCATTCTGCCCTCTGTTTGTTTCATAAAATTAAGAAGAAAAAGAAGGCTTATGTTTTTTCAGTGTCTGAGCCTATTGTGAGCATTTTCAAAACTTGGAACAAAATATATGTTTTATGTAGTGTCAGGTTTGCTGTAGAGATGTCTCTGCAGGTCAATATGGTTTCTATTTGTAGTATCTTACTCTGGCGGTCTCTTGTCTTTCTTTTCAAAAATACCGTTAGGCCGCCTCCCGCATCTTTTGTCAGTGTTGTGTTGTGCTTTCCTGCAAAAGCCTCGTGTGCGGGATCTTCAGTGTTTGTGTGTAGTATTTGCTTATTCTAATACTTATTAATTCCAGAAACTATACAAATTTATACAGTCCACAAGTCCAAATGCAAAATAAATTGTTGTTGTTTTCAGTAACCCATTATCTGTTTAATTAAATGCGTAAAACAATAAACTATTGTTTGGTCGGCGTATACACTAATAAAGCTGCGCACATAAGTGCCCATGTAAATAAGTAAGTTGCCCATGCTAAATCGAAGTCCTTAATTTACAATATTTGTAACCTCCTTTTCAAAGCTTGCAATATTAATTTAATTTATCTTGTGGTTTATGATAAATACAGGAGAAAGTATATTGTTAATTTAACTATACTAAAGGACACCATTTATGGCGTTTGAAGGCATTGCTTCGAGTTCTTTTAGCAAATTAAGAGGGTTGCAATATTGCCGTGTCTTTGTACACAATCACGTCAGTTTACGCATGGAAAAAAGCGATTCACTAGTCATTCACACCTGCTTAATCACACACGTTTACTACAAGGCAACGTCGCATCACAGCCTTCGTTTCACTTGTCTAAGCCCAAAAGCCATCATCGACTGTGTCCCACGCTTTAAAATAATGGAAAGGTGAGATTATGACGCAAAGTACGACATTGAAATAGTAGAGGTAGATGAAAATTAGTTGAACCATTTTAAATCAATAAGCAGCTAAACTTTTATATGCTGTACACATATTTTATTTTTAATTTTCCTTCTTGTATAATCTCCAACAGTGTTTAAGATCTTTTGAATGCGTACTATTCTTATATATACACTATTCTCTTATACTATTCTTATATCCATATATATAAATGTTTACTGAAGAGAATAAATTTCACTTCATTTGGCATAATTGTTTGATGTAATTTCTACAAAACATACTTGAATATCTTGCTTTGATTGAACAAAAGCCATTTGCCTCCTCAGTTTAAAAATTCTATCACAGTATGTATAAATAACAAATAGTAAAGACTAACCAAATACTTTATTATTATTATTTTGATTCTACGATTACTATGCGTAAGAAGAGTTAAAAGGTAAGATTTAAATTTTAAAAAAATCAGATTACCATTTTGTTATTAATTCATTTAGATCTACTGTAGTGGTTAATGTATGCGTCTTTGACGTTAGGGGCCTGGCTTCGATTCAAGGTGGCAGCTCACGTAGTTCGGAGTCCAAGTTAATGAAATGAAATGAAATCATTGAGTTTTACGTCCCACGGTTATGCCGGTTAGGCTAAAGGAGACGGTGATTATGAGAGATGAGTGAAATGGTGGAATGAAGAAAGTGGGAGGAAACGGGAGAACCCCGAGAAAACCCACGAGCACGGTGTTTGTCCACCACAAAGTTCACTTGGCGGGGGCTGGGATCGAACCCGGGACCCTAAGCACCAGAGGTGAACGCTCTACCACTGAGCCACCGCCCCCCCGGAGTCCAAGTTAAGCTGTAGGTCCACGTCTCATATAGCCTCGCTACTGAAAGGGTCGCTAAACTTGAATATCAAATGAAATCAAGATCTACTGTATATGTGAAATTACTTTTCGCCACTGACGAGAATACTTCTGGTTTGGTCAACACTTACCTAACTATTCAACTAGAAAATCTCAGGACTTCAAGCATGCTGTTATCTTAGCTGAATTTATGTGTGTATTGCGGGTTTCCATACCAACAAAAACGTTAGGGATATATATGTTAAAGTCAGAAGTCAATTTAATGTGTTTTGTGATATATTTGTTAGCTGAACTCTAAAAGAAAACTCAAATTTTCGCCTATCTCTAGTGTAAATGTGGCAACCATTATGTCGCCTCCGTCTTTTTTTTTTAAATAGCTTACCTACCTTACTTTTTTTATTCTTTTAAACTAAATAAGAAAAAAAAGGTAACACGCGTTCATTGAGCAAACGAAGCCTTCATTAGCATAAGGCTCTTGATAAACAAAGTTTCACAGATCTTCTAAACGGTTGCAGTCCACCAACCTCCAAAGCACACGTGCTGACAACTTAACACAAGGCTCAATTGGTAACACTATACGCAACCTCAGACAATTCTCTCTGTCTCTCTCTTTTATCTGTTTATTTTATCCTTTTTGGGGTAATGTCTTCTGTTTGCTTAGCTGCAGAGGGCATTGTCATTTTTTTGTGTGTGTTTCTTTTAGTCATCCGAAGTGCAGTGTACCTTTTCCATAATGTCTTTTTTTTTACTAGTCTTATTATTATTATTTCGTTTCTAGTTATTCTTTTGTTATGAGGAGAGAAACCACAAAATTTTTCCAACGTCTATAAAGCTTTGTTTTCTGGATGGTTTGAACGTGGTTGCAGTGGTATATACTTATACCGTGTACGGTGAGTTGGTGAATAACCTATAGCCCATAGTCCTCTTGAGATAATCTTACTACTCACTTACTCCTTTTCCCTCCCACTTCCAATGCATGCCTCTATTTTATTTCACATGATCTTTTCCTCCTTCTTTTACATAGTATTTGTTGCCTATTTTCATATTTCCTCTGTACCTTACACTTTTCCATACTTCCTTCGCATGCGTTTCTCTTACCTACAGATTTCCATTTCAGAGTTTGTTTATTTATATCTTTCCGATTCTTTCTTTATTATTTTTAAAATTGCTTCTTGATTTGAATTCACCAGTACTGGTGGCGTGGTTCTGTATTCTAGCTGTCCTGGAAGCGAAATAGTGTGGTGGGGAACGGTATACACTCTGAGTACTGATCTTGTATGATAGTCTAAGAACAGCCTACTATACCGAATTGAAGTCCCGGTCGTGATTAACCATAAGCCACGTTCTTCATAATCTGTGGTGTACAGTCAGCGACAAAAGTTCTTTTCGTTTGATGAAATTAATTTCGTAAATAACTTCAGAATGGAAGAACAATTTGACTACAGTTTTCAGTAAATTAAAAATAATGTAATTTTCCATACGTTCCATCTATATCACCGTTATTTCCAAAATACATTTTACCAAATGGAAAGAACTTTTCTTGCTGACTATACAAGGACGCAAAACTCAATAAAACTTACTCTCTTCTTCTTGTGTATAATTCTTTGTTCAGTATTTGCTCTGGACATTTTAATCACATTTTAAAACTATTTGTCTCGTTCCCCAAAAGTGGATGAGCTTCAGAAGTTTTAGCCTTGTCTTTAGCCAGGGATATAAAAGTATCTGAGATTTAACAGAACCACTGGATGGGCGAGGTGGACCTAACTTCCGCAGAGATGGGAGACTATATTTACTAGAGGGGGGGGCGGTGGCTCAGTGGTAGACCGTTCACCTCCGGTACTCGGGGTCCCTGGTTCGATCCCAGCTCGCGCCGTGTGGACTTTGTGGTGGACAAACACCGTGCTCGTGGGTTTTCTCGGGGTTCTCCCATTTCCTCCCACTTTCTTTATTCTACCATTTTACTCATTTCTTATTATCACCGCCTCCTTTAGCCTAACCGGCATAATCGCGGGACGCTAAAGATTTCATTTCATTTTTTATATTTATTAGATATACAATAATTCCAAATTTGGAGCGAAGCGATCAACGATTATTGATTATTCCCGTTTTTCGGTAATTACTCCTCAATGGAATGTCCATTCGGAACATGCGACGACTAACGACACTCATCGCGCGCTCTCGAATCACCACGTCAAATTTGGTGAAAAACTGTTCAAGCATCTCACCAGGAAAAGGTCCGAATGGGGCACACGAGTTGCCGAATGACATGTATTAGGTATGAAAGAGAGTGTGAAACTATGTACATATGCAAATTTATTGCGGCTGAGGGCAATATGGCAAAGCAGGAGAGCCGGAAGAAATATGGTCGACCGTAGGGTCCAGCAACACAGAAAGCTAAGGAATCACTAGTTCCACGCGTGAATGACCACAGAAATTAAGGCCAAATGTTTAGTAGTAGATGCATGATAAGATCTGCTATATGTAATGAGCATCATGGCCGCCATATTGAAAGTGGTCATCTTGAATTTGGATTCACAATGTGAAAGAGAAAGTGGGTCATGTGGCATATGAAATAACACTGAAATTTTACCAGGAATTCATTGGTATTAACCATTTTGTAGTAACTTTATTGAGTTCGGAAGTAACATGTAAGAAAGTCACGAGGGGATATTTGAACAAACTTCGGAATAACCTGTTAGAATAATGTTGGCACATAATACACATCTAGAAAAAAAAAAAAAAAACAAAGAGCATTTGCACATGCTAAGAGCTGATAATATCGCAGTGTTAAAGATGGATAATTTTTATCAAGTTAAAACACCCAACACAAAGGAGGGCTGTTGATTACAGGTACAATTACGACGTGGTTCTTTTCAAAGAAAATAACATATATCATCACATAAGCAACTATATTGCTAAAGGTACATAGCAATCTATGAAGGACAGTTGATATGAAGAGTATTTATAATAGTGTGATGAAAACAGAAGAGCTGTTCTCACCTGACATGGCATCATCTATCTCTAACGTTTGTTATTCTTCGACCACTGTATCAATACTCACTAAAACTACATTTCTGATCTTCTGCACAGGGATTATTGTCGCAAGACCCAAACTTATGCACTGATTATGACGTAATTACCTGGGGATTCATATTCATGCCCACAAGAAGAAATAACTTTTCCATATGATGAATTAGAATATACCTTGTCATTTTCTAGCACTTCCTCAACAGTGGCTCACCGATCAAAGGCACATTAACCTTCCTACCAACCACTCTATCTTATTTGACTATTTCGCTGATAACGCAGATATTAGCTAATGAGCTTTCTCGCGTATTTTCTGTTTGCAAACAAGACACACAGTAGGTGGCACGGACTCACCTTTGGTCTCTTCTTTCTCTGTCGTCAATGAGCATCTTTCCCTTATTCGCAACTATTCTGCATGCAAACACTTTTTCTTTGGTCTATATACAAACCAGAGTTCCCCAAGCTCTAGCTTTTGCGTGATACTAGTGAGACAATCACAGAGTTTATATACGTCCTTCTTGCATATTACTTCTCAACTCACAACAGTTACTACAGAATGGTAAACACCAATGTATTCCTGGTAAAATTTCAGTGCTATTTCATATGCCACATGACCCACTTTCTCTTTCACATTGTGAATCCAAATTCAAGATGGCCACTTTCAATATGGCGGCCATGATGTTCATTACATATAGCAAATCTTATGCATCTACTACTAAACATTTGGCCTTAATTTCTGTGGCCATTCACGCGCGGAAAGAATGATTCCTTAGCTTTCTCTGTTGTTGGGCCCTACGGTCTGCCATATTTCTTCCGGCTCTCCTGCTTTGCCATGTTGCCCTCAGCCGCTATAAATGTGCTTATGTATATAGTTTCACATCCTCTTTCATATCTGATACATGTCGTTTGGCAACTCGAATGCCCCATTCGGGCCCTTCCCTGGTCAGAGAAGTATCCGAATAAACAAATGCCTACGTCTAGTAAAGAGAAACTTCCCTCCAATTATATTTTATACTAGGGCTACTATTATTAAGTCCTATTTGCACTTAGTATATTTCGCAGGTACTCATTAATAAACGTTTGCATCTCACTAATTATATATTTTGTGGTTTTCTATCTTTCTGTTATATACAGGGTATCTCAACAGTCCCCTGACATAGGGTAACTCTGTTATTATCAGTTACAACAAAATGTAAGAGGGAACACCGTCTCCAAATATGATGTTTTCAATCTAAAATGAAGGAATTTTTAAAATCGGACGAGCCGTTTGGGCTGTACACTCGTTATGCGCCCAATGTTAAATGAAAATGCAACGTTGCCATTTACCTGGACGCACAACATAAGTGAATGAAGTTACTGTCTTTTATGCTAACATGTCGATAGCCAGCCCCCATTTCAAACAGTAACTTCATTCACTTATGTTGTGGGTTCAGGTAAATGGCAACGTTGCTTTTTCATTTAAGGGGGCAGACTACTAAATATTTTTCAAAAGCTAACAATTTTTCCTTTGCCAGTTTTTCGTAAGTGAAAAGAGATGATGAAATGTAACTTACCTCAGTAATAAATAATGTTATTCTACACCCGAAAATACGAATCGGAAGAATTTTCAGTGTTGCAATCCATAGAAATAACAGTGTGACCAGAATTTGAATTACCCAAAAATCTAGGTTATGGCAGCGACTAGAAAAATGAACTCAACGGTAATTGATGACTTATCATGCTGTCTGTATTCCGTTAATTACTTTTTAAATAATGTTTGTATTTTAATTCTACTGATAATTAAATATAATTAATTTACACTCTTTATTACAAAATAAATACAAATATTATTTGAAAAGTAGTTAACAAGGCAATGGAGGCAATGAGTATACATATGCAGCTATATACAACAAGAATAACATTGTATTGTATAAAATTCCATACTCAAATTTAATTTTTGCAACTACATAACAAGGAACTGCTAAAACTTTTTCTTTTTTTAGTTTTCCCTTATTTTTCGTTCTTTTCCTAGAATTAAAAAAAGGGGAAAGAAACAGAGTATTTACCCAAAATTTCCAGTTTTCGTCAACCTTTTGCAACACTAATCTCCTACTATTAATTGACATGTACAAGCGATTATCCATGTAATGAATATAATTTCAAATTCTTGTATTTAGTGGTATTTCTAATCCTAATTCTGAACTTGTTCCTCTTCTTATCCCTTTTTGAATCACAGGGAAAAGGGACTGGCCATCCTGTCCATGCCTAACGCCTAGTGGCCTCACCTAGCCTCATTAGAATAAGTAGGCTAGAAGCTGCCTTCGGGTAGAACACTCAAACAAGAAACATTGAAGTATACCCAAGGAAGGTCTCTCCATACGAGCATACCGGCAGTAATTTACTGTCAGTTCGAAAATTGCGGACTATTAGATCCATCTTCTGTGTGTTGAAAATCCTTCCCCTCTCGCGGAAAATCTTCTAAAATCATCAAACTATATTAGAAGATTTGGTAGGATCATCAGATGGGACGGGTAGACCAACCTCCGTAAAGGTCATAGACGCTTTCAAGCAAATGTTTGAATTCATTGCTTAGTATATTTACCTAACAGCATCCATTTTTTCCTGAGTCACCTACGCCACCTGAGAGGGCTTTCACTGCGGTTTTGTTGTACTTTGATTTTCCCAATTCCTCTTAAAGAATCTCTCTCTCTCTCTTTCTATATATATATATATATATATATATATATATATATATATATATATATATATATGCACATCCAATTTTTTTGTAAAACAACCATTCGAAAGGCGCTTTCCCTGTTACTAATGAAAGGAACAACCTACCTCAAAAAAGTTACCTTTCATCTGTCCTTGGTGTTACTCGAAGCAAGCTGATATCAAACGTGAAAATTACAGGCTTCTGCAGCTTATAATAATGATCGGTAGATGTCGGTAGCGTATTTGTGCATTCCTAAACCGTTGCTTGCGGTTTGGTACAGTCTTCATTACTATTTTTTTTATTTAACTCTCTCTCTCTTTATTTTTTTATTTTTTTATTTAATACTTATTATTTTCTTTCTCACTGAGAATGATGATTTTGTAGATTTAAAAATAAAAAAGCCAATGACATGCTACTTCACATTTTACAATAGAAGTAATGACAACATAAGGAGGATGAAACAATTAAAAATAAAATAACTTCTGTATAACTATTCATTCACCTTTAATCATTTCTTTATTGAACCAAGTAGTTTAATTAATAGCATTTAAGTCTCACCATGCTTTACACAACGTTTCTGTTCAAATTTCTCACTTTTATATAACTTTATATGTTTACACACTATACGACCATTACACATAACTTACACACTTTATTGACACTCTACTTGATTACCATTACATATAAGTTATGTACTTACTTTTTATTGACACTCTACTGTATTACCATTACATGTAAGTTACTGCTTACTTTTTATTGACATTCTACTATTACCATTATATGTAAGTTTTATACTTACTTTTTATTGACACTCTATATTACCGTTGCATGTACCGGTATTATACACTTATTGATTATTAACTTTCTACTCCATTACCATTACAGGTAAATTGTATACTTATTGATTATTGACACCCTACTATATTACCATTACATGTATATAGGTTATATTGACACTACCATATTATCATTACATGTATTATACACTTATTGATTATTGACTTTTTCTCCATTACCACTACACGTAAGTTACATACTTATTGATTATTGGCACTCTACTATATTATTATTACACTCCCTCCCTGGATCCACCTATGTATGTAAATTATACATTTATTAATTATTGGCATTTACCATATTATCATTACGCGTATGTTATACATTTATTCATTAATGACACTCAAATGCCATTACACGCAAGTTACACATTTATTGATAATTGTATTCATCTTAATTATTACTATATTGCACCCCTTAATTCGGTCGTTAGCATTTTTCTGTAATGTTATCTGATCACATCGTATATTATCATTAACTAGGAATTTGTGTTAGTTTAAGAATCCTGGCTACCCATTGAAGTTAATATAAAATCCGATACCGCCAAAATATCGTAAAAATACCTTATCAAAAATTACATTGCCAAAGGGAAGGCATAGTCACCTGGAGAAAACTATAGGATGGAATTGAACAATAATTATAGATAGGGGCACACCCACGACCCGGACCGGACATCCTTGAAAACTTCGTAACTCGAAAACATTTGTACAGTTTCTCAATAACACTATAATTACTTATTTAGTAGGGAAATTATTGATATATCATGAAAATTTGACCTTACACTTCATCAGTACCCTTTCTCTTATAAAAACAATCTAGTTCTATCATTTTTATTCTGAAAATATTGGTGGAAGTATTTTACAATTACAGTAGAGCGTCGATTATCCGAACGTCGGTCAACCGAACGACCGCTTAACCGAACTGTGTACTCGCTCGCACCTGTTACTCTCCCACCCTACCGTCCATCATCCCCCTCACTCCCAAACCAAGTTTCCCACAGTAGTCGCCGCACTGAGCCACCGCTGGCGGAATATTGCTTCTAATGGGGCCTTCATAAGGCGCTGCTGACCGGCCAAGCCGCCAGTCGCTGTGTTTCAACAATCAGCACACTTCTGTCGGTTTGGCACTGGCTGTAGAAGTAGCGGCAGTATCAAAGCTGTTCACAGCAACAGCTGCGCCAGCTTAGAGTTGAGGCGTGCCGCTCCGCGCATGGCAAATAAACATGTACAGTTCGATTATCCGAACAAACCAGTTTTCCGAACACCCATGTCCCCCAATTACTTCGGATAATCGACGCTCTACTGTAATTATTGTCTTTTCGGGTGCGGAATAATACTCGTTCAATATTACATAGACGGAGTAGCTTGAAGTATTGGATTCCCAGCCCCAAAGCTTTGACCCCTTTCAACAAAACTTTCTGGATACACGCCTGACTTCAAAGAATTTTATCATAGCATTTCTGGATGCACCAATCCAAAGTCAATGATTCTATATGTGTCTTCATAACGTTTAAAACTATATTTGTATGTAAATATCTATGGAATTATCCTAAATTTATTATTATTAAATTCCAGACGCAGAATTAAATTGATGAGTTTACAAGAAAAAAAAAGTCTGACTGCATATAGAATGTCATCTGGTATTTTAATTGTAACTTTAATTAGAGATGTAAATCTCACTAAATTTAGTAGATTTAGTTGTTAAGCCCGATACTTTGCCTCGCTTTACATTATAGGTTAAAACTGTTCTTAATCAAAAGCCCCAATTCTTTACATTTAACTTATTTTTCCCCTCCCCCCACTAACTAAGATGCGGATACATAATGCTCAAATTCTAAATATGATTACTGTTCTCGTCTTCATAATAAACAGAAAAGCACGTTCATGATCGGTATTATCACTATCCAGTTTGAAAATGTTAAATTCACACAACACAGCGTAAGCTGCAATTGAATCGTCACAATGTATTATAATAGAAATACATAAATATTAATGCTCAAATCTAAATATGATTACGACCTTTGTTCTATTTTGAAAGTGCGAGTAATTAAATTGAAACAATGTACTTTTTAAGTTGCAATTAAATTGAAACAATGCAGTTTTAGAGTTGCAATTAAATTGAAACAATGTAGTTTTTAAGTGGCAATGGAAAATCGAAATACTGTAGTTTTTAAGTTGCAATGAAAAATAGAAACAATGTAGTTTTTAAGTTGCAATGAAAAATCAAAACAATGTAGTTTTTAAGTTGCAATTGAATTGAAATAATGTAGTTATGCATTTTTTAAATTGCAAATTAAATTAAAATAATGTAGTTTTTAAATTGCAAATTAAATTGAAATAATGTAATTTTTAAATTGCAAATTAAATTCAAATTATATAGTTTTTGAATTGCAAATTAAATCAAAACAACGTAGTTTTTAAATTGCAATTAAATCGAAACAATGTAGTCCTTAAACTGCAATTAAATTGTCTCAACAGTTTTAAATTTGCAAATTTGCCTACAGACTGGTGACATCTATTGGCACCAGGCAGGCAGGCAGCACAGATTATCGGTAGGATTTCAAGAATTTTCAGAGGAAAGAAAGGAAGATCCTACAATTTTTAGGGAAGGGGAAGGAAGACATGTGATATTTAGAATTTACACAATTATAACAAAAACATAGACTATATGGTTTCATACAATATCGTAGAGTAATTTTAATTGAAAACTGGACCAATTTCATGAAAAATAACCGTAAGAAACAAAAAAACACAAAAAATATGACAATTTCCGGTGTGAGCTCATGTTGTTTGGATCCTACATGAAGTTGTAGGTCCTCATCTCACAGGCTTGGTGCTGGAAAGGACGATAAACTCAAATCCAACCAAGTATATTACACAAATCTTGGTTCCCTTTTAATTGTATATTTATGAAGAATTTGCATCTCTTAACAGTCCCATATCCTTTTTATACATTAAAAATTCCTTGCAGAACATATCGAAATTCTCAAGCATTTGGAGTTTTTCTGCTTTTATTATTTCACAGTAGCTTCTGTACCTGACATCAACGCATCACGATCAGTTGAAACTGAAATATGATTGAGAGCAATGTTGACAAACGGAGAGTAAGACGCTAAACCCAAGAGGAACGAGAATGGGGAATGGCGGAAACTTCATAACGAGGAACTACATAGTTTATACGGTTTACCCAACATTGTTAGGGTCGTCAAGTCTAGGAGGCTTAGGTGGGCAGGCCATGTAGCTAGAATGGAAGAAAGTAGAAACGCTTTCAAAGTCTTGACTGGAAGACCCATAGGAAAACGACCATTAGGAAGACCTAGGCGCAGATGGGAGGATAATATTAAGATGGATCTCGCAGAGATAGGAATACAAAGTAGAAACTGGATGCAGTTAGCTAAGGATAGAAGTCAGTGGAGAGCTTTTGTGAACGCGGCATTGAACCTCCGGGTTCCATAGGCCATAGAGTTAGTTAGTTAGTTTAAGACGCTAAAACCAAATTACTCTTAAACGTAAGATTAAGGTGCCGGTTAGATAGAAGATATTTTCTCTCCGAATACTAATTTAAATCGCTGGGTTGCTTTCTTGACAGTATGTGACAAGTCAGTTTCCCTAATAATAATAATAAAAAATGAACTACCTTATAAGAAACATAAAACTATTCAGATAAATCACATTGGAAAAAGACATAATCGCTATCTGCCCTCTGTTACTCATTGAGAAATAAAGTTGCACATTCAAAAGTGCTACAGTAGGTTATTCTTCTTCTTCTACTTCTTTTTTTTAAAAAAGGATATGCTATCTTTAATTTAATGCCTCATGACTAGTGTGCACTCAGTACATTAAAGAAGACTGATGATTAATGAAAGCAAGGATGCCTACAGGCGGGTTTTAGGATTGCAGACTGCGCCTATGAGAATATTTTGGGGGCGAGGAATAATTTGTCATTGAAAATAGAATCAAACTGGGGAATGGTAAATATGGTGGAGAAAAAGACAAATTTGGGGGATACATCAAAGCTGTTGGGGTGAGCATACCTGAATAACAATGACAGAATTTTAAATAATTGTTGGAATGAAAATGTGGGAGAAAATTGAAGAAGTTGAAGAAAACCCATGGATACGAAGTTGTCCACCACAACTCACATAGGTCACATTCACACGGAGCCAATCAGGGAACCTTCGCAACAGAAATGAGCGCTTTATCAGTGAGCTATCGCGCTCCCTTAAATTAATAGTAAATAATTTTTCGTTTAAATAAAAATGAATTCTTAATAAAAATCAAATGAACTTAATTTTGGTGGACAAAATAGCTTACGATGTTAGCTCAAACAAAAATACTTTATTCCATACCCATAACCAAATTATCATTAATATCAATATCATATCAACAAATTCGTTGAGCGCTTGGGACATCCTTGAATAATAATAATAATAATAATAATAACAATAATTCGTGTAGTGTGAATTGCACCGTAACTACAGTAAGGGAGAGCTGGATTAGCTTTTGTCTGTTTTGCCAGAAAACTCCTTCGGGGCATTCCCACATGAAAGAAATTCGTATGTTTTTGCACGAGATAAACAAACCTGTTTCTTCTTTGTTACTTCTCTACACACCACAAGAAATAAGACAGAAACAAAAAAAGTTATAGCCAAAGAAAGATGAGGTGTATTAAAACACTTCAAAAGTAAATAAGTATTTATTTGTTTCTCTTCCTGTATCGTTAAGACGAAAAACAAAAAAAGGCCCAGCAAGGTTCACAAATTTCTCACCATTTCCTAACACAAATCATCAACGCTTTCAGTCTTGTAATGCAAGAAAACAATCATAAAAAGACAGTTGGCCCTGCTCTAATGGGTACGCACAACACACTCGCAAACGCACACATACACACACAACATACGAGATACTCATACTTATAGATGTATTCAGGAATGCTGAGATAACCAAATAAAACATGCCATATATTATCACGCATCGTACCGTGAATGTTTTAGCACTTCTCATCTCATGAACTGTTGTAAATGTGTTATAACGAGACAGGTAAGGAAACAATAACGAAATAATGATATAAGATCATCTCCCTTCTTGCCACATTGTAAATTTTTGCATAAAGTATATATATATTTTTTAAATCACATACTAACACTACAGTTAGGTGTATCCAACCACACACGTATACTATACAGTAGATGCGCCCCGGAAAATTTTGGTAGGAGGGTCGAAGCTTTAGTGGGGAGGGAATACTACAAGTCACTTTGTCTATGTACTGTATCCGAAAAGACAATAAATACTAATTGTAAAAGACTTCCACCTATATTTTCAGAAAAAAAAACGAAAGAACTAAATTTTTATACAGGGCTGGCTGTATAAGAGAATGAGTACAGATAAAGTGCAAGATCAAATTTTCATGTTATATCAATCATTTCCCTGTTAAACAAGTATAATTTTATTGAGAAAGTGTACAAATGTATGTTGAGTTAGGAAGTTTTGGGAGGAAGGGTCCGGACCCGTCCCTGCTACCCAGTATTGTCTTTAGGACATCAACGAATGCATCGCTTGCATTGCAATATGATATTGTCTTTGAGAAGACACTACATCATCAATTCTTCATTTAATACATCACTGACAGACCATCAGCATTCTTAATTTTGTACGCTGTACTAAGGTGCATATGTAACAAGTTAATTATACAGGGTGGCCCAATAGTAGGTATATGATCCCGTACTGATTGAATCATGTCATTTTATATCATTTAGTTACTTTTACCCATACAAGTTAACTTAGTTTCTTCATTGTTTGTTCTTAATTTATTTTCGTTTATACTTTAAGCTCGGAAAAAATCGAAGGAAATAGATTCATTAACTTAAACTAGGAATGCAATGGATGTACCCAATTGCAATGAAATGAGCTGAGCGAGCTTAAACTACGTAATCATTCCTGGCCATTATGCAATAATAAATGCCATTTTTAATTGTTGACAAAAAAAATCGCGTGAAAACTTTTTCCCCATGTTAAGTCTATGCAAGCGTTTTTCGGTGATTATTCCTCGATGGTACATCGGATTTTTTATTTTGACCTATGCTGTCACTCAGCACAACATACTCTATCAGCGTGCTAAGTTTGGTTGAGATCGGCCAAACGGTCTAGGAGGAAGCGTTTTTCGGTGATTATTCCTCGATGGTACATCGGATTTTTGATTTCGACCTATGTTGTCACTCAGCACGACATACTCTATCAGCGTGCTAAGTTTGGTTGAGATCGGCCAAACGGTCTAGGAGGAGTTCGCGGACAACCAAACGGCTAACCCGAGTATAAGAGCTTCGCTTCGCTCAGCTCAACAATTAAAATGTCATGCTTGATCGATGCAGGTCCGTATACCTATTTTTAGGCCACTCTGTATATTTTTCTATTTGTGTTTATTTGTTTGTCTTCTTGTATCTTTCATAATAAGTATAATCATTTGTGTTGACCATGTAACTATACTATTTGTTGAAATTTCTCAACGTGGAGATCGGGATACCTAGAGAGCCGCAAGAGATATACGCGGTATCGCAAAGGGAGGCGAGAAAAAGATAAATGTAATTAGGATTTAGTAGTGGAAAAATACTACCGTTTACCAAACATTGTAAAGGTCATCAAACCTAGGAGGCTTAAGTGGGCAGGTCATGTAGTCAGAATGGAAGGAAGTACGTAGGAACGCTTTCAAAGTTTTAACTGGAAATCCAATCAGAAAGCGACCATTAGGAAGACCTAGGCGCAGATGGGAGGATAATATTAAGATGGATCTCGCAGAAATAGGAATACAAAGTAGAAACTGGATCAAGTTGGCTAAGGATAGAAGTCCATGGAGAGGATTTGTGAACGCAACATTGAACCTCCGGGTTCCATGGGCCATAGAGTTAGTTAGTGAAAAAAAAAAAATAAATAAATAAAAAAATAAATAAAAAAATAAAAAATAAAGGTGAATTTTAAATTAGTTATTTTGATAAGATATATTTTTATTTTCATACTTAATACAAACATACTCTACAGTAAAGAATATTAAACAAATAAAGATCTATTTAAAAAAGAACAATTGGAATAAAATAGAAATGAAAAGAGAGGAAAAAGCGGAGTGGAAGACTGCAAGAATACAAGAAAAATATAAATACAGTTGGACCTCGATACTCGAATTCCCTGATAACTTGAATTTTTACATTCCTTTGAACTCTCCATAACACTCAATGTTAAAATAACCTCTGTAAGTCGAATGCTCGTACTACCCCAATTTTAAGGGCTTCAAAATCACATTTAAAAACCTCGGTAACTCGAATTTTCGTATCTACGATCTCTACGAGTCGAAGTTTGCCAAGGTTTACCGAGTATACCAAAAATGTATAAAATTTCGAGTTATAGAGGTTACATAGTCACTTTTCATGAGGCACGCGAAACCTCGATATCTCAAATTTTTGTTGTGACCACCTTGATAACTCGAAGCTTAATTACTCAAAAACTCGATTACTCGAATTTTTTACTATTTCTTTCAGCTTCGAGTTATCGAGGTCCCACTGTACCACAAAAATTAAATATTGAAATAAAATTCAAAATGAGAGCTAATGTGAAACATGAGACTGGGTTTATTTCACCAGGTTTCACGAACAACAAGTAGGAATAATAAAAAAGCTTATTATGTAGCCGGAGATTACTCATGGGGGGGGGGGGTCACCGTCAAAAGAATGTCATCAAAGGAAAATCGTGATATAAAATAGATTGAAAAGGTCTCTTATATGTATTCCCCACCCTCCCTGCCTCTCTGCCTCCTCTCCTGCACTTTCCATACTGAACTCGTGCAAAAATAGAACCGTACTTTCTGAAGTAAAAACCTATATAACGAATTTTGTCATACAATAATCAAGAGTGGCTTCTGTCTAAACTGTAAAAGATATATAACGAAAAATAGTTATTCTATGAATCTCCATTGGAGATTTCAAGATAGGGGGTCAGATCATTAACAAGATCAAGTATGCAAATGATACGGTTATTATACTGGAAGCTAGAATTGAAGAAGGACTACAGGAGAGAATTAATAAAATAGTTGACACTGCAAAACTATATGCAATGGAAAATTGTATGCAACATAAAAAATCGAAAGCTATGACATCCGTGGAAACGCGCCCTTGTACATCAGGGTAGAACAAAGAGAACTTGAAGAGGTCAAGAATTTCAGGTATTTGGGGAGCATTCTGACGAAAGACGCTTACTGCACAAAAGAGATCAGGTCAAGAATAGTCATAACCAAAGTAGCGTCCAACAAGAAAAGATCACTCTTATCTAGCAGGTTTAATATAGGGCTAAGGAAGAAGTTGCTCAAGTGCTATATATATTTAAAAAAATGAAATCTTTAAGTTTACGTCCCACGCTTATGCCGCTTAGGCTAAAGGAGACGGTGATGATGAGAGATGAATGAAATGGTGGAATGAAGAAAGTGGGAGGAAACGGGAGAACTGCGAGAAAAACCACGAACATGGTGTTTGTCCACCACAAAGTCCACACGGCGCGATCTGGGATCGAACCAGGGACCCCAAACACCGGAGGTGAACGCTCTACCACTGAGCCCCCGCGCCCCCGTGCTATATATGGAGTCTGTGTTGTTCAGAGACTTGGACATTATGGAAGTTAGAGAAAAAATATTTAGAAAGCTTCGAAATATGGTCTTGGAGGAAGATGGAGAAGATAAATGGATAGAGAGAGAAACAAATGAAGATGTTTTAAAACGGATAGAAGAGAAGAGGACGCTTTTACCCAGCATCCTTCGCAGGAAGTCTAATTCGATTGGACAAATCTTGCGAAGAAATTGTCTTCTTCACAGAGCCGTAGAAGAAAAGATGGAAGGAAAGCAAGGAATAGAATGAAGAAGAACACAACTGATCGATGATTTGAAGAATAGGAGAAAATATTGATAGTTAAAAGAGGAAGCTGAAGATCGAGAAACGTGGAAGAAACATTTCCAGGCCTAAACGTAAACAGATAAATAAAGAAATAAAGCCTTATTGGTTCCACTACCTGCCAAAACACAGAATACTTAATGATAGTGAAACCCCATCAGAAAGAAAACTCAGAATTACGAGCAACAAAGACATATATGCATAGGCGGAGTTAGGAATTGTCTGCTGGGTGGCAGACCTTTTGTCTGTTTGGGGAAGGGACACGGTAAATACAAATGAGAATTGAAGGGTCTTATAAGTAGCAGTTTTGTTTTTTGTCAAAAAGTTGGGGGGCAATGCCCTTCCATGCCCCCCATAATTCCGCCCATGCATATATGGTACTGGAACAGCGAGGAAATATGGTGTTTTGTAGAGGTTTCAAAGAAAGACGCCACTTTTCTAAAAGTTATAAGAACCGATGCTGTTGAAAGATAAACAATTACACAGAGAGGGAGAAAGAGAATAACAATAGTTTTCTTGTAAATCATGCAGTGTATAATTTCAACCAAGGTAACAGACATTTACTATGTCAAATCTACAGACTTCCTTATAATAATTAAGAAAATTTCCTATGTTATTTCCTCCCCGTGTCGACTCATGGAAAATTTATTACGCTCTTTAATTCTCTATTTCCTTCCTGCCCTGAGATTATTCTCTGCCATTTTCACTTTCTCCTCATCACCCGCTTACAATTTTCAATTTCAGAAGTCGTTTGTACCTCATTATGAAATGGAAAACTGTGTAGGATTCAATGTGAATATTTTCCTTCATTCAATTGCATTTATATGCACGTAGAAGAAAGTTGGTTTAACAGAAGAAAAAAAAAAAAAAAAAAAAGGTTCCCTGCTGAGAGCTCGTTTGGGAAACTAAAATATTTGTTTATAATGTCCAATTCAATTAAGTCAAATTTCCATATGTAAATTTCCATTTCTTTTGCTTATTTCAATTAAACAAAAGAGGGGAGAAAATTTGAAACGTACCCTCAACACGAAATAGAATAGCGTGATTATGAAGATAGACGAGGATCATAGGTATATATTTTTCCAAGATTATAACTTAATAAGTATTATTATTAATTAAACTAGTAGTTTTAAATCGGCTAGTTGCCAACACAGTTTCCGATAGTGCAGGTACTGACCTCTATTAGCGTCAGGTAAGAAAACCGTGCAGGTAATGACATCTATTAGCGTCAAATAAAAAAACGATAGTGCAAGTAGTGACATCTATTAGCGTCAGGCAAGAAAACGATATTGTAGGTAGTGACATCTATTAGTGTCAGGTAAGAAAACGATATTGTATGTAGTGACATCTATTAGCTTCAAATAAAAAAACGATAGTGCAGGTAGTGACATCTATTAGCGTCAGGCAAGAAAACGATATTGTAGGTAGTGACATCTATCAGCGTTATGTAAAAACGATAGTGCAGGTAGTGACATGTATTAGCGTCAGGCAAGAAAACGATAGTGCAGGTAGTGATATCTATTAGCGTCAGGTAAGAAAACTATATTGTAGGTAGTGACATCTGTTAGCGTCAGGCAAGAAAGCAATAGTGCAGGTAGTGACATCTATTAGCATCAAGCAAGAAAACGATAGTGCAGATAGTGACATCTATTAGCATCAGGTAAGAAAACGATAGTGCAGGTAGTGACATCTATTAGCGTCAGGTAAGAAAACGATATTGTATTTATAGGTAATGACATCTGTTAGCGTCAGGCAAGAAAGCAATAGTGCAGGTAGTGACATCTATTAGCATCAAGCAAGAAAACGATAGTTCAGGTAGTGACATCTATTAGCGTCAGGTAAGAAAACGATATTGTAGGTAGTGACATCTGTTAGCGTCAGGCAAGAAAGCAATAGTGCAGGTAGTGACATCTATTAGCATCAAGCAAGAAAACGATAGTGCAGATACTGACATCTATTAGCATCAGGTAAGAAAACGATACTGCAGGTAGCGACACCACACAAGAAAACAACAGTGCAGGTAGTGACATCTGTTAGCGTCAGGCAAAAAATAACGATAGGCCTACTGCAGGTAGTGGCATCTATTAGATAAACGATAGCTCAAGTAGTGACATCTATTAGCATATCTGTTCATTATTATGATTAGTGTGACGCACAACCTGATATATTTCCCGTTTAAAATTACATTCTATGCACGCATGCCCAATCCTTGGCCCGCGTTTTCAAAACTAGTTTTATACATCTTTTTTTCCTTTTTTTTTTAAAAAAAAATATTTTGTATGAAAGTTTTATGGGAATTGTGAAAAAAGAATATTGTAATGCCTTTTGATAGAATCAATAACAGTCCGTGACTTAACCCTTCACCAAATTTATTTATAAAAAATATTACAAAGCTTCTATGTAAGTACAAGGAGAATAAATCAGAGTCTTTTCCTTGTCTCAAGTAAAAGGGAAAGAAGAAAATATTTTTGTACGGGAACCCCTTAGCTCATGGCTGTGTCCAGAAATTTGGGCAAGGCAATACTCCTTCGTCCAGGACGACCTCAGGACCAGGTGTAGGTTATGCGCTCAGTGGTCAACCGATGCTTCAGTTCTCCTCAGGTCCACTTTTATAGGTGATTTCTGAGTGGCTTGTTCCTCCTCGGGTTTCGCCGTGCTGGCTTCATGTCTTCCTATTTACTTTACTTTACGTGTACCGTCTGCCTGTGTTGATGGCTATAAACAGTAACACGTGTTTTATAAACATAACATGTGCTCGATGAAATAATGCGTACTGAAATGTGGAGATTCTTACAATATTGATTGATTTTAAGGTTTAATGAGAACGTCAGCATCGAGGGTATTTGTCCCCGTCAGAATAGAATATTTATAATGAAAACTAAAGCTGAAACAACTGGCTTTTACAGCCCAGGGAGAAAAAAAATAATAATAGTGATTAATTAACTCATCGTCTCCTAGCCTAAACCGTCGGAGCTAGAGACGTTTATATCTTTCAGGTTTACGTCCCACGATTATGCCGTGTAGGCTAAAAGAGACGGCAATGATGATAAGTAATTGAAATGATGGAATGAAGAAAGTGGGAGAACCTCAAGAAAAACCCACGCACACGGTATTTGAAGAGACGTTTATTTTGGACAGTGTACTGCTTCTAAAACTAGGTTTACCCATAAAAAAAAAAAAAAGTTTTTCAGAGATCCAGCCGTAACTGCTATCAAAACAACAGTATTTTTTTTTAAAATACATATATCCATGTTCCGAGTGTTACTAAACTTAGAGGTATGAAAATTAGTACATCAAGTTTTCATTAAAAACAAGTTAATGTGTTATGTTATTCAGCTTACACAAATAACACAACTGGTTTATTTATTTTAACATACTTCCTGTACAGCTGAATTAGTACACAAGTATTTCTTGGTGTCTTTCACACCAAGAAGGAAACATTTGAAATTCTTTTTTAAAGAATTTTAGACGTTAAAATTAATATTTCTTAGGGATATGTTCCTCTTTCTCCACTGCAACAAGTTTTTTTTTTTTTTTTTAATAATTAGTTTAACAAAAGACCCAAGAATCACATTGTTGAAACTCGATTGAACCACCGCTGTGTATTTACAGTGAACAAGCAACAACACGTGTGAAGTTGTCTCGAATTTTCAAAAAAGTAAAGAGATACCGGTATTTAGAAAATAAAGTTGGAGGGCAACTTTACCTATCCCTCCACTTTCAAATTTCTATTCAAAACCCAAGTCAGTAGTTTGTTATTGATAGTTTTAAAGAAAAAAAGTTTGTTTCGAAAAATTTAAAGAGACATTCATAAAATAAAGTTGGAGGCCATCTTCACACTGGCTATTACTTTCAAATTTCGATTCAAAACCCAACCAAATCGTTTGTTATTGATTGTTTTGAATAAAAAAATGTGTTTGGAGAAACATAAAGAGATATTTATTAAATAAAGTTGGAGCCAACTTCACACTTGTCACCCACTTTCAAATTTCGATTCCAAACTAAAACCTTTCCATTTGTTTCTCGTTTCTATTGTTTTGAAGAAAAACTAGTTTGTTTCGTAATATGTAAAGAGATACACTAGTTAGAAAATTAAATTGGGTGTGGCCAACTTTACACTGGCCTCCCGTTTTCAAATTTTGATTGAAAACCCAAACCAATAATTTGTTTCCCATTTGTTATTGATTATTTTGGAGAAAAAAAACTGCTTGTTTCGAGGAACACAATGATTTGTTTACAAAATAAAGTTGGTGGCCAAGTTTACACTGGTCTTTACTTTCAATTTTCGATCAAATCTCAAGTCAATAGTTTGCTGTTTATTGTTTCGAAGAAAAAATAGTTTCGAAAAAATTTGTAAAGATATTTATTTAAAAAGTTGGGTCTAATTTCACACTAGCCCCCACTTTCAAATTTCGATTAAAACAGAAGACAATCGTTTGATTTTCTTTTATATTGAAGAAAAAAATGTTTGTTTCGAAATCAGTAAAGATAAAATTAAGTTAGGTGTTGTCAACTTCACATTGGTCCCTCAAATTTCAAATTTCGATTCAAAACCATACTCAATCTATTGTTTTTGTTGACTATTGATTGTTTTGAAGAAACGATCGTTTGTTTTGAAAAACAAACAGAGGCATTGAAAAAATAAAGTTGGAGCAATTTCTCTCTGGTTCTCATTTCCAAATTTCGATTTAAAACCCAAACAATAGTTTGTTCTATGTTTACTATTAATTGTTTTGAAGAAAAATAGTTTATTTCGAAAAACGTAAAGAGATATTAAAATCAAGTTAAGAACCAACTACATATTAGCCTTGAATTTCAAATTTCTGTTCAAAACCAAGCCAATCGTTTTTTATTGATAGTTTTGAAGAAAACAATCGCTTGTTTCGTAAAGCGTAAAGAAATATTCAGAAAATTAAGTTGGGGTGTGAGAAACTTTACATTGTTCCCCCCAAAATCAATCGTTTGCTATTGATTGTTTTGAAGAAAAAATAGTTTATTTCGAAAAACATGAAGAGATGTTTAAAAAATAAAGTTGCGGGCCATCTCTCCATTTTAAAATTTCGATTTAAAACCGAAGCAAATTATTTGTTTTTCGTTTGTTTTGATCGTCTTGAAGCAAAAATAGCATACTTCAAAAAACTTAAATTGATTTTTAGGAAATAAAGTTGGGGCCAATCCACATTAGCCCTCACTTTCAAATTTCAATTCGAAATCGAAGCCAATAGTTTGTTTCTCATTTCTTGTTCATTGTTTAGAAGAAAAAATCGTTTATATCGAAAAAATGTGAAGAAATATTTAGAGTTTTAAGTTGAGGTGTAGCCAACTTCACACTGGTCCTTGCAATTTTAAATTTCTTTTTAAAGCCCAAAACTGTGGATTTTGTTTTTATTAATTATTTTCATGAAAAAATATTTTGTTTTAGAAAAAATACAAGAAATATACAGAAGCTTATATTAGGGATATGGTAAACTTCACGGTGGTCCTACACTTTTAAGTTTCGATTCAAAACTAAAATCAATAGTTAGTCTTTCGTTTGTTGTTGATTGCTTTGGACAGAAAACAAGCTTGTTTGGAGAGGCGTCAAGAAATATTTATATAATTACGTACATGTGTGGCAAATTTCACACGGATTCTTTCAATTTCAATTTAAGATTCAAAATCCAAAACAATCGTTTGTTATTGATTGTTTTAGAGAAAAAAGCGTTTGTTTTGAAAAATGTAAAGAAATATTGGAAAATTAGGTTAACCAAATTCATACTTTCCCTTCATTCTCAAATTTCGATTTAGAACCGAAGCCATTGTTCTTTATCGTTTCTTACTGATTGTTTTGAAGAACCTCCCAAAATATTTTGTAAATATCTCTTCATGTTTTTCGAAACAAACGATATTTTCTCCAACAACCAATAACAAACAAAAAACAACGATTGATTTTGGTTTGAGTCGAAATTTAGGATTTAAGAGACCAGTGTAAACTTTGCCACACCCCAACTTAATTTGCTAAATATCTCTTTACATTTTTGGAAACAAAATATTGTTATTTCAAAACGGTCAACAACAAATGATTGTCTTATTTTTTAAATCGAAATTTAAAAGTTGTAGAAGGAACTCTTCTCTAAGTATTTCTACTTTTCTCGAAACAAACTATTCTTTCTTCAAAATTATTAATAATAAACGAAAAACAAATTTTTGTTTGTTTTTTGGAATTAAATTTGGAAACGGAGGAACAAGTATGAAGTTGATCACAGTCCAACTTAATTTTCTAAATATGTCTATTTTTTCGATATAAAAATTTTTTCTACAAAACAATTAATAACAAACAAAAAACAAATGATTGACTTTGGTTTTGAATCGAAATTGGGAAATGGGAGACCAGTTTGAAGTTGGTCCCAACTTTATTTTCTAAATATCTTCTTACGTTTTTCGAAATGAATGATTTTTCTTCAAAACAATGAATAACAAACGATTAGCTTGCTTTTTGGATCAAAATTTGAAAGTGGGGAAAGCAGCGTGAGGTTGCCACCCCAATTTTATTTTGTAAATGTCTATTTACGATTTTTAAAACAAATTATTTTTTGTTCAAAATAATCAGTAACAAACAGAAAACAAACGACTGATTTTGGTTTTGAATCGAAATTTGAAATTTGAGGAACTAGTGTGAAGTTGGCTACATCCCGACTTAATTTTCTAAATATCTCCTTATATTTTTGGAAACAAACGATTGTTTCTTCAAAACAATCAATAACAAATAAAAAACAAATTATTGACTTTTTTAAATCGAAATTTGAAAGTTGGGGAGGGAACAACTTCACATACGTAAAGCTACATTTTCTTTTGTGTGTTATTTTTACGAATCATTTCTACTGTCGCTCGCAACGTTTGTTGTTACCTCCTTTATTGTCTCTTTGTATGTGTATTTTCTCGATGTCCCTATTGCTGCTCATAAACAGCGTCATTTTTCTAGGCCTTTCCTTTCACCACAACGGGCATTCAGTTCGTTACGGGTCCAGGACCTGTTCACAATGGCAAATATAATAGTGAAGATTTCTTGAGAAACTATTATGCAGCTCGTCGAACTAGTGACGAGTGCACCGCTAGCGCGACTGCACAATCAAATTGTTATCAGAGATTACAACACTATCTTGTATAGAAAAGATGAAAATAATATTGAGAAAATACATACTGATAACACGTGTTGAGCATGGTCGGAGATAGGCACCGAGGAAAATTTCGTAGCTTTTGAGTGGGAGGGGGATAGAATTTCCTCCCCGGGCCACCCCTTCAAATCATCACGCAACTCCAAATATATAAAATAGGGAAACTAGTATCGCAATGTAATCTGAAGTATTCTAACTTCTTGCCAAGTCTGTGTGTTGCATTGAGGATTGAACCGTGGATCACATGTATTGAGAGTACATGTAAACCATTCTCCCATAAAAAAAAAAAAAAAAAAAAAAACGCTTGTTTTTAAACAAAGCTATAGCAAATTTCAAAGTTTGTTGTACGAAACGAAAGAGTCTATTGCATATTTCAACAAACAATATTGTTTCGATTTTTGTTATATAGTGCATATGTGTGCAATACATACTGTCTTGAAAAGTGCATAATCATAGTTCATTTTTATAATTATTAGGTTTTTCTGTTTTCACATAATACTGAGCTCACGTCAGTAAAATATCTGAAGCTTAGTAAAAATAAAGAGTTTGTTCACTTTTATTTTATTTGCAAAACGAGACAACAGAGGAATCAAGATATTAATGTAATATACTAACCTGACCTGTTTTAGCACTGAAGAAAGCCTAGATATCGAAAAAGGGATTGTCCTGTTTATAACGACACAGCTTCCACATCGTCAACACTATTATAAGGTAGAAAAAGGAAGTTGTTTTCAAAAGTTAAAGAAGTCCTTTTTTTATTGAAAAATCAGTCTTTTACTGAATGAATTTCTGGTATTCGATAATTTTGATATGATAAGCCTAGGCTAACGGGAACTTACGATTGTTGATTGCTATCTAGTATACACCTAAATACACTACTCAATAGACACGGAAAATGTCTAAAATGAAGTATAGACTTTGCTATGCATCTAACGAATTTCTGAAAATTTCGCGAGCTTTATCAAGCCTTGGCGAGGTCGCTGAGTCGATTTGTGACTTCGTTTTCGAGTCCTATCCGTACACCCACATCTTCACCGTTTTAGACCTGCGTCGAAACCATACAAAAGCACCTAATATAACAACTCCACTACAGCAGATGCAACTGAAAGTAAAAACCCTTCTTCCACAACGAAAAATTTGACCAATATGCACCAGGTACTTAAAAAAAATAAATCGACAGACCTCATAAATGTACTATCAAAAACTGGTAAAATAGGATATTTACATTTTCATAGGCAAATAACCCAGAGTAAAACTCTGCACTTCACAAAGTTAAGTGTAACAGACTGGCTTATACACCCAAAACCTAAGTTGTAAGCACTGGCGCAAATCCCGGGGATGAGGGGGGCATGTCCCCCCCAATCTTGGAACTGAGGGGGCTGTGTTCCCAATAATACGCTATGAAATGTGTTTTTTGGGGGAGAAATGTGATGATTTGTATCCGATTGCCACAAAGGAAAGTGAAATGAAATTGATGTTCCCCTAGAATAAGACTCAAATTTGCCCACCTTCTCAATGCTGAAGACAATTCTGCTCCCCTGGTTCTCCATAGTATTGTTTTTCAACTTCATAAATATTTTGAATATCGCTTAAGAGAAAAAAAAAATATGGAAACTGTCTTACCCGTCCCTCCCAATGTTGAAGACCGATTTGCGCCGCTGCTTGCAAGACCAGAAAACTTCCACTTATTATTTTTTTTCAGCATTACAACACCCAATTCACATTCTAGAATTATTAACAGTTTGTTAATACTTTAAGGATTAAGGATTAAGATCAGTTTCTTCCATTATAAACATACTGGGTTATATGTTTTGCTCCAGACGATCTCAAATAAAAAAGACTGAAATTCAGAGTGAAACAACACTGAATAAAGAAATGAGTGGACAACACCATATTATGTGTGTACGCCTGTATCTTTGCTCAATGAAATTAATGTGGAATTGGCAGAGTGCATTGATAGTAATTCATCATGACCTCTAAGCAAGCACTAGCCGCCACCTCTAAGTCTGTCGCTGAAAGGCTGTGTTTACTACCCATATTCACACAGTTAACTTACACATATTCATTTTGAGGCATGACTTATTGGTTCGTTTTCAGGGAAGTAATTAATATGTTTAGAGTGATTTCATTAATGTATGTTATTTCTTGTATATTTAAAATAATCATGCTTTACTTGAAACAAACGTGTAAACATGAAAATAGTTAATCGTTGTAGTTAATAGTTATTGTTTGTTATTTTGTTAACAAGCACTTCATTGTGTAGTGTATATCACTTATTTATGTATAAATACAGTATAGGTATAGAAATATTGTCAGACTCAGGAGGTATTTCCTCCTTGAGCAGAATAATTAGGTCAAATGCAAATTCGTATTTCGCCTAAAATGTCGAGTGTGATTTTTATTTGTGAATGACAGGTGACATAGTGTTAGGCGAAAAGAGAATTAGGCAATTTGAGGAATAAATCGTGAGTAACTTTCTGGAACGAATTAATTTCACAGCTCAAGGTACCACTGCGTTTGTTTTTTCTACGTAGAAAGCATTTGCATTTCAGAAATATTAGAACGAAGAGTAAAATATTCTTGGAATATTCTAAAAAATATTGTCGTCTAATGAACAATTCTTCACGTAAAATGTCATGACAGTTTGTCGTTTCTCACCCATCTCACTTTTTTTATTCCATAGTTAAGCAAACATGAAAGAAGCAGTTCTAAGAATTTTTTTTAAAAAAGCAAATAATTAACTTCTCATCACGATTGTATGAATCCCACGCTTTATTTATATATTATGGTTAGTGAAAATAGCCATTTCCCACGAAACAAACGAAAACGAATGCGAGTGAAAGTTTTAAGCATTCTGCCACGTTCATTATTATTATACAACTCACTGCTTATACATGAAATCCATTTCTAGAATTATTATAAACATTCCCTTCGCTTAAAAGCGCTGTTTTAACTTCATTTCGTAGAAGTAACTTAGTGGCTTTTAAGCTAAATTATTGACGTTGTGTTTGGTATTTATGAGGAACTCACTTGTACTACAGAGTAAATCTTGCACGATGAAGTGTGCTTTCAACGTATGATCCGTGAACCAGGCACGTAGCTAGGATTTCGTAAAGGGGAGGGGGTTCAGTGACATGAAATACTGTGATTATCACACCAGGAGCTCGATCAATCTAAACTATTTTAATGGCAACTTATATTGTTTTGTTAGGACAATAAAATGAGGATATGTTAGTAGGTATTTTAATAACAAACTATGAAGAAATCTCGAGTAAAAGAATAAAAAAAAAGTATTTAAAAAGATTTTACAATATTTACGTTCCTTCCTTTGTTTATTCAAATATAACAATCTTTCTTTCATTATGACTATTTATAAAAAGTACACATCCACTATTTTAAAAAGTACATATATCTTGTAAAATATTTTACAATATCTGAGTTCCTTTCCCTGTTGAATAAAATGTTAATAGAGCTTTCTTGCGACATAACTTTTTTTTTCATTATTCCGTTAACTACTGTCTGTTCCAAACGACAGGTTAAAGGAACAGTAGAAAATTGTTTCTGAAATAACATGTTTGATACTGCAGAGAAGTGATGATTAAATATTATGATAAAAAATATCCGAAGTATTACACAACGACACTATGCTTTCGAAAGCTTGAAGTTTCCCTGACTAGTAGCAGAAATTCTGAGAATTTCGTAACTTTCTAGAAATTTCAAATTCCCTGACTTTTCCGGGATATCCCATTCATTCGCCACCATGTGTTGCAAGTAATACAAATCTCCTCATAAGAACAGGTAACCAAACGCTTGTGGTGGTTTAGAAAAAGGTTCCAATAACGAAAAAAATGGACTTTTCTTCACCTTGTTTGATAAAGGTAAGAAAATCAGCATGGAAATCCTGTAGAAGACCACCCACATCTTCAGTGTTTCTTCTTCACATTAATGCGATCCTAGTCCTTGCAAAAAGTTTTCAGAATTTTGAATTGATCAAAGAGTGGCTGATACTTCTCATTTTCAGATTTCAAGAAAAAATGTTGAAACTGAATTCGTTGTACAGCTTCTGCTATTATGTTCATGGCATGAACTCCCGTATAGTAATGATTACCTTGTAATGCATTTTTGACCACTTTAGGACAAACACTTCGGTCTCCACTAATGTTTCAAATATTCCACTATCTTTGAGACATAGCCCAAGACAGCTTACTATGATTTTAGTTGTATGAAATAAACCCAGTTCAAGAAATATATTTTCAAACTCATCAGAAAACTGCAACTGTGGTTCCTTGGCTAAATGGCATACTCCTTCGTCACTTTACAGAACCCCACACTGTTAATTTACCTATGTCAATAAGTCCTGAAAATTTACCATGATTGTGTATATAGATGTTTGATTGGTGGCTGGAAAAGAAAGAATGAGAACAGATGCTGAAATAGTTTACGGAAGCTTCTTTTCAGTAATAAGTGAGTTAAAAGTGCTCCACGAAGGCACATAGCTACTATATAAGCTATTAGTATATAACTGTTAGTATATAAGAGATAATTTGATAAAAATTTGAAAGTATTATGATGTACATTCTGAAACAGTACTAGGACGGTGTCATGAGAGCTACCAATTCATGATTTTGTATCCTCTTGATGGTCTAGTTATTCATAGCTGCTCGAAGCGGAATACCTCTGGCTAAGTGCGTTTGTCGGCAGTGGGACAAGGTGATCCACCGTTAGTTCCACAGCTCTTGCTGCAAAAGAATGATTCATTTTTTTAAACAGTGTCATAGCTACTGTATAAACCAACGTGGTTCAAAGTTCAAAGATGTTACCAAAGTTTTAGATTTGCGTGTTTATGAATTGTCTGTGCTGTAGAAACATGAAACGGGGTTTTCTTTCGGTAGTTCTGGAATGTGAAGCACAGTATTTGAAACAATGTTTCTGGACTTTTTCTCACTGTTCTTGTCAACTTCGTTAAATGATAATCCCATCATGTGTTTTAAAGATTATCCCAAATCGTAGACCTGTTATTTTCAAAGAGTGAAAGGCTTTTTTCCTATGTATTTCGCATCACAAAATTTATCGTCAAGGTTAGTCATAGTGTTTGAGCTCATTTGCTAATTGGTCTGCAGCATCATTTAAACTGTTAGTAGAAAATAATTTCTAAACAGTTTTTGTCGTACTTATCTTGGAGGAGAATACGATCTGGGACTTTGATTGTTCTTTCGGATATGGAAATGATACACCTTCATCAAAATGCCTAATGAGAAGTGTTTTCATGGTCAATTTGAAAGTTTATTTTCCAGCTGACATTCTGAATTTATAAAAGAAGTAATTTCAGATAGTCCGTTTGGGGAAAAGTCTAGATTATCAAACATTTTTTGAATTCCTTCTGTAATTGAGCTGCTGTTAGACAGAGTTTCAAATTGCTCGGCACTTCTCGTGTATTTTAATAAGTAACTGCTCATGGAGGAAGAGTGATACATAACGTCTGCTGCATATACAGTATTAACATCATCTAGTACAATTGACCTTGAAAAAACTTCATCTTGAAAATATTGTGTAGCTAACCATCATTTATCTGCCGTTTCCTTCTCTCAGATCCGATTTAGTTTAGGATAATCTTTACATTTTTTGTTTGTACATATGACACATACTTTACCTTCATCACGTTCCTGCCTTTTACAGTGTCGTTCCTGCATATTTTCAGTCTTTGATGTCATTCATGAAAGTGGAATTTGCAGAGTTTTTGCTTGTCTTCATCCCTTACGCACGCAGACTATATATATATATATATATATATATATATATATATATATATATATATATATATATATATATATACAGTGAAACCTCTACTAACGGACACCTCTATAAAGCGGACACCTCCCATAACGGACATATTTTGTAATCCCCAAACACTGTAATAGGAAAAAACATATTGGCAAACCTCTCTAAAGCGGACACTCTCTAGTACGGACACGGACAGTCTTTCTTGTTTTTTATAGGTATTTTTACCTCCGTATGACGGACACTCTCTAGAAACAAGTTGAAAAATACAGTAAAAATACACTTATAGTAATTCGTACGTATGTCACCAAGGAAGAACATGAAGGTGTGACAACATTTTGCCTCCTCAACTGTCTGTTCAGCAACCCAGAGGAAGGTACCCTGTTTCACAACACCCTTATGTCCTTTGCTTGCATTCCACTCCCATCCAACCTGTTTCAGAAACAAAAGTGATTGACAGTTGCCCATTGTTTGGGATGACACATCATTCTACTGTCCCGCTGGAATCTCTAACGAAGCAGAAGACAAGTTTGGTATTTTTGACCACACGCATATTGTCTTAAAAAAAAGTCATTACTGGACTGCAATTAACTCACAAATTAAAGAAACACACCGAAAACGTAGTAAGTAGCGATGAGTGTAAAATGCAGAGAACTATAACATCTTATTCCCATGTTTGCCTCGAACATAGGGAATTGAATGACGCAAAATAATGCAGGAACAGTAACATTTTGGTAATATTCATAAATACGTGATTCATGCAAAAATATTTTTTCTAATTTTATATTACCTTGTTTGTTAATTTACGCAAGAAAATACTGAAACCTCTGTAAGGCGGACACCTCTCTATAGCGGACAATTTTTGATTCCCCACGGCTGTCCGCTTTAGAGAGGTTTCACTGTATATATATATATATATATATATATATATATATATATATATATATATATATATATATATATATATATATATATATATAGTAGTCGAGATGATAGTACGCTTCTCCATGTTCTATTTTTTTTTCAATTCCGTATTGTCATAGTAGTTAGAGGCTTCAATTAATTTCTCTCTACTATTTGTAGTCCTATGCATTTTCTTTCTGCTATATTCTTTACATATAACACACATTTCAAAAATGCTGGTTTCTTCTGTTGTTTTGGTGCTGGAGTAAGTTGCACTCCTTTCATGATCTTTATTTATTTATTTACAGATGCAGCTTTCTACGATTCTAAAGTATAAAACAAAACAAATAAGTGATCTTACATATTTAAAGTTTTCTTGTCAAGTTTAATTAATGGTTTCAAAAAATAAATTATATCAATTGCCACCATAAAACGTTACGTAATTCATGCAAAATGTGGCGTACATAATTTAAAATAATGTGCTAATCAATTTTGGTCCTTTGAAATTTTGTGCTAAAAGCAATAGTTTCGGAGGCATATGCTATTTTCCACCAACGTTGCAGTTTGAGTGGTCGGCCATATTGGGAGAAACCTCCCCATACCAGAAATGCGTACCCAAGCAACTATTGTCAGACAGATAGGAAACAAGTTTTGAAGAGACATTCTCTATACACCTCCATGCAACAGTAGTCAGTAGTATGGCCCCTGCACTATCAAGAAAATTTCCCTCGAATGACAACAATTTTTCCCTTTTGTTATCAAATTTTCCCCAGTTTGTGAAATGTTCAATTCCTATGACAGAAGTTATGTAATAACTATAAGATTAATTTACCTACGTTAAAGGAAGTGCTTCAATTGCATTCTGCTTCTATTTTTTCCTTCACGGACACACAAATACACCCAGCAAACAATGGGTGAAAAATTATGCTCCTTTGAACACACACAAACTATTGCTATTGTATTGGGTTATTTCTGACAAATAAATAAAACTTTAAGGATTTTAATTGGTCACTCAGTCAGCGCGATATCCTCCCTGGATTTTTACGTTTTATCGAGTCCCTTTTTCCCTTTTTGCTAAATCTACCTATGAAATTTCCCTGTATTAGGGAAATTTCCCTCAAAACAATAAAATTGTAAAAATAAATAAATAAATAAATAGCAATTAAAGGTCACGTCTTAAACAGACAAATAAGAATACATTCCATTGAAATAGCAATTAAAATGTCTTGGACAAAAAAAAAATGGTGACTTTTTTTAACGATTATGCTTATTTCATTTTTCTTCTTTTTAATGCATTTTATAAAAGCATGGGTTATGTTTTCTTTTTTTTACAGTTATTACTTACATATTTGTTCAGGGAAGAATTAAGCTATTTTAATTATATAAACAGACTTCTATTAATAATTTTTAACCTTAGGCTTATACCTAGTAACCGATAATTAGAAATCTGCCTTGTATGTATTGTCTGTATATAATAATAATTACTTTTTTTAAGAAACTATATATATTCCACTTTTTACTTGCATAGTGTGGTTCTTCAAAGAAGGAACAAGTAATATTTTGTGTGATATTTCTTGGATTCTTTATCTATTCTTTTGTTTTATCAGTTGATTGTTTGTTGTTACGACAGGGTTCCTCGAACAAAAGAGAAAAAACTATATCAGTTATTATCTTCACGATATTTCTGAGAGCACCGCAGGTGGCGTTATGAACATTCCAGTGTTAACATCATGATTATTGAAAAATGAAAACAGAAGAGAAAAAAAAATAAATCAATAGTTAAAAGAAAAACATTAGGGAACAATGGAGGGCTGAGTCCAATCCTACGAAGGCCGTATGCAAATAAGTTCACGCGAAAGAAATTATTTATCTGGTTGGAAGATGTCAAAAACACCTTAAAGGTTAATGACCTGTCCTTGTGACTGGAGAAAAAATGTCCTCTCATTGCGTATTCTGGAGGATTACACACGCAAAGCGTTATGAAGAGATTTTCCACGTAGTTATTTATTTTAAATGCCTCTAGAGGTCGGGTGGGGGTCAAAGGTAGGAAGGAAAGTGCAAGGATGCAGCTGGGATTAATCTTTAGGGTGGTGCACAATGGCAGACGGGAGGAGGGAGGAAGACAATAATTCTCGTAGTATATAAGGGAAAACGAATACAATAGGACGAAATTATGCATTAAAGATACATATACAGAACATATGGATCGATGATCTATATACTTATATACAATAAAAAGAAATAATTTTCTGAAAAATGTTTTCGTTAAAAAAATATGGCATTACTCGAGCAGACAGTTCTATCAATTTTTTACAGATTTCTTAAATTTTCAGCGCTCCAGAAACTTTATAATCATATTCTCTTTCTCACACAATTCCTTGTAATAATAATAATAATAATAATAATAATAATAATAATAATAATAATAATAATAATAATAATAATAATAATAATAATAATAATAAACTATGTTTGTAACTTATTACATCCATCGCAAATGTCCATTACTAACGTACGAATCAAAAATTCCCTCCTCGTATTTCTACCCAATTTGCGCTCTTGTATTCTGCCGCCTTCTGCTTCAGTAAATTGTTACACATTCAGTACTTTCACTACCATTCAAAATTCATTTTAATATACTGCGCACTGACAGAAATTCTATTATATTCAATATCTCATTCCTTCAAGAAAAATGTTTCACATCGTATTTTACCTATACATTTTCTATTTGGTAGAAGAGTCTGCTGTAGTGAACGCAAAAGTATTAACAAAATATGTAGCACTAAAATTTAAGAACAAAAGAATTTGTACTAAAAAATAACAACAATAATTCCTTTTTCAAGAAAATTGTTTTATATATATGGATGACTAAAAAGAAAAGTGTGGGGAGCGCTCTCAAATACAATCGTTTAATTTACATGAGAACTAAGATCGTATAAATTGATTGCATATGAAAGTGCTTCTGATGTTTTGCATTAATAGAGGTTTTTATGCATTAATAGATGTTATGCATAAGTTATGCATTAATAGAGGTTTTGTAAAAGGTAATTTTCTTGGAAACATAACTATTTTTGTCATTTTTAGCTGTTTTATTTTTTAGTATGATGTATCTTATTTTTTTAAAAAAAGGAAAGAATGTTTTTTAAAAATTATTTTCTACATCATATAGTCATAATTTAATTTATTTTCAATTTATAATATTTTCTACAGTATTTTATACATTTAATATTATTTACATCTTACTTCTCACATGGTCCAGATCATACACGTATATTGCTATAATATATAGCTGCTGCCCCCTTTTCCAATTTCGAACTGGAATTTTCCTAGCCTGAATACAAGTTGACACCCACGGTAGGCTTTGAGTCTGTTATTTTGACAGGCCATTGCTTAGGACGCTTGGTTGCAATCCCCTATGCGACGGAAAGAATTCCAAACAGGCGTAATTCAATTACTCTATTACGTTGTCGGGGCCGCGGTGGCTCACAATTAAAGGGTTTGAATGAATGAATCGAGTTGCGGGATGAGACATAGTGCGCTTGATAGAGGATGTGAAAATATGTAGGCTATATGTGCAAAGTTATAGCGGCTGAGCGCCATCGGAGCGCAGGGGTTAACGTTTGTGGGAGAAGGGCTATGCTATAATATTTAAATACAACAAATAAACTGTTGAATCGTGAAAATAGTGATAGATAAACAATGCAAACGGTGGTAGTTTCACATATTGGCAAAAGAAGAATATGCAGAGTAGATCATGAACCTCTGCCGCCATCTTGAAATCCACCGTTTTGAAAGCTGTGATAATTTTTGAAATGAAAAAGTAGTGATGTGATATATCAATTAGGGCCAGCATGTTCTCAAAAAGTTAATTATGAACTTTAGTGACTGTTACCTGTACTTATTTGGAAGATTTAGGATCATCTTTATAGTTATTTGTAAATCTAGGAGACTGATACTCGTATGTTGAAAGTTTGGATTATCACGAAAACACATATGAGTTAAACATATCTACAAGCCAAGAAAACTAACAGTGAAATTTGATATTCAAATTGTATATAATCACATTATTATTATAATAATCAAATTTCACTGTTGGATATCAAGTGTCGCTGTTAGTTTTTTGGCTTGTAGATATGTTTAACTTATATGTGTTTTCGTGAAATCCAAATTTTCAACATGCGAGTTTCAGTCTCCTAGATTTTCCTTAATAACTATAAAGGTGATCTTAAATCTTCCAAATAAGTACAGATAACGATCACTAAATTTCATAATTGACTTTTTGAGAACATGCTGACCCTAATTGATATATCGCATCACTACCTTTCCATTTCAAAAAAATATCACAGACGGCGGTGGAGGTTCGTGTCTACTCCGCCCATTCTTCTTTTGTTAATATGTGAAACTACTACCGTTTAGGGAACACCAAGACAAACTGGCGAAGATTAAATTTGTCTATTATCCACAACAAAAAACGAACTGATCCTGAGAGCATTGTAAGTCGTTAGGAATAAATGATAGTGTACTTTTATCTGATCATGATCACATGAACCTTTATTTGTTATAGGAACTCATTTGTGGGTAAATGATTTGTATTTTCAGTTTTGGTGAGGAAGAACCAAGTTTGATTCCTGGTATGAGCATATCAAATTAAAGGAATTACATTCTAAATGAAGAAACAGATTCTACTTGCATTTAAAATCAACTGGTCCCCCTTAGGCACGGATCTGATATTAGTGTTCCTAAAGATTAACATTAAACCCGTGACAATTACGTAGATCTATATATGTGCCAATTAATATTTATTTTAATGTTATTAGTATTAGTAAGATTGCAATCAATTTAATGTTTATCACTGCTTCAGTGATTTTCCTCCAAGATATGTCTGGAGCGAGTTGTTGCAGCTTCCAACTGGTTGCCAATTGCTACCAGTGTTTTCAACAAATAGAGCTAATTATTGTCCTCAGGGGGCTTTCATTCCGTATCACTTTTATATTTTATGCCTTCTTCTGGTTATTTCTGTAATACCTTCACTACGCTTCAGGATATATTGGTCTGTAGCAACGATAAATATCAGTTCTATCTTCCAAGGTTGCCAGAAGCACATCATTTTCCATTAGGATTTCATTTGAAAATATTTTAACATCTTTTTCTTTCTTTCTTTCTTTCTTTTTTCCTTTCTTCCCGGATGAGCTTCCTGGCTTCAAGACTTCTTGTGACATCCTAAGACGATTTTTTTAAACCTTCTGTTTCTTTTACGTTCGGCAACTTCATGCAAACAAAAGCCACTCACTTACAGGTATTTACTGATTGTTTTCTTCTCGCTAACGATTAAAAAAAAAAAAAAAAAAAACTTTCGAGAGCTGGAAGATTTTTCCCTATAGATGCTGGTTTTGTATATATATAATATTAAAAATTCAATCTTTTTAAGACTTCTTTATTCAGCTATCTACCAACTGTAGTTCCATGCCTGTCTATAGCCTCATAGCTGAAAAGGAACGTTGGAAGTGCGAACTATCAATTATACTTATCCTACACACTTCCAAATGGACTTCAATACAAGGTGTTACAAAAATTTGTCACATATTTTGGGTAATAAAAAAAAAAGTTGATATAGACCTTTGGTCGGAAATTCATAGTTTCGTAGTTATAGGATGTCGAAAACGTGAAAAAATAAATTTTAAAGGTCCATAGTTCCACTACAATAGGACCGATCGTAGTCGGGTCGAGACATCACTGAGGAACTAATATGTGAACCATCAAAATATCCATCTTTCAGAACTCCCAGTACTTACACAATAAAATATCAACTTACACAGTAAAATATCAATCATTTTTAGAGAGAGACTGTTTGGAAGTACTTGATCACTCTCCAATCAACCTCTCTAAAAATTAGTGTGCAAGTACTGGAGCATTCTTAAACATGATATCTGAATAGTTCATATACCAGTTCCTCACAAGTCCCGACTACGACAAGTCTCATAGTAGTGGAACTATGAATTTTTTAAAGTTCACTTGTTTCACGTTTTCGACACCCTACAACTCCGAACTATCTACTTTTGAACACAGGTCCATAAGAACTTTTTTTTTGTTATTTTTATGTGAGGAATCTGTTTCCAAAATATTGCGACGTTTTTGGAACACCCTGTATACATCTCGATAGATTTTTGAAGTTCTTTTCCCTAGTTTACCTACACAATTAGTAACATAATGTTTGGGTTGCTTAATTTTGAAAAAATGAAATGAAATCTTTAAGTTTAACGTCCCACGGTTATGTCGGTTAGGTTAAAGGAGATGGTGATAACGAGAAATGAGTGAAATGGTGTAATGAAGAAAGTGGGAGGAAACGGGAGAACCACGAGAAAACTCACGAGCACGGTGTTTGTCCACCACAAAGTCCACACGGCGCGAGCTGGGATCGAACCAGGGACCCCAAGCACCGGAGATGAACGCTCTACCACCGAGCCACCGCGCCCCCATTGCCTAATTTTGATTTCTTGAGTTACCTAACTTCAATTATACGTAACTATAACGTATTTATAGACGGCAAACGTCTCGATGTGTCTCGCGAAGTCGTAATAGTAAACAGTTACGGTATAAATGTCGCTATCTGAGATATCGCTTGCCTCCCCGACGCTAATACATATCGGAAGTAAGCAAGCAATTTCCTGGTTTTGAAAATGTTGTGGCGATTTAATTGCAATTTAAAACTGTATTGCTTCAATTTAATTATTTAAAAAAAAAGGATAGTGATGACGCTGAACATGAATGTCCTTTACTATTTATTATTAATACAAAGGTCATAACCACATTTGGATTTAAGCATTGATATTTGTATAACCACATGTTGGTTGGTAAGCAAACTTTCTGCTCTGTCGCTTTTTCACCCAACAACTTCGAACATCGATATGTCATCTAAAACGTACCTAGAAGATCAAAAATAATCCCCATTAGCATCGACGACCTTCTGCCAAAGTTCTGAAAGGCCATGGATTTTATTGCGGTAGAACTTGGTGGGTTGTGAGACGAAGAAGGTATCAAGTGCATTTTGCACATCTACTAGAGATTTGAACTGGTGTCCTCTAAGGTGATTGTCCAAGGAATGGAACAGGTGATAATCGGACGGTGCAATGTTCGGGAGGTATGGCGGATGCAATAGTGTTTCCCATCTAAGGCGTAGAATGGTGTCCCGGGTCCTCCTAGCCAAGTAGGGCTTAGCGTTGCCCTGTAACAGGAGAACCCCTTTGCAATTTAGAAATGCTGACTCCAGAGTTTTGAGTTTTTCTTGATCATGGCTGAACCGCTGACAGTACACAGTTGCATTGATGCTCTGACCAGCTGGTAGCAGTTCCCGATGCACAATGCTGCGAGCAGTCCTCCAAATACACAGGATTTTCTTCTGGTGTAGTGCTGGTTTCGGCTGTTTTGGAACCGGTTCATGGGATGCTAACCAATGATGACGGCACCGTGGAGATACGTACAGGACCCACTTGTCATCATATGTCATCACCCTGCCCAGAAATGACTCCTTTCTCAGACGAGACAGCAAAGAAACACAGGTGTTTGCTCGCGTTGCCTTCTGGCCAAAGTAAAATCATGTGGGACCTATCGACCCAACTTGTACTGCTTACCAACTTGGATTGAGGTGCTGCCGAATGGTTTCTCCACTCATACTGAATTTTAGCCCCAGTTTCGAGTTTGTGCGGTTATTGTTTGTCTCAATTGCTGCCTGAAAATCTTGATTTTGTACATGTGTCGGTCTTCTCGTGTCTTCGAGTGTTTCGTCACTGTCACCGTCCTTAAACTTGTTAAATTCCCGCTGCACTGTCCGCGTAGTCACGACCCTCTTACCAAAGGCCTGGAATTTCTTTCGCCCCGCTGCATCGTTGTTTGACCCTAGTTTGAACTTGTACAGCATACACGCCCTTATGACGCTCTGTAGAGGTCCCATGTTCACTCTGTCCTTACGCAAGTTCACGGTGTAACTGAAGTGCCACAACCAAGTAGTATGTTGGATATACCCACACCAACAACTGACCTTCGTCTTATCTCCATTCGCATTCAACTCACGGTGTAAGGGCCAATGGAACGCATACATCCAAAAAAGCGACAGAACTTTCTTGGTTACCTTTATACAACTTTTAATAAAGGATGATGTACAGTGGACCGATGGGTAAGGAGGAACAACTAGTAATATATATGTATATTTTTTACAAAAACTGGAAAGGTACACATTTACTCCTCTTGTTTCAAAAGTATGCTTATAAATGAAATGTTCTTGGTTCAAATCCATTTTCCTTCGTGCTCTCAAATACTCTGTCTGGAGAGACTAATTTGGGGAAATGAATAAATATGACTTCTGGGAAGATTTGCACTATAATGAAAGTCGTATTTTACTAGTAGAAATTCTTCCTTGGTTTGCTAACTGCAATTAATTACTTCTGCTCTAGAGAGGGTCATTTTGCAATTGAGGCTCAGACACATTATACTTAATGAGTTTCTGATCATTTTGCAATTGAAGCTCAGGAATATTATACTCAATGAGTCTCTGATCATTTTGGAACTGAGGCTCAGACACATTATACTCAATGAGTCTCTGATCATTTTGCAATTGAGGGTCAGACACATTATACTCAATGAGTTTCTGATCATTTTGCAATTGAGGGTTCAGGTATATTATACTCAATGAGTCTCTGATCATTTTGCAATTGAGGGTCAGATACATTATACTCAATGAGTCTCTGATCATTTTGCAATTAAGGCTCAGACACATTATACTCAATGAGTTTCTGATCATTTTGCAATTGAGGGTTCAGACATATTTTACTCAATGAGTCTCTGAGCATTTTGCAATTGAGGGTCAGATACACTATACTCAATGAGTCTCTGATCATTTTGCAATTAAGGCTCAGACACACTATACTCAATGAGTTTCTGATCATTTTGCAATTGAGGGTTCAGGCATATTTTACTCAATGTGTCTCGTGTTCATTAATTTCAATGAGGCCCACATTTGCTCACAATCGAGCTCGTGATTACTACACTCATTAATTTCATTGGGTTACGCTCATTGGGGGCTCTCTGATCTCTGCTCTATTCATTGTGAATATTATCTCTCCTTACAAAATACCCTACATTGGAAAAAAGGAAATATACTGCCATATGTTGGTTGATTAACGCTCTTTTAAACTTACCTTAAACCATTACTTTCACGCATGCTCCCTTTTAATTAAAAGATATGATATTTAAATTGAAATTAAAGTAGTTAGAAAATAACAATAGCTTGTAATGGACGTCGTAAGATTATATGATCAATCATGCATTTTTTTTTGTTACACAAGCAAGTTTCAGTACGTGAAGTGTAAGAAAAAATAGGAGAAGAAAGTTCTGTAATAGAACACAGCATATTTATTCTTTTCTATTTCCTGTCTAGGAGATAAAATACATATATTATGTACATAGACATGAGAATAGGTAGTTACCTCCTTTCCCTTTGGTTCTGTTGTAAACCATATTCGCAAGAGATCGATAACAGGAGATAAATGCAGAGATCAAAAGATCGATCACGTGCAGAGAGCAACAACCAGTGGCTGCGGTAGCTACAGGCTATGTAAACGCACAGAGAAAGTGGGCTAAATTGTGATGCAGCAAATAGCAAGGATCTTACTACATATACCTATACTTCCATCCAAGCTTTTTTTTTTTTAATCAAACATGTTTTTAGACCGGTCAATCACCCATTTTCGTTTTCCTTTACAAAGCCTTACGTAGGATTTTTTTAAAGTCTTATGTTACCGTATCCTAGTGATACTGTAAATGTAAGATTATTGTGAAAACCTGGTGCTGTCAATATGATTTTTGTTCCTTCGTATGTTCCTTTTCAGAGCGGCCGTGGTGTAGTCAGTAAGGGGTCTACCTACCAACTGAGCAGCCGAGGCGTAGTCAGTAAAGCGTCTACCTACCAACTGAGTTTCAGTGGTGTAGTCAGATAAGGCGTCTACCTACCAACTGAGCTTCAGTGGCGTAGTCAGATAAGGCGTCTACCTACGAACTGAGCTTCCGCGGCGTAGTCAGTAAGTCGTCTACCTCTACCTCCTGAGTGGCCGTGGCGTAATCAGTAAGGCGCTTATCTACCAACTGAGTGGCCGTGGCGTTGTCATTAAGGGGTCTATCTACCAACTAAGTAGCCGCGGGGTAGTCAGTAAGGCGTCTATCTACCAATTGAGTGGTCATCGCGTAATAAGTAAGGCGTCTACCATTAAACTGAGCGGCCGAGATGTAATCAGTAAGGCGTCTACCTATCATCTGAGTGAACGAGGAGTAGTCAGTAAGGCTTCTCCAATCAACTGAGCGGTCCGGTTCGGTACACGTTGGAGGTGAAAAATTATCTCGTTCCTGTAGGCTCAGAGGATTCCCACCCCACCCCCACCCTTAGAAACCTGAGGAAATCGGAGGGGTACGGGTGCTGTTTGCTGACTACACCATACTTCTTAACCCTTTTAGCCGTGACCTACACAATTGTGCAGCTTGGATAGAATCACCAAGTTCATATGCCCAAGTCTATTAAGAGTAAAGTGTGTGTAGCATAGTGAAGACCCTTTAAAGGCTGCAATACCATCTACCAAGTTCACTACAGAACAGTGGGTTTACAGAGCATGTTTCAGTTGTGGTGCAAGCATGACAAAAAATACAGCCGAAGTGCAGACTGGTTTTAGTAATTCTTTTCACAAGCGGAAGATTTACATGCACTGAAAGAACCAATTGAGTATTTAGTTGGTATTTTCAATACTGATAAATTTTCAATTCATTTCAAAGAAGATAGAAAAATATTTCCTTATATAAATTAACTGGCTTTAAAAAATATAGCGCAGGTTCAACATTCCTAACAAATACTTTGAAACTTCTGACTAGAACAAACTGAAGACAAATGAAAAAAAAAGTTTATTGAAGTTCAATGTTCTTTTCAGCACCAAGATTATACGAGACATGGATCTACAGTTAAAGAAAGAATACGAACTACCGTAATCCATGTAAATTTTAATATTATCCCACAGAGAATAGAATCCGGAACCACGTACAATAAAGGCGAGTACTAGACACTATATCAACAGGGAAACCAAACAAAAGCATGAAATATATAGTGTATTTTGAATGTATCAATAAATTGACATACACGCCATCTTGTATTTTTTGTATTTTTATATTAAGAGCCGTCTCCACTGCTCTATAATAATCGCGACGACTAGTTGAAACTGGCTCTACGCCAATCATAGAACTGAATTGCCTCACGTGTGATGCATCGGAAGAATTCGGTAAGATTTGCGGAGCTGCCTTCCGAAAGGCACACTTGAGAAAGTAAAACAGTAGAAGTGCACTAGAGATGACCAATTCCGGAATTTTTACTTTACGGAATCCGGAAAGTAAAATCGGAAAAAATCCGGAATTTTTCAGAATTCCGTATTTTTTCCGAAATCTGGAAAGTGAAATTTCTGATTCCGGAAACAATTTTCCTTAATACGGATTCCGGAAAATTTTGCCCACCCCTAAAGTGCACCAATAATGTTGCCAAGCTTAGAAGACGGCTTAAAGAATTGTACATGAATATTTGAATTAAACGGTAACAATAATAATAGCAAAAATATAAAACAACGACAACAACAAAAATAAACAAAACGAAATTAAGCGACAATCCGACAACACTCTCCCTCGGGAGATCTTCTCTGTATAACGCGAGAGATGAGACTGGCGAAATTTCATAAATGGAGGTTGACAACCGGGACACACCCTCGCGTTCTAGTGGATGTCTAAACTGATAGATTTAGGTCAAGCTTCACAACTCATTGCGATCATTATAGTTGGTAAGTGCGGGGTTTTGGGTTTGATTCCCGATGGGAGAGATTTCAAATTTGAATGCATTACGGTAGTCAAAATTCCACCTTAAACTGTAAACCCACGGCTCATATAGCCTCGGCGCTCAAAGGGGGACGCTAAACTACAATGAACAATACAATTTCCATTACAATTTAGCTAATTATTCTCCTTAGAGCAAGGCGCAAAATTTCAGTCAGACGCACTCGCCAATCCAGAAATGATGGTCGCCAGTATCTCTCACGTACAAATTATGAGAGATCACCGCCCCTCCCCCCGGCCTTTGGTTTGACAAAGAAAGAGGTTACGTCAGGGTATAAAATGTCAAAACCAGACAATTAGATTCAGGATTATCAATTTTGAATTGGACAATTCATATGCATGTTAAAAAATATCTTACGACTGCACATTGTGTAACGCTCTCTCTCTCTGCACTGAAATACCAGTTGTCGATTGCAGTTTTCGGATCAAGGTCCTTAAGTCAAGGGCCATTGATTAAAATTTTCAGCAAATCATCCAGTATCAGGCAAACCATTTCGATTGAGGGTGAGAAAGAAGGGCGAATTACAACGTTGTGAAGACTTCACTTTCCGTGTTTTCTCTGTCAGTGACAATTATTTTCCTGCGAAATAGAAACTACGCAACCCTATGAATTTAGACAGAAACCATTCCTACTGAACACTAATCGCCAGCTCTAAATTTCTAGTCGCCACTGGCGACCGAAAATTTTGCGCCCTGCCTTAGAGTATCCTAACAAGGAATCAAATCGAGAACTAATCACGACACTACAATAATAAACCTGTATATGCAGCCGTTAAGAAAAAAAAATGGTATTGATTTGATAGTTTAGCGTCGCTTTCAGCAGCGAGGCTATATATGAGAGGTGTCACGTCAGAAGGGCCCGGACAAAAGGGCGAGGACAAAAAGGCCCGGGCCCTTTTGTCGCGGGACCGTTTTGACCGGGGCCCTTTTGACTCGGGCCTTTCTGTCCTCGCCCTTTTGTCCGGGCCGTTCTGACATGGAATCATATGAGACGGGTCTACAGCTTAACGTGAAATCCGAACGTCATGAGCTCCAACCAGGAATCAAACCAGAGTCTCCCACGCCAAAGCCGCGCACGCTAACCTCTTAGCCACAAGAGAGCTCTGTATTTATTTTATAAACCTATAAAACATGCAGCCGTTAAAAGAAAGGTATTTATGCCCACCCTCTATATCAACTACTTCTTCTCTCCTCAGAAATAGAACGATCATTACTTAATCGCTTACCTTTGATGAACTGTTGAGGTGTGGTCGGGGCGGGTTAACACGAACCTCACGATCTAAATAAACTCTGAAACAAGCGAAGAGAAGAAATATCATTGAAAGCGAGTGCGGCTAAGGAAGATATCGTACAGAGATAAATCTTTTAAAAGTTCTCCGACCGCTGTATTTGCTTTCTCTTCGGCTCTGCTTTTCTCCATTCCATTCAAGAGAAAGAATGTTGCACGCGTAATCTAATGAAAACTCTCTGTAAATCGATGCAATTAGGACCAGGAATGGAGAGGAAATTGCACAAAATAACAATTACATAACCATTAGGAACGTGAATGGTATGAGATTTTTCCTGCCTCCTCCTAGAAGACGGCTTATTTCTAATACCATTTATGTTATAAACTTATAGTAATAAAGCACCCCTTATTTTGGAAGGCGTAGTCGAAAGACTGTATATAGGACTTTACTAAGTGATTGTTTCGGCGAGGTAATAAGAGTTGAAACTTGTAATCCTGAAAGGCATTTCTCCATCTTCATACGAAATTAACACTTATTCCCTTCTTCTTTCTTTAGAACGCACAGAATACGATAATCTATTATGACACGAACCACTTCGATGTATTCATGTTAAAAGAACATTTTTTATTTTATTTATTACTTGCAGGAAAAGCCGTACCAAAAACATTAATTTCTAATGAGAGATATTGTTTAGGAAAGATATAGACACCTTGAATGAACTAAACACCCTTAGGGTCCAAGACATGCCAATCAGCTTGTGGTACTCATGCCTTTGGGGGGTGATATGTGATCAGCACATCGTCTACCCTCCCCGTTAACTCTGGCTTTCTAGACTGCAGTTCGCTACTCCCTTTTTCCAGGCAGAGCTTCCTTGTAGCTATATGGATAGCATTACGCGCCTTTGGCGTAGGAGGCCAGACTCAATTTTCGACAGGAGTTCATGTGGTTCGGATTCCACGAAGTCTATGTCTCATATAGCCTTGCTGCTGCACAGGAAGGTAAACTCAAATGCAATCCAATTTCTTTCTACCTAGCTCCTCAATTGTCCTCATGACGCTGGATAGACGCCATAAGGCAAATAGGATTTGGTGAGTACAAACGGTCAGCCATCTTTTCTCGCACCAAATTCAACACTGCTTAACTTCGCTGATCACTTGAGAAGCATTATCCAGTGCCACTATGCCGTTGGCAGCTCCTTTATAAAAATACTTGAAATATAGAAAAAAAGGTTGATTCATCATTGCATTAGATTGTATATACTGACAGGGAGAACGAATCGACAAGGCTGCAATTGTATTGAATTATAAACAATACAACCCTAACTTATTGCACAATGAAACCAAGAACGATATAAATTTCTAAGAAAGGATAATAATTATTTCACGCAAAAAAAAAAAAAAAACAAAAAAAAACTTTCTACAAATATTTGATGCATCTCTCTAAAATCGTTTTAGGGAAGACACTACCATGCCCCACTTCCCAAATTAACTACCTGTCAGTTAAGGAGATAGAACATTGAATTAATGTTGTAAAAGAGAAGAAGAAGTAGAAGATATATTAAAGGAAGAAATGAGAGTATACGTCAGAGCAAAAATCGAACCAACGGACCAGAAAGCCGAATGGAGCAAGAAATCAGAACTGATTTCACAGCGTTTTCTGTCCTTCTGTTAAATATAACCGGGAAACTTTTTTTTTTTTTTAAGTCGTCCTTATCTAGACGACGTCTGAACTGTAAAAGAAGAGATACAATGATTTGTTCATTTACTTAGCCTATTTCCTATTTGTCGATTCGGTTGGATTTCCGGCATTTGTCACCTTTCCGCCCTTTTTTTCTTTTCTTTTCTTGCCTGCCAAACTGAAGAAAGAATTTGTGGTCAGACAATGATGGATATTGCTTGTGTTCAAGTATTCAAGCATTCAGAAACAAAGACCCCTGGTGGCCAAACAGAGAGGTTTACCGTTTTCCCGTGATGTCAACATCGAATATTTTTCTTCTTTGCTTGAAAGTTATGCAGGACGTTTCTCCTTTGTCTTGTCTATTATTTTACGGACAAATTCTACTATATTGTATGGTTGTACACTCCCTTATGTGCTCTTCGGGCTACAACAGAAAATGATTGTGGCCAAGCACATAGCGAAACATAACGGCAATTTTGATATGCATTCGGATGCAATCATTGAGCGTTTTCAAAACTTTGCTTCCACGTGAAGTATAGAAACACAACGGTATTATTGAGTGAGTTCTGTATTGACTGTTTCACTTCATTCTGACAGTAGATGGCCATTTTGCACTGGGCTCGCTCGGGCTCGCACTCACTTCTCTCGACTGGGTTTGCGCTCACTTGGGCTCGTGTTCGCTTATTTCATTGGGGCTCGGGTTTACTCGGGCTCGCGCTCAATTATTGAGTCCGAGCCCGGTTGAGTGCGAGTGCCGAGCTTGCGAGTTTGGATACCTATGATCAGAAATTAATTATACTGAAAATGATCAGTGTGTATCCACTTCTTTACAAGAATTTTAAACTAAAAGACTTCCAAACTATGCTATGCATAAGTATCGGAAAACCGTTTGTTGGTCTGTCGAAGCATAAGTTCCATCTCATTGTTGGTCTGTCAACAGCTGATACAACTGAAATGATAAGAGATATTGTGAAGCATTTTTTAAGAAAAATTGATTTAACGTTCGAAGAATAAGTTCCATCTCATTCGTTAAGCCTGCATTCAAACCGAAAGTGGTAGAAATTAACCATTTCTGGTTTCAATGTTGATGGCCATGGAACAAATACGATAATACGAACAATCTTTAACCACATCTCTCTACTACTACTTCCGGTATCAATATTGATCTCCATAGGGCAAAAGCAAATGCGGATCTTTTTGATCCGGTGTATCAGGTTTCTGATTCGATCTCAGGTTATCTGAGTTTGTATGGACAACATTGTGTCTTTATTTCGAAGCTTTTCCGTTGTCGCTTACTTTATTATTCCTTCAATTCTTTCCATAATTAATTCACTTTCATTAATTAGCCGTTCTCTTTATCCTAAAGAGTACGAATGTGAGACAGTACGGATATAGAAAGGGGCCGGGGGGCCAAGCCTCCCAGTTTTTTGAGTGACAAAAATAATTGAAATTATTACTTGTATATTTTTGGAAGTTTTAATAAGCGTTGTCTTGAATTCTTTATTGAAAAAAAAAATGAAACATTAAAGTTTCAGTTGCAGTTTTCATGTTACGCAATGTGTATAACAATACTTGAGGTCCACAATGTCAACGTCCAGCGTAGCTATAATATCCATCGGGGAGATTACGTTGGAAACTTCAGGACTCATGAAAAATTGTAAACTTATGATATACCTATCATAGTCTGGGATCTGGCTGCCCCACAGTTTTTAACTTCTAGATCCGCCACTGATATGAGACAAAAAATAATAATTTCCCTTTTCAGCACTGAGGTTATATGAGACATGAACATGCAGCTTAATGTTGGATCCAAATATTTTCTGTCACTGGAAATGTAATCCGAGTCTCTTGCGTCGGAGATATGAATGCTTGTATAACCACTATGGACTATTATGTAATCAAGTCAGACTAAGTCTAGATGTCACACATTACAAATGCACACGTGCTTTCTCTGATTATTAAATGTCCATAGATCCTAGCAAAGTTAAGAGTTACTAGACTATCTATGTTAGCATTATAGATTTTTGAGTCATAACTTCAGAATTTCATGTTCCCACACATTTGTCCTGTCTCATAATAACTATTCAAGTTTCAATTTCATTTTAAAATACAGATTAGAAGTTTATATTTGCTGAAAAGATTTTTGAAAATAAATGTCAAAAGTGTTAGTACACTGAAGTGAATAAGTGAATAAGTGAAGTGAATAAGTGAGGAGCTATGGCAGAGAGCAGATTTTCTTTCTCTATCTTTCTATCTTTTTTCTATTTTCTTTTTAAATACTAAATTCAAAAGTTACAGCTTTGGAAAGGAAATATCAAGTTGTTTTTCGAACTTGTGTATTTCAGCAAGAAATACAATGTTTTCTGTGAGTGGGTCAGTGCTCTTTCGAGTCTTTTAAGTAGCGCTTCTAACGGAAAAATTAGGAACTATTTGCTTTCCAGAATGCAATTTAAAAAGAGGTTCTTTCGTCGAATCATAAAGATTATAGCACAAATAACCAGAATGTTAATTAATATAATCAGAGGCGTACGCAGAATTTCATTAAGGGGGTTCAAACACTCAAATTCAGATTGGTTTAAAGGGACAAGTTTTGCCGATAGATGTCACTACAGTCTTCGTATCTATCTCATGTATTTTCTACCTTTCACGAAAATTTACGATTTCTCTTACAAATTTCAGCTTACAAACCTCAAATGTTTAGAGAAGGAACTTCATAACTAATCGAACGTAACAATCTGTGCCGATTTTGTATTTAGAATTTTCTTCGTTGTTGAAGTGGCTTGGTTGTTGAAATGAATATCCAAATCTTTAACAATGAAACTGTTTCGACAATAAAGAAAATTCTAAATAAAAAATCGGCACGGATTGTTGCCTTCGATAGGTTATGAACTTTGTTCTCTAAAAATTTGAAGCCTCTAGGTTGATATTTGTAAGAGAAATCGTGAATTTTCGTGAAAGGCAAAAAATACGAGAGATATACGAAGACTGTAGTGACATCTATCGGCAAAACTTTTCCCTTTAAACCAACCTTCATATAATTTCAGAACACGCATGTTTTCTGTATACGTATATATAGGGCCATATTTATTTCAATATAGTAATGGTTTATTCCCTCATAGATCTTGCTCAAGGTGGGTTTTACCCTGAACCCACACTTGCGTACGCCAGTGAATATAATTTTAGGGCCTATATTGTTGAGTGAGTACCTACTACTACATTCTCCAACTAAGATTCAACCAAGAACTGATTGCATCTGAAAATATCTGATGATAAAATGTAAAAATACATCCTACAAGAAAATTAATATATGAGTGCATTTATAAAAGCATTGTTTATAAATTATTATTATCATTTTAATGCCAAAATGATGGTGCAATTGGCAACCCTGAAAGAAGTTGCTTAGGTAGGCTGCCGATATTGTTGCAAGCCCATAATCATAATAAATCAACCAGAAACAAGTGAAACATGTGATGCGCTTCGTGTTGGCATTTGCAATTTTTATAAATCTCCGTCGCTGGCTTGCCTTGGCGCGTCCGTCCATTCGCAAATACACTTAAAAAGAGAGAGAGAGAGAGAGAAAGAAAGAAAATATTGCACACAGGGCTTTTTTCGACTGTTGACATTCGCCTGTACGCCCTAACAGCTGACCTTCAAGCAATGAAAAAGAGCACCTGCGCTCCACCTGCCGAGCAAAAAGTAAAATTATCTCTCGGTTTTGTGGCCAATAAGAGTTTGATAAAGAGGCTATAAAAACACGATTTAAAAATGAGAAAAAGAAAAGAGAAAATAAAACAACGAACAATAAATATCTTTCGCGATAAGGCATGTATCATCACACAAATTAAACAACAGAATATGGGAGGTATAAAGTGTGCAATCTATTATGTATCTTTATAAGCTTTGGAAGAAACCATTTTATTTTCCACATATAATTTTCAATAAGATATTTTATGTAGATGCAGGTGTGAAATTTTAGGCGTATGAAAAAGAACAGACAATTACTAATAAAAGTATAATGTTAATAATTTAATTTCTTGCGTATTAAATTACAAGAGTCACACATACAACAATAAGGTAATTTATCTGAAGTGGCCTAAATAGCAATTTGCTTTGGGAGGGAGCTTCGACTAGAGTAGAAATAATACGTAATAATAATAATAATAAAGCTTCGTATGGCCATAGGCCTATGTTTATTGTACGAACTTTCGGCGCGGGAGACCCGGGTTCGATACCCGGTGGGAGCTCATATCAAATTCGACGTTAAGTAGAAGGTCCATATCTCATATGTCAGTCCTGAAAAGGAACGTTAAACTCGAAAGCAACCAATTAACCGATCAAAACCAATAATAATAATAATAATAATAATAATAATAATAATAATAATAATAATAATAATAATAATAATAATAATAATAATAATAATAATAATAATAGTTTCCAATTTCATCAATAAATATGAAAGTCAGGAAATTCTAAGGTTCCGAGAGAGCCACATCGCGACGCGGGACATTTTCTCTAATTCGAGACTGTTCCGAAAAAATCGGGACAAGTAGCGATTCTAAACTAAGCTCGTTAAGATCTACCAACATGCTAGGTTTAGTCAAGATCTCATAAGTTTCATCAATTGTGTGGAGTTTTTTTGAAATGAAAATTTGACTAACATGTACTGTAAGTCAGAATTTCAACTTTGATGACCGCAAGTCGGGAACAATACCCTGCACACCATAATATTTCATGTACGCAGTAGACTTATCTTCTAAGTCTTTCAACATGCCAAGTTTGTTCAAGATCACATGAATTTCATCGATGATGTACGAAGTATATTGCATGAGATTATCCTTTTGGTGATAGATTAAAAAAAAAGGAAGAAAGAAAGAAAGAAAAAAAAGAAAAATTAAATGAAGAGCTTTCCAAGGATATAACCTCGGAAGACAAATCAGGGCTCACCGCCCCAAAAGATATCCTGAGCTCTCACATGAGGTTCTTTTGTTATATATTTATTTAAGTTGCTTAATACTTACAGCAAATGTTCGACTCCAAATTAAATTGGAAAGCTCACTTAAAGAAAATAACACAAAAGGCCACTCTGCGGCTCAATCTTCTACGGCGTCTAACAGGAACTACTTGGGGTTTAAACGCACCTCTCTTAATCAACACATACAAAATGTTCCTCAGGCCCATTTTAACATTTGGCCATATTGCTTGGTGCAATGCTCCAACAAAGTTTTACGACCGATTATCGATACTAGAACGCCATGCTATTAGACTTGCGTACCGCATAAAATTACCATACCCGAACTTCATGACATACGAACACATCAACTTTCCTCACCTTATTCAACATCTTGCAGACCTCCGTTTGAAACATATACTCTCTCGCCTACCGGTCTCCCACCCATTACTCCTAGATACTTTACAAGCTGATGCTGAAACTGATGCACCGCATAAATATCTGCATACACCGTTAAACGTTCTCCTCACGCTATACCTAAAATCTATACATCCTACAGCTGAAGACCACGACATATTTCATATATATCTTATACCAGATCATCTTCATCATTTGTTTCCATTTTAGCACTATGTCTCAATTCACTACTAACTTTGGGCTTTCCCCGTGTTTCCATCAGTCTCGAGTCGCCCCGAGACAGAAGAACTAACATGCATTCGTGTCTCTAACACTATGTTTGTGATTGTGGCGTGTACGCACTGCATTTCATTTTATACTATCATCTTTATTTCATAACAATTCAACGCACTGCTTCCATGACAAAGTTACATTCTGTTTCTACCTGCGCCAATTATATAATTATATATGTATTTTGTTTACTTATCTGCACATTTCAATTTATTCACTCAATTATTGTTTGTTTATTGTTACTTTCAGCACTATTCGTTTATAAAACTGCACTTAGACCATCTTATATGCTATAAACCCGCCAGTGTCGTCAATTCTGTGCCAAAGAGAGGGCGTAACCCTCTAATGGCTAGGGTTAGGAGACACTCTACCAGCATACCATTTTGAAATGAAAATAGATGAATAAAGTTTAAAGTACCAATCCCTAACCCTGTAACCTTAAAAAAAAAAATACAGCAAATGAAGAATGTTTATAATAAAATGTGAAATAAAAATAGTTAATAAATAAATAAATAAACGATCACGTCCTCTCATTTGCCTAGAGCCTTTTTTATTTGAAGTGTGCCCTTGTTGGCGCTACTGTCGATGTGTTTTCCCGTATCTCCCTCGAAAGAGGAAGGACAAGTTTCTGTGGTCAAAATCCTTCAATAGTTGGATGCGAACAGGGTTACCACATTAAATTATTCCATGAGCTTCGCTGCGCACCATCTTGTTAGCCATTCCAAGCAGCCTTACAATTTTCACTCGCCAAGATCAAACGACTGAATGACAAATTGGCAACACAGATGAGGTCATTCACTTCTTCCCCCAAAGTAAAGGGAAGGTTTCCTCTGTGCTGGGTTAGATGGAGCCGAAGTATGTTTCACATATTTTCCGATGGCACACTTGAAATAGAAAGACTGTAACTGGACGAACATAGTTATAAATTTAGTAAACAGGTTTCCTCTTTGCGGGGGTGGATGGAGCCGAAGTATGTTTCACATATTTTCCGAGGGCACACTTGAAATAGAAAGACTCTAACTGGACGAACATAGTTATAAATTTAGTAAACAGGTTTCCTCTGTGCGGGGGTGGATGGAGCCGAAGTATGTTTCACATATTTTCCGAAAGCACACTTGAAATAGAAAGACTAACTGGACGAACATAGTTATAAATTTAGTAAACAGGTTTCCTCTGTGCGGGGGTGGATGGAGCCGAAGTATGATTCACATATCTTCCGAGGGCACACTTGAAATAGAAAGACTCTAACTGGACGAACATAGTTATAAATTTAGTAAACAGGTTTCATCTGTGCCGGGGTGGATGGAGCCGAAGTATGTTCCACATATTTTCCGATGGCATACTTCAAATAGAAAGACTCTAACTGGACGAACATAGTTATAAATTTAGTAAACAGGTTTCATCTGTGCCGGGGTGGATGGAGCCGAAGTATGTTCCACATATTTTCCGATGGCATACTTCAAATAGAAAGACTCTAACTGGACGAACATAGTTATAATTTAGTAAACCGGTTTCATTTGTGCCGGGGTGGATGGAGCCGAAGTATGTTCCACATATTTTCCGATGGCATACTTCAAATAGAAAGCCTGTAACTGGACGAACATAGTTATAAATTTAGTAAACAGGTTTCCTCTGTGCGGGGGTGGATGGAGCCGAAGTATGTTTCACATATTTTCCGAGGGCACGCTTGAAATAGAAAGACTCTAACTGGACGAACATAGTTATAAATTTAGTAAACAGGTTTCCTCTGTGCGGGGGTGGATGGAGCCGAAGTATGTTTCACATATTTTCCGAGAGCACGCTTGAAATAGAAAGGCTCTAACTGGACGAACATAGTTCCAAATTTAGTAAACAGTGTCTGAGTTTGATTTTATGCTTTCTTAGAACTAACACACACACTCATACCTATATAAACACACTCTAACAAATGGACTTCCATAAACAGGGTTTGTATTCTTGTGAATAGCTTATTCGTATACGTACTTCCTACAACCTGTCATTCTAACTTGACACTGTGAAGACCCTGTTTCGAAAAAGGTAACATACTGGGAGTATAATAATAATAATAATAATAATAATAGGCAAGTCTGTATGTGTATAATATGTATGCATGTATGGTGAGTTATTAATACTTTCATAGTCTGAAAAAAAAAGTATTCTGGTTTTCTTTTAATGTGTAAAAAGTCGTCCCCGTGAAAAAGACATGGGTTTCCCCGAGAAGGACTTGCTGGCTGCACCCTTGAACATGTTAACAGAAGAATTCTGCCTGATCCTATATTATATTTTGAATTTTATATATATATAAAAGAAACATTGCTCCTTCAAAACAGCGCGAAGAAACAATTTTCCACCCTGCAATCAGCCGTGGCAGCATACAAATTAATTGAAGAAAATTCATACGTCTCTGAAGCGAGAAATTTGCTCTATACGTACGCATATTCATCTTAGAACCTCTTGGAAAATGTAATACTAAAAACTGTGTTTTCTAACATCGAGGAGAACCCGTATAAAATGTGATGAGGAAAAGATACAAGGAAGACAAAGAATGCGGTGAATGAGGAAGGAAAGAATTACCTAGAAGCAGAAGAGCATTGCCATATTTCACACTATCATGCACCGCGACTGGATTGCAATTAACGCCAATTATCACAACAAAGGAGGGAATCCGCCTGTTAAAAGCATTTTTCCATTTTAACACACACACAAACATACACTCAGACACAAATAAACGCACTCCAACCGAGAAGAAAACAATAAATCGAGAGAAGAAGAAGAAGAAGAAGAACCTATAGATAGCGTGAAAAACGAGTAAATATGGCACATTTGTTGTTACATTCTTGTAAAACACTTAAAAACAACTTGTAAAACAACTAGCATGCACGGTCAAGCACAGCGACGTTTGAAATGTTTCTGGTTGATAGAAGGTTATTATCTCCTTACATCACTTTGTAATTGGTTTGTAACTTACAAATTATAAGCTACTATGTTAATAAATGAAAGCTAATACACTGTTTAAGATTTTCAATTAGATTACAACGAATCAATCGCAAAGAATCTTTACCACATTCCGAGCCAATCTCTTTTGGTAAATTTACGTACAAAATTCATATCCTCTCTTTTTCTTCGTAGTTTAATGTAGAAGTTATCAGAATCTTTCTGCGTCACGAGAGGTACACAAATGATATAATATTACTAAATGTAAACCATATATAGCCTATTATTGGAGTACACTATGTAATGACTTGCGTATCTTCAGTGGTGCCTACCCCCTCATGTCCATGACGCACCCCCCTCAATTGTCTATCCGTAGGTGTTCTCCCATGAAAATAAAACTTTTCGATTAATTTTTACACCCTCTCAAACATATTTATATAGATTTTTACCCCCCCCAAATATTTCAATGACGCAATTTGCGTCATAGCCCCCCCTTGTGGGCACCTCTGGTATCTTTAAACGTTAGAGTCTAATACGTTCTCTTAATTATGTTCATACAATCATGTTACGAGTTTATACTTTTTGTACTATGAATCAGGTAACACTAAACCAGTATTTAAGGTTTAACTCTTGGTTGAACTAGTGTTGCTCACGAGACTCTCTCACGTTAGAATGCTCAAAATTTCAGAGATTCCCACAAGGGGGGACTATGACGCAACTGCGTCATTGAAATATTGGGGGGGGGTAAAATCTATATAAATATGTTTGAGTGGATGTAAAAATTAATAGAAAAGATTTTTTTTTTCATGGAAGAACACCTATGGATAGACAATTGCGGGGGGTGCGTCATGGACATAAGGGGGGTGGGCACCACTGTGATGTGTTTTTTAAATCCCTTGAATTGTTTCGTATTTCCTTGAAAATCTACACAAATTAGCTTGTATGTCATTGTTAATTTACACTGAGTAGCTGACATATTTTGAGATTATGAGATTAGAAATTATTATTACTGACACATCTTTTAATATTAGGCTATGAGATTTTTCTTTCTTAAAAAAATGCATATGCGCATATGCAAATGCTCATGTTCAAGGTTAGTGCACATTCTAAGGGTATTGGCATACTTCTCCAAATACTATGTTTAGGGTTCCGAATTGTTTTAATATTTCTAACTTTGTGAATCGGTAGTTTCGTGTGTATTAGATATTCATTACAAAAATGTTTTCCTTATCCTCTGAGTAATAGAAATGCTGTTTTCTAGCATAAATTTGTTACGTTATTCATATATATATGTAGATATTGAATTTGAAATGAAATTTTTGAGTTTTACGTCCCACGGGTATGCCGGTTACGCTAAAGGAGACGCTGATGATGAGAGATGAATGAAATGGTGGAATGAAGAAAGTGGGAGGAAACGGGATATCCCCGAGAAAACCCACGCACACGGTGTTTGTCCACCACAAAGTTCACTTGGCGGGAGCAGGGTTTGAGCCCGAGACCCCAAGCACCTGAGGTGAACGCTCTACCACTGAGCCACCGCGGCCCCAGAGATTGAATTTGATTTTACTGTTAAGAAAGCCATAGAAGTTGATGGTGGTAGACTTAAGTCCGGAGTCGACTTGACTTCTTCAACTTTAGTTGTTGTAGTGATTTATGTTTTATTAACTTTACTATTTGTTTTATATTTGGAATATTTCGCTATAGGTTTCTATATGAAAGTAAACACTGAGGTGTATTACAATTAATTGGCATAACTTCCACGTGTAACGTCGTGTTTAGATCGTTAGATAATGGGATTTTGGATTGTGGACAGATAAGAATATTTACATGTATATTTATGCAAAGAAGAAAATCTCGTTATATATATATATGTTAAGGTTTAATGGGTAAGTCAGCACCGAATTTCCATTTTCATTCGTTACATAAAGTTGTAGTATCAGCATCTACATCTCATTTACACACAAGCTATACATATAGAAGTTGAAACATTGCAAGTTCTTGAAATAGACAATAATATGTAATTTTTTTATTTAAAAATAAAAATTGAATAAAATACTATGACATTTTGTGCGTGTGAAACATTAAACTGTACACAAATGCGGAAAATTATGCATTGAAATGTTTTGAAAGATACATCAAAATGCCTTAAAATTGCTCTGTCAGCAAGGGCGCCGATTTCTCTGTAAATTTGGGAGGGCCCATTCAGATGCGGAAGGTACATATATGAGGATTTTAAGACAAGTTGCATTCAAATTGTCAAATATTGTATATTCATAAATACAATAGGGGGCCCACATGAGCTTTGGGGGGGGGGGGACTGGCCCCCCCCGGTTCCCCAGGATCGGCGCCCTTGTCTGTCAGTTGGAAATATTCAAACACTTAATTTTTTGTTAATATTTTACGAACTTCAGATATTTCAATTCATTGGCTAAGATGCATAAAGAGCTTATACAGAAAAAAAGAGGGAGAGGGATATTATTTAGAAAAAAGAACCCTTATCAGAGAAAAGAAAATTTGATAATTATTTTAAAATTCCGTTTTTCTATAAACCTGAGGTTTTCTTCATTGCTCTATTCTTACATTACTCTTACATTTCATTCCGGATTAAATGGAATGACACTATACAAACAGTATTCTTATTTTGCAAAGAAGAAAAAAAAAGTGTATTATTTAATTATGTCAGTTCATCATTTGAATACATCAACAGCATAAGCTCATTTACTCATATTTTATTTTCGCCAAAATTTTGTTGAATGAAGTCGTTTCGTAGGTAAGGTAATTACAAAGAACAAAAGCACGTTACATATCTGTAGAATGTGACTGACTGACTGAGACCACTGTGTTATTATAGTTCACTGAATTGCCGCTAGATGGTAGCGCATTAAGCATGTAAGCTGCCATCTGTGAGGCAAACTTTGAAACTGGTACAATCCAGTGACAAGCTTTCGGGTGTAATGTATTCAATCCCATGGAACACTCATTTTGAAATTGGTATGTTATTAGGTTCTGATATATAAAAAAAATAGTATAATATGCAAATATGTTGCAATGGTTGTATATCAATGTATATTAGCGAACAATTCTCTTAATTTTCTTTTTGAAGAATATTGAGGTATATTTATTGTCTGGTTGGTTAATTGGAGTTCTTCGTCCCGTTTCAGCACCGAGGCTATAGGAGGCGTGGATCTACACTTTAAGATGGAATCCAAATCACCGTAATGTATTCAAACGTCAAAGCTCTCCTACCGGAAATCGAACCTGGGAACCTGGGATATGTTTATGATCTTTACAGTGCATATACAACAAATGGTAAATGGCAATTCTATTGTTTAGAGCAAAGGTTTGACTCTATCAATAGTTTTCATGGCGTATTTACCGGTACCTAGGCGAGCATTATCTATTTATATCTTAATAAAATAAGAAATGTAGCTATTATTTCGTATCCGAAAAGAGGAATTTGCACAGTTTAAGAAGCTTAGAATGACATCTTTTAGGCGCAGTATATTTTCTATTTTCCTATAAGATAATCTATCTAATCTCTTTTTAGTTATTATGCACTACAATCCATATTTTATTAATTGTTGGGAGATTGACAAGATGTGTTAAGTGAATTAGAAATGGCAATATGCAAACATATTAAAAGAAGAAAGTATTGTGTTCGCTTTGGTGTTTTATGTTCGTTTCTATGTCTTTTACAGGAATATATTAAGTATCCGTTTATATTACTAAATTATATATATGGGTTTATATTGATGTCATTTTCCGTGAAAATCATATGTGGTATTAAACTACGTGTCCAGTGGTACATTTTGGTTAATGATTCTTTTGCAGAATTGTTTTATAATTTATATATGGTAATGCTTATGTGTTGTTAGGCCTATTTAGTAAGCCTAACGCTATATGCAAATTTCTTATTGAAATATCTACTGCAGCACCTATAATAATAATAATAATAATAATAATAATAATAATAATAATAATAATAATAATAATAATAATAATAATAATAATAATAATAATAATAATAATAATAATAATTTGTATGTGTTTTCTTTGTTACAATCATTTGTATTGTTCGGAGCTGAAATCAATAGGTGTAATGAGGTGAATTCACTCCCAACCTCCAAATATGGTTACTTGTGGATTGCACCAGTGATATTATGGGCATTTAAAACTTAAACATGAAATTTTTATTCCAAGAAAGTGGTCACTCTTTCAGTAGAATTATTTAAAGCAGTAATAGCCAGTTTATAACGCACAAGCAGGTGAAGTCAAAATAAGAACTATTTGGGGACTATTTTCATGATCATTTTAGTCCTGAGCAGATGGCGCGCAGAGCAGCAGAATATTTTGGCTATCCTCAATTAGGGTCTGAGCAATGAACCGAAATCCGTAATTTCCTAAAAATCGGCCCGGTACAAGCCCTTATCTTGCAGATGTTTGGAAACCAAAAACTTAAATAAAATACAGCATGTCCATACAAATGCTATCATATTTTAAAGTAGTATTACGTCGCTTTTGACAATCCTATTTAAATGAAATTGGTCACATTTTGAAAGAAAAACTCAAATAGTTTTGTGCATGTCAACAATGGATAGCAATGTCAATAATGGCCGAGATCAAACACAGAAAGAGCAAATTCACTCATGTTTACTTTGTGATTAATCGATACGGGTTCGTTGTTGGATATTTAGCAGGCAGTTGCTGTTTCTGCTGATGATCACTTGGGAAGCTTTTATGTTTCTGAACTGTTATGCCGTAACGTGCTAACGTAAGTCTATTTTCTTTCGTTGTGTTGTTATTAAGGATTAAGTTTTAAGGAGTTATGGCGACCCCACAAGAACGAAGTAGGAATATCATAGCACGCAGACTCTGGTGCAGGTTCAGCGTGCTTGTAGGCGAAGGTTTCAACATCAGGCTACTACATACACGTCAATTTTGAAGTGCTACCATGATTTTGTGGATCATGGCTGCATATGTCATCAAAGGAAAGTCATTCAGGGAGATCATCAGTCAATGCGGGAATTGTGGAACAAATGAGGAAGGCAATTGTGCGTAGCCCTAAGAATCGGGCCCACATTCAATGTCTATGAGGTGTAGTAAAAAATATTTGAGTTTTTCTTTCAAATGTGACCAACTTCATTTACATACGATTATCCAAAGCGACGTAATATCACTTTAAAACACGAAAGTGTTTAATGGACACCCTGTATTTTTACAATCAAGTCTCAATTCAAGTATATCATGGTTTTCAGCTACACTCTTGCCATGCTCTTACTGTTATGCATGCAGTTAAAAAAAGTAGCAAATGATGTAACTTGGTGATTTTTATTCTCAGGCTGGATGAAAGATACGGGCCGGATCCGGTCCGCGGGTCGCCATTTGGCCACTGCTAATCTAAAGAATAGAACAACAACGAAAGAAATGGAATGTCATGCGCCTATGTTTGTACTTGTATAAACGGAATTGATAGGCTGGAAAAAGTTGCGAAACACTAATTTATGGCATCTAAAGAAATGGTTAAACTCCTATCTATTCGTCAAATAATATCGTATTTCGGTTTATATTATCCTTAACCTCATTGGAAAGATATGAAAGAAAGTATTCTATGTAGGATAAATTGTACCTATCAAGTAAGCAGTTTCGCTGGATACTTCAGTCAAAGCACCAACGAAATTTGTATAATAAAAAAACGTGAAATGTTGTTTGCTTTTTTAACGTCATGTCTTTAAGGAGAACGCATAGATGGCGCCACTTCTAGTTGATCGTCATTCATTGGATATGGTCCAGTGATTACAAAGAATAGCTATGTTTTAGCAGTAAATAAATCAAGATGAGTCTTTGTGTTACAGCAATGCTGAAACAAATTACTTTTTTCCTCATTTAAAAAGTAACATTTTATTATACAAATTCCACATTGCGTATTGCTTCTGTTTCTTCCTTATAAAAACACATAAAAGGCAAAAGTATAAAGCAAGCTTGAGCTTTCCTGAACTTTTTATTTTCATAAACTGAATTCTAATAGCAGAATTTTTATGAGTTTTTTCTACTTACATCCCTTTTGTTCACCACTAAAATAGAAAGGTAACTGCAATGATTTTTATTGTTAAGAGAGACGGGAGGTGGGTGGGACTAAGGAATTTCGTTTTTAAGTTCTGATTTTCCTTTCTAAAACTAATTGGGTCCTTCTGACATGAGAATGGAATCACTCATTACAAACTTTATGGCTTAAGATATCCTAAGGTCATCGCCACAGACAAAAAAAAAAAAAAAAAAAAGGAATCGTTATTGGATTATATACAGCACAGGCCGTAGCCTGCCCAAAAATGTAGGGGGAGGGGGCGGTAGAATTTAGGGGGGGGGCGATCCAACCATCTTATAGTTCATCACCGTATTATAGTTCATTTGCAGTGTACTGACAAGTAAACCTTACGTTTGGGTGAATCGAGTTGCTGACTGAGACACATATGAGAAAGTAGTATTAAATGTGGTCAGTATTTCAGTGAAGTTGTAGGTGCGAAGCTCTATGGGTTTAGGAGATACAGCTACCAGAACATCACATGGAAGTACAGAATAGTCTTCATACAGTTGGAGGTAAAAGCTCTGTAAGACCTCTTGTAACGACAAAAGGTGAATAAGAAATATATGAGTACATATTAGGACTAGGGGGAAGTCATATAGTAAGGGTATACCTGACGGCGGCCATCTTGAAATCCGCCATTTTGAATTAAGGTTAAGTTTATAAAATAGGAATAGGGTCATGTGATACATGATTTAAGGCGCAAATTTAATCAGAAGAACAATGGTGACGTTGATTTTGATTTACGCGCAATTGGTAAAATGTTACAGGGAAATTAAATATTGTTGCAGGATATGTATTAGTCCTTTACCCCATCTTGTAAATTTTGTGTTAATGATAATAATTAAATAAAAAGCAGATGGATAAATATTAGGTCTATGTTTAGAGTTGCCTTGATAGCGGCCATGTTCAAATTCGCCATTTTGAATCAGACAAAAGTTTTAAACAAAACGCATAACAGTGATACCTTATTAATAGCAAATGTTACCATAACACCAACGGTATAACCATTTTTGCTTTATCATTAACCAGCACAAAATTAAATGGATCGCTCCTTACGACTACTGCTTTGACGGAATTGTTAACGACAAATGTGTCAAGTGTAACTCGATTGCCTTTGTCAAGTGTGCTCACTGTGAGCAGAGCATTTGTGCAAGTCATGCACTCTTTTCTGAACTACATATTGAATATACTAATTCAGCACTTTTCTGGAAGAAAGACCCAAGTTCAATTATGACTCAATTCCACTTTGGTCATTTTTCCTTAAATTAGCAACTTGTTTATGCGATAACAAATGCTGGTTAATGATAAAGCAAAAATGGTTATACCGTTGGATTTATGGTAAAATTTGCTATTAATAAGGTGTCACTGTTATTCGTTTTATTTAAAACTTTTGTCTGTTTCAAAATGGCGGATTTGAACATGGGCGCCATCAAGGCAACTCTTACCATAGACCTAATATTTATCCACCTGTTTTTTTATTTAATTATTATCATTAACAAAATTTACAAGGTGAGATAAAGGACTACAGCAGAATTCAGATGAGAAGCGGCATGGCCTTGAGTTGTCTTTACGCGGCGTCCAATTGGCTTTGAGCGGTGTTGACAATTCGCGACAAGCAGTTCTGCACGCTGACTTCTCGCGCTACTGCGAATCTTGACAATAGCAGAGGCGCTTATTAGAAATATTGTATTAGCACATTAACTGCTCACTTTACGAAGTAGAGAAAAGAATTACGAACACATACGTGAAAACTACATCTTTTTATGACAACTGGTTGTCATGATACACGCTTTGAAAGGTTTCCATATAAAACAATTAGTAAAACGAGCGTTGAGTCCCGTCTAATTTCCAGTGGATTTTTCTTCGATTTGGAAATGGAACTCAACTTTTATTAAAGGATAATCAGGGGTGTAACCAACAGGTTGTTCTAGGGGAACATTACTTTCAGGGGTAGGAAAGCTTTTCACACATTAAAAACAGAACAAATGACCTCTTTCAGAATATGAAAGCATTTAACTCACCGCATTTTAACTCACCATGTATACTATACACATATTATGTTTTCTCGATTCTACCTTAACAAAAGACGGATCTTGACAGTACTGAAGTTGTAAAGCGGATTGTAAGAGATAAATCAATAAGCTATTCATAAGAAAACAAATGCTGTTTCTAGCAGTCTGTTTATCCGACTTTGTGTTTATGTAGGTTAAAATACTAAAAGGAAAAAACTCGAAAAAATATCAACTCAGATATTATTATGCAATAATATAGTAGTGAGAGATCCTGGGGGGACTGAGGGAGCCAGGGCCCCTCATTTTATTTGTAAATGTGCAATATTAGGCATAATTTGAATGCAATTTGTCTTAAAATCATCATATATGCTTTCTGCATCTGAATGCACCCCCCCCCCCCAATTTACAGAGAAATCAGCGTCCTTGTAATTAGGTACAGTAACTGTATTGATGATGTTTTCTTTTTTCTTTTTTTAAAAATCTTATTTTATTATAAACGTTCCTAATTTGCATTAACTATTAAATAAGTTTACTAAACATATACTAGATGAACCTCATTTCGGGGCTGGAAATAGTTTGGAAAGTCAAGGCCCTCTTTTCCCCCGTTTCTACACCCTTGAGAATAGTAAGCGATCGAATTAAATAACAAGCCTCTGCAATTTGATTCATATATATATATATAATTTGATTCCCGGCGGGAGCTCATGTGGAAGAACAGAAGGTATGGGACATTCGTAATATTGTTTTGAAATTGCCTTCATGCAAGATTCTTCCTTATTCGACAGAAGAAACGCAGTATGATTTTTTTTTTCTTCGTTTCAATACCTTACGTATGTGTGGCCAATTACGTACTCCTTCTTTACTCCTCTAGCAGGGATGCAAAAGCACCAGGCGTCTGAGTGGTGTCATAAATTATTGTAACCCAAAACAAACTCGACCATATCGTGTTGCTTACGAATCAGATGGATTGTTGTTGTGAGACCTACATCAAGTATAAGAGTATGTTATTATAGGAACAGACATGGAAGCAAAGGAGCTGATTGTGTGTGTAGAAACGCAACTTCTCTTCTTCTAGCATAAACAGAATTCATCAGTGTCTAGGTTGCTTTCTTTCGTGGTAGTTCATTTGTTCTCCAAATTTATAGTTGACAATGTCTTTAAGGAAACCGAGTACAAGTGCGGAATTTTCTTTAAAAAAAAAAAGTGCTACGAAGTGAAGCTCGAAGAATTATTTTTTGTGTTTACAATTTTTGGAACACATAATAAAAAATTTACAAGAGTCAGATTCAGACAATGGCGAAATATTAATTGACATAGACGATAGTGAAAGTAGTGTTGAAGACGAACGTTTAGCAGTTCCACTGGAATAAGTTAATAGGTAGGTTATTCAGTTGCTATATATACTTCTAGGATACACAGCCAAAATCTTTGAGTTTGCTGGAATAGTATATTTACATTATGAATAATGTTGCCAATGTATGTGTAATAATTTCAACTAGAGGAAGAGCGAGAAGGGAAAGGGGAGTCCGAAATCCGGCAACACCGCGCGGAATATCGCACAGCATTGGCTACTGCCCGTGATGCTTTACATCTGAAAAACACAATAATACATATGCTGCAACAATATTTAATTTCCCTGTAACATTTTACCAATTGCGCGTAAATCAAAATTAACGTCACCATTGTTCTTCTGATTAAATTTGCGCCTTAAATCATGTATCACATGACCCTATTCCTATTTTAAAAACTTAACCTTAATTCAAAATGGCGGATTTCAAGATGACCGCCGTCAGGTATACCCTTACTATATGACTTCCCCCTAGTCCTAATATGTACTCATATATATTTGTTATTCACCTTTTGTCTTACAAGAGGTCTTACAGAGCTTTTACCTCCAACTGTATGAAGACTATTCTGTACTTCCATGTAATGTTTTGGTAGCTGTATCTCCTAAACCCGTGGAGCTTCGCACCTACAACTTCACTGAAATACTGACCACATTTAGTACTGCTTTCTCATATGTGTCTCAGTCAGCAACTCGATTCACCCAAACGTAAGGTTTACTTGTGAGTGACAACAATAATTGAAGCCATTATTTACATATTTTTGAAAATTTATAATAAACTCATAATATATCTATGATAGTGTGGGTTCTGGCTGCCCCCCAGATTTTATCTTCTACATCGGCCACTGATATCATTTCATATGAAGTCTGACCCAACCTATATTTGTTTGTCCCTTTTTCTCATTAAACTGGTAGCTTTGGTTCAAAGAACCTTCAGCCTTCGCAATCGAGAGAACCTGGGTTCTAATCCGTAAGTCGGTCATCCTAATAGAATTTTTCCACCGACGCATACGGGGAAAATATGGACCTAGTCGACTTCATTCTATTTCCTTTCCCATTGTTCTACACCGTTGATTGTTCATGATTCAAGTGAAATGTCTCCAAAGCTGTATCTGGGAGTTTACAAGTAACACTGTCACTTGTACACCACATGAAGGAGTTTGGTTTGTATGGATTGATAGTTTCTCAATTAGTAGTAGATTTCTACTACTTTTCGTTTTTGTAGAGAGATTAGATTGGAGATGGAATATGTTCTTAGGACGCTTAATTGAGTGCAGAAAGCTATCTATTACTGCTTCTAGTCTATAACGATCAACGTTGAAACCGGAAGTAGTTGATTTATGAAGCTTCTCGTTTTTTGAGTAGAGAATTAACAGAGAAAATGATACCTATTTTTAGAACGATACATCGATTCTAAAAATTAAAAAAAAAAAAAAAACGGTTGTTGCTATAATTTATCGTTTTTACTCTATGTGGATCAATATTCAAAAAGGAAATTATACTAGGTTCCTATCACTTCCGGTTTTAGTAGAGAGTTAAAGACGGAGATAATAGGTATTTGTGGGACGCTTAATCGATTGCAGGAAACGACTTTTCGCTATCTATTACCGTTTCTGCTCTATAGTGTTCAATATGAAAACCGGTTAATCGATTGCAGGAAACGACTTTTCGCTATCTATTACCGTTTCTGCTCTATAGTGTTCAATATGAAAACCGGTTAATCGTTTGCAGGAAACGACTTTTCGCTATCTATTACCATCTCTGCTCTATAGTGTTCAATATGAAAACCGGTTAATCGTTTGCAGGAAACGACTTTTCGCTATCTATTATCGTTTCTGCTCTAGTGTTCAATATGAAAACCGGTTAATCGATTACAGGAAACGACTTTTCGCTATCTATTACCGTTTCTGCTATATAGTGTTCAATATTAAAACCAGTTAATCGATTGCAGGAAACGACTTTTCGCTATCTATTACCGTTTCTGTTCTATAGTGTTCAATATGAAAACTGAAATTTGTTATTTTCTGCCACTTCCGATGGATGGATTACCTCCATCAACGAACTCAATTTCGAACTGTCGACTCTTTACATCCTATCCAAAATTGATGGTGACTCATCAAAAATTAGTTGTTGGGATTGTTTTTCTGGTCTTCCGGACGGACAATCAGGTTAAACATGTAAAGAAGTTTTTGGCAAACCACCGAACTGCTTAAAAAAAAATAGCGTTCAACTTTCGTATTCAAGCAATACAATGGGGAAAATGATTCTGTTCATGATTTTTTACAAGTAGTACGTACGTACGCCACTCTTAGGATTTATGTTAGAGTACGTGTGTCACTGTTAGGAGTATGTCTCACTGTTCGGACTATATTTTTCACTGTTAGGGTAAATCAAACACCCTACCAGCCTCCCTACTCACCGGGGCACCAACGTATTTCTGACTCTTCCCCAAGGTCAAAAAAAGGCCTCAAAAGTAACCGTTTTGCCATCGTAAAGAATACATCCAAACCTACGCGACGGCCGAACTTCGGAACATACAAAAACAGGACTTTCAGTGTTGTTTCCAGCAATGCTATGAGGGGGTGAAACAAGTGTGTGTGTTCTCAAGGAACCAATTTTGAGGGCAATTAAGTGAATGTGCACCTATATTGTGGTAATAAATACTTACAACGAAATCCCGGGAATTTTTTGACTGTCCCTCGTATGCATCATGTTTGCACAATATTATAGTTAATAAAATTTTAAAGTTCACCATAATGCGGGGCTATATCACATTATCAACATAATAAAATTTTAAAGTTCACCATAATGTGGGGCTATATCACATTATCATCATAATAAAATTTTAAAGTTCACCATAATGTTAGGCTATATCACATTATCAACATAATAAAATTTTAAAGTTCACCATAATGTTGGGCTATATCACATTATCAACATAATAAAATTTTAAAGTTTACCATAATGTGGGGCTATATCACATTATCAACATAATACAATTTTAAAGTTCACCATAATGTGGGGCTATATCACATTATCAACATAATAAAATTTTAAAGTTTACCATAATGTGGGGCTATATCACATTATCAACATAATAAAATTTTAAAGTTCACCATAATGTGGGGCTATCTCACATTATCAACATTGTATACTGTAGTCTTGGTAGTATGAGAACGAAAAGCTCAGTTAATGTATACCTCAGTACTAGTTTCAACTTAATAGGTGAGCGTAGTTATCGCACAGCAGCAATTTTAAAAATAAAATCGAGAACGACCGATATTTACTGTATTTCATGGTTTTCGGGGCTTCTGAGATAAATAGTGTGGCACTCTCGATACCGTTTAAGTGTAAATTCAGATCCCTCCCCCCATCGGCATGGGTTGGGTGGGGAGACAGATGGATTGGCAAGGAGGTAAAATTTCCAATTTTCGTCAATACACTTTTATTGATATACATATCCTAAGAGAGAGAGAGAGATTCAAGTACTTTTGATCAACCAATTCTCTCCTTGCGAAGAAGAGACGTTTCAAGATAAAATAAAATGAAATGAAACAGTTCAGTTTAACCTCCCACACTATGCCCTTTAGGCTAAAGGGAAGGTAAGATTAAGGCAAGTGAATAATGATGAAACAATTGGTGGAATGAGAATGCAGGAGGAAACGAGAGTACCCCGAGAAAACCCACCGACATGATGTTGTCCACCACAAATTTACTTGGCCGGGGATCAAATCAGGGGATCCCACACACTAGAGATAAGCGCTCTGCCAATGAGCACCGTGCCCTCCAGTACTATAGTACAGGGTGTCCAATATACAATGTAACCAAGAGTTCGGGATAGTAGAATTTTTGAACCTGAAAGCGATACACAAATAATAGTTATACCAAAATGAAGCCTTGTTCATGCATACATTTGTAAACTAGGAAGCAACGATTGAAATACATTAATAACCACAGTGTTGCCAGATGTAACCAAAGGTGTAAATATATATATATATATATATATATATATATATATATATATATATATATATATATATATATATATATATATATATATATATATATATAGGCCTATATAATGACTCAGTCATTAATTTCCAGTTCGTTTAGTCGGAGTAGCTTGGAAAATATGGAGCAGAAAAATAATTTTTCATTTCCACCGATAACTAATCGGATGAGGCCCTTGTAAGGGGGAACTAGGAAAATCGTAGTTTTTATGAATTAACACCCTAAATTGGGAACTCTGCTGATCTTTCTTTCCATCAAAAGATGTGTTAAGGATCTGTATACATTATGCAATTCCTGAAAACAATGAAAAAGAAACTTTGAAATTATAATAAAAAAACTTTTACTTACATGCACCCAGCAACGCTGCTATTCATTTCTATGGGGCTACTTAAAGCTAGAGGTATAGAAGAACAATTGTCGAACTATACAAGACCTGGAAACGAACATTGGCAGTACCATTGAGAATATTAACACTACTACTCCTCGTAAAGTTGCTGCCAACATGGTGAAACGTGTGAACCTGTGTTTGAATCAAAACAGGAGGTACTTCCAGCATCTGTTGTAGAGCTGATAACTCATTGCGTGGTAGTAGTAGTGTTGCTGGGTGCATGTTAGTAACAATTTTATCATGATAATTTCAAAATTTCTTTTTTGTTCTTTTCAGGAATTGCATAATGTAGACAGACCCTTACCACACCTTTTGATGTACTGAAACATCAGCAGAGTTGCCAATTTAGAGTGTTAATTCATAAAAACTACTATTTCCCTAGTTCCCCCTTACAAAGGCCTCATCCGATTAGTTATCGGTGGAAATGAAAAATTAATTTTTCTGCTCCATAGTTTCCAAGCTACTCCAACTAAACAAACTGAAAATTAACGACAGAACATCCATACGTATGAGTTACGAGTCAATTTATGTATTTTGCAAAAAAAAAAAAAAAAAAAAAAAAAAAAAAAAAAAAAAAAAACTGATTTACACCTTTGGTTACATCTGGCAACACTGTGTGGTTCCTAGTGTACTTCAATCGTTGCATTCTAGTTTAAAAATATATGCATGAACAAGGCTTCATTTTGGTATAACTATTATTTGTGTATCGCTTCAGGTTCAAAAGTTCTACTATCCATAACTCCGGGTTGTATTGTATATTGGACACCCCTTTTAGTATGAAAATATCGGTAATCTACGTCGACCACCATCGGAAATGTGCCTCAGGGAATTTTGTAGTTTTGGGGAGTATCCCCCGGATATATTCTCAAATCATCCTGCCTTCCACCATAGAGCTACGATGTATCTTAGAAGTGAATATTCAATAAATGTGAGAGTAGTGGATAAAATGGAACGCATGTATTAAAATGTGGAACTATATAGACATCTAAAATGAATTAATACGAAAAATCAAACGAGTTCGTAAAATACGGGACGGTTTGGTCACTTTACCTAATTAGAAATTGAGTTCGTTAATGAGAAACTGACATTACTCTATAACAGTTTTATTAATTTTTCTTTTCCTCTCATTTGATCCACCACGAAAGGAGGACAATTGATTACTACACATATTATCTAATAAACTCTTTTTTTCTTTCTTTCTTTTCTTAAAAATCAGTGTATATCCGGTTTGTTCATTGTGACATAATTATTTCATCGCATGAGAACCCAGGATATTTAACAGATAATCTAGAACTAAGCCGAAAATAATTTAAATAAAAATTATACAATGGAAGCACAAGGTCGTTTCAGAAAAAAAAAAGATAGGAAAAAATGATTTCCCGGTTTTTAGGATAAAATTTAGGATACGATGACGTCATAATTTATTTCTTCTCCTCCCCTTTCTAAATATTCTTTTCTTTGATATAAAGAAGATAACAGGTACCTAACAACATTTCGTAGCCTTTAACCAAAAATTAAGAGTGAAACCAAAAGGCAGATGGTTTCAAAAACTAGACGTAATTCAGGTCAACAACAGCGACTCCAGACGGTAAATTTTTTCGTTACGTGAGCTACTTTCCAACAAAGACACATCGCATTGTCCAACCTTTTTTTTTTTTAAAAAAAAAAGCAAGAAAGAAAAACCGAAAAGGAGAGGAAAATAAAGAAACAAAACTAGAACCCATTTTCATGGCTAATTTGTGAGGATCATGAGGTTAACTATTCCAAGTAGCTTGGTCAGTTAATCTAGTAGCTTTTAAATTGTCGTGAATATCCGAAAAGAAACCTTTCAATACTGCCAGTACATATATAACTACAATACGTTTTTTTTTTTTTCAGCAGCAAGCAGTGTAGCCTCAGGAAACTACTAAATACTCTACTGCACACAGACAAATTAAACCAGTTCTCGCGTGGTGATGTTTTGTTTTGTTTCTCAATTTTTACACACTGCCACCTAAACAAGAGAATAATGCATTAGCATCCACTTAAAAGATAATTGAGGTCGTATACTTCCGTCTAAAACACATGAAAATCGCTGAAAGTATGTCTATATAATAGAAAAAAGCATTTACTACCCGCATATCTAGCATAATATTGCTACGTATATGCTGTAAACATTACAAGTAGCGACACCTACAAAAATGCAGAGTGATGCTTATATAAACCTACTTGTCTTTCTGAAGTAGGTAAGTTTTAATTTCTATTTCATGGAAATTTATGTAGAAAGATTTTTTTTTTTTTTTAAATCTTTAACTTAAGATAAAGAATTTAGGAGAGTAGAATTGATTTCAATTACTGGTGCAACATGTCGTTAAGTGTCATGTCAAGAAGGATAGGAAGTTTCACTTAAGATGCAGTTCTCTCGTAATATTGTCGTACTGGTGTGACCTTGACTAAATTATTTTATTTACTTATTATTATTATTATTATTATTATTATTTTTTTAATATGACAGACCTGAATTCCTCAACAAGATTTTACTGCAGGTCTTTGAAAAAAATTTCATTTGCTGATTTGTTTGTTTTTGAATTTAACGTTCCTTTTCAGCAATTTAACGTGGAATTCCATTTAAGTTCCCACCGGGAACAAACACTGACTGTAAGTTAAGTTTCTCTTGATGTCCGCTGATGACGAAGGCAGTGAATTTACCGAGACTTCTAATTAATGTCGTAAGCAAGGAAAAAAAAAAAAAAACTACTCTGGTCTCCTTTTCACATGAACACGTTTTTGGAACACACTAAAGTTCACACAACGAATGTACTTTTTTCCTCTTCTTTGCAAGCGATTTTTTAAAAAATATTAACATAATATTAAAAATCATATTAAAATTCACACTGTTAGTTTTGGAGGACCATACATTAACAAAATTTGAAAGTAAGAAAAGAAAGTACCAAGAAAACTTAAAAATAGAAATATGAATTAGGTTTCAGGATTTTCGACATATATGTCCATGTTATAGAAGAGTCAACAAGAGAAGTTCTCTAACAGTTTGCAGGGGCGTTGCCACTACTCAAGTCTCAAGGCCTTTTTTGGTGCATCTATAATGGCAGTTTTCTTAATGGCGCAAAATAGAGTGATCGTCGTTGGTAACACTACCAAAGTAGGAGCTGCATTTTCACTCCGTACGTCGTAAGAAACTTCAGGGACCGTTTTTATGATGGCTCCTCTATAGCCCGTCACGTATGAGGGATGACGTCATTCGGCGGTCACACTTCCGGGAAAGAAAGGAATGCGGAAGCAAGGAAGCGGCCGGGACCATTATGTTAGATACCATCCCGGCATTTGCCTGGTGTGAATATGAAAAAACTAGGAAAATCTCATTCAGGGAGAGGGTCGCCTGAAAAGGCTTTTGCACTTTTTCAACTGACTGTCCCCACCGGGAGAAAATTGAAAACAATTGAGACATTCATTCTTCTCAATGGACTGTAGAAAGGAAACAGGGCCATAAAATTTGACCTGGAACTCAAAGTGAATATTCCCTTGGATTTCAGCATTTTGTTTTGAAGGTGATTGTAAAGGGTTGACTATTGTCAATAGATGGCACTACCTGCTTCTTTCTAATGTATTTTGTAGGGAGATTGCTCGATCAAATCCAAATGGATGAATATTCAAACTTTATCCAAAGACAAGTTGAATAAATAACGTGCAGTGCAGATTTTTTTTTTTAAATGTTCTGTTTCTTTCAATATTGAGAGCATTTAATTTCTACTCTTCAGAAACATACCTGCGATATTAAAATGAAAGTGTTACGACCCACGGTTATGCCGGCTAGGCTAAAGAAGACGGTGATGGTGAGAAATGAATGAAAATGGTGGAATAAAGAAAGTGGGAGGAAACGGGAGAACCTCTGGAAAATCCCAGCACACGGTGTTTGTCCACCACCGAAGTTCACTTAGCTGGGATCGAACCAAGGACCCCATGCACCAGGGGTGAGCGCTCTACCACTCAGTCACCGTGGCCCACTCGCGATAATGAAGGTTTCTCAGCAATGAAAGAAAAAAATATCAAGAAACTGCACGTGGCTACAGGTGGCTTTCCTGGCGCTGATCCTGCGACAGCAGAACTGCACTCTAGGTTGTGGTGCAGATTTTCTGTACTGTGTTGAAAGGAGTAGAGTCAGGTCAGCTTAGATGATGTATATGTACTCTTTATTTCTATAGTATGTTCCATACAGATGTTCTAAATGCTGTTTCGTACTTAATTCCTTTCCTGTTTATTACGTACATATTTTCTGGATAAAGTTTGTGATATTAGGGCCAAAAAGGTAAATCTAGGTCGTACTCAAGAAAGGGATTGTAGTATCCGTACATAACCATATAATGTGTATCAATGTATATAATGGGCTGGATAACTATAAAGGCAACATTGTTATAATTCGCACCTGGCTTTGTGCACAGGAGAATACCTATTAAATTCCTTCAATGTAATCACCTTCCACATCTATTACCTTCTTCCACACGTATGGAAGGAGTCGTACACCGTCAATGCATCAATCTTTGTAGATGTCCTGTAGAGACCATCATATGACATGGATGATGGATTTTGTAGTGTTATAGTACTTCCCGTGAAATGGTTTCTTCATTTTTGGGGAAAAGGTCGTCACGAAGTCCATGAAAACATTGTTGTGCACTGCGCCCACGTGCCACTTCAATCTTGGTCCACGCATGTTGTTCGTCTTTCCGAAACATACGTCGTGGGGGTACCCAAAAGAAATCGAACTATTTTTTTGGTTGGCAGAGATTTTGATGTACTGCGTTTTGCCGCTAGAAGCGCATAGAACGAGCATTCCTGAGCCAGTAAGCCGAGTGCCGTCGTCTCTAAAGAAGATCAGGACTAGTTTAGCAGAGTTTAGAGTGACAACTGTTTTGTGTGATCGCCATTTTTGCAATGGCTAATTTTCGTGAACAGCGTGCAGCGATGAAATTCTGCTTTGTGCTCGGATAAAGTGGAACAGAAACTTGAAATGTTAAAAACGGCGTACAAGAACGATGATATGAGAAAAACTAAGTGTTTGACTGATTCCCCCGTTGCTAAATGGTAAAATGTCAATTGATGACAAACCTTGTTCTGGTCGTCCTTCCACGGCCGGAACAAGGAAAATATTGAAAAATTTGTGCAATCATCAACGAAGATCGACGATGGACAATCCGGAAGCAGAAGCGGCCTAATTTGTGGCAGTCGGATGACTGGTTGTTCCGTCATACCCCTGCTCTGTACGACAATTTTTGACCAAAAATGGCATGCCCCCTGTTCCTGATTCCCCATACTCACCCGATCTTTCCCCGTGCAACCTTTCTTTGTTTTTTAGAATGAAAAGAGACGGGAAAGGAAACCGTTTTGTTGATGTTGCTGAGGGAAAGAAAAGACGACGGAGGCGCTGTCAAGCATCACAAAAGATGAATTTAAACAATCTTTTGAAAAATGGAATAAAAGATTAGCCAAGTGTATTAGTGCAAGTGGAGAGTACTTTGAAGGGGATTGAAGGTTTGTGCTTTATTTATTTAGTAAGTTTAAAAAATAAGTTCGGTTTCTTTTGCACACCCCTCGTATTGTTATGGCGCTTCCACTTTCTTCCCCTACTTTACGGCACTGCTGCTTTGACAAAATAACATAAAGTCGCTACCACTTGCCACCCTACATCGACTCATATTCCCTTATCAACAATGAAACTCTTTGTGTTGAGACACAGGCCTCTGACGTGAGAAGTGTTGCCACTAATTTTTATCCAACCTATGTACATAATCATGATTTTCTGTCTCCTACACGCGTCGACGGAGGACACACACAATTTCTGTCTATTTGTGGGCGTACAGTTTGGTCCTGGTTAAGCAACAAACATGTACATAGCCTGGTACAGAAAATCTCGTGTGTGATACAGAATCTTGCTGAATTTCGCTTCTCCCGATTTTCACACACTCTCTCTCAGTGTGCACGGATTATTCTCTTATTATTGATTCAATTTGTATTCGGACAGAGTTTTGAAGTTCATTTCTTGATTTTAACTGAATCGTTGCAAATATTCCTCCTAGCTACAAAATACATGGGAAAATTAGGGAAATGTGCTTTCATTTATTGGTAATTATCGCTGCTTTAAACTCACCTCCTTCCTTTAAATTCCCTTTTTACTCACTCTCACACCCCTTTAACTCACTTTTAAATTTCCTTTTTAATCTCTCTTACACCTCCCTTTAACTCACCTTTAAATTTTCTTTTTATTCACTCTTAACTCGTCTTTAAATCCCCTTGTTATTCAATCTTATACCCCCTTTAACTCATTTTTAAATTCCCTTTTTCACTATCTGCTAAAATTTGCTATCAAATTTCTCTAAATTCGAGAAATTTCCCCTAACCTACGAACACTGTAATAACTACAAGATATTGTGTATTCCTTTCTTTCGTAATACTTTATAAGTACAGCGTTCCCGACAAAGTCCTCTAATAAATTTATCAACAATAATTAATACCTTGTTAAATGTTGATAATTTACGTGATAAATCCTGATAAGCACTTAGTTCAAGCAATTAATTTACACAAATCTATAAGTATTCCACTAAGGCTACTCATTTTGCTTTCAATATTCTGTACAGTATCCTTTGTAATAAATATTCTCCAGACAATTTTATCAACACCTGTTCATAATTGTTAATATCGGTATTTTGCATAATAAAACTTTCGCCGTGCAAGATTCAACAAACTTTCGAATAACAATTGATGCGTTGATAATGCGGGTAAGATTTTCTTTCTTTCTTTTTTTTAAAGTTTCGTTAGCAACTATATACACCAAGTTTTCTTTTGCATATGTAAGTATTTAGATGAAACTGTTAAATGTATGGTACTCACCGGTAAGTCCAGAAGAGATTCGATGGTGTGCTTAGCTGCTCCGCGTCTAAGTTTACAGAATTCCACAAACTCTTCATCTGAGCCATTCTTTTCGCGAAGTAACCTAAAAAAATGAATATTATAAATAAATAAATAAATAAATAAATAAATAAATAAATAAATAATAATAATAATAATAATAATAATAATAATAATAATAATCTTATATATAAAAGAGAACGCACAAATCCTTTGTTCCCTCATCACGCTAATACGGCTGAACCAATTTCTTTCATTTTTGGGGGGTTATTAGGATTTGGACCCTAGATGGTTTTTATCATATCACTTTAATTTTTAATTACCAGTGTCTTGAGATAATTGACCATTCAAGTGTCCATAACGTACAAATCCTTTGTTAGTTCATCATAGGTAAAAATAAACGTATTTATATGCAACCCGCATGACAGTGTCACTCGGCGGGTTAACATAAATGACAGGCGATATAATGTTAACATTTACTGCAATCTACTATGGTTTTTATCATATCACTTGAAAGCGAAAAAGTAAAAATTATCTAAGTAACAAAGTTTATTGCGTTCCGGGGTGACCGCAGCGAAGCGGGGCGGGTTAACATAAATGACAGGCGATATAATGTTAACATTTACTGCAATCTTCTATGGTTTTTATCATATCACTTGAAAGCGAAAAAGTAAAAATTATCTAAGTAACAAAGTTTATTGCGTTCCGGGGTGACCGCAGCGAAGCGGGGTGAACGCTGCTAGTAATTAATAAAGAACGCTCTATTTTACGTTGCAGTTTAGTCATACCAATACAGAAAAGAACATTTTTCTTTTTTTTTTAAAAAAAAAAGGAATAAATAAAGTTGTAGGAGAAAAACTTTTTAGGACACTTAAGAAACTGTTGTGTATATTTTATTTTCCTTCTGCAATTAACTTTATTATAACTATTCTACATTCCAGTAGCTCGATGTGTTAACATAAATCTTAGGGTGCAAGCGTAAAATAGTGAAACAATAATACGAAACAAGTGAGTTTACTTCTAAATCACGCTAATTTGATACTAATACTAGTTGAGAAATCTCCAATAGCATTGCCAGAACGAACTTTAAAAGAATTAATTTTACTTACTAACTTCTACAGACTTTATACCAATTGTTCTATGTACTGTACTTTATTATTATACTGATTAAACAATTCTTGTAATATATCCATCCATTTATAGTTTCTTTGAGTACTACATTTTGTCCGCATGTTTTAAGAGTACTGTTAAAATGTTCTACAGTATGTTGTTTTACGAAGACACATGCTCGAAATGGAGGGCTCAAAATTGAAAAATTCGCAAAATATCACTCTCTATGACTTACGGTTCCCGCGATATGGCTCTTTAAATCTCTCGAAATGCGAACTTTTTGGGCCAATATCTCGGGAACCGTAAGAATGACGCGAAAAATTACACCACTTTCTCAGATAGTTTTTGATGCTCTATCGAATGCAGGGTTTAAAATTGAAAAATTCGCAAATAACAGACAGACAGACAGACACACACACACAGCCACACATACCTAGCGAATTCAGTAACGAACTTTTCAAGTTGTTGACTAGAAGCAGCAGTAGATCTATAACTTCCAGATGCATTACAGGGATAGTTTTTCGCTGTCTCTTGCATCTTTTTTCTATATAAGAATCAATATGGGAATTGATAGTTGTGCTATTTTACTATTTCTAGTTTTAGTAGAAGAATAAGAGCTGAAGTATATATATATTAGCACACAATATCTTTTTTCACGCGATGTTATACTAATTTGGGACTTGATATTGAGAGATGTACTTCGAAGTTCGTACTGTAGACTGCTGTTGTTCGATCAGGTGAATTTCTACCGGTAGAAGCATGAAGTACTGAGCAAAAATGGCGAATTCGTTGCAGTTATTTACTTGTGGGTGTAGTTCAATTTTCTAGGGAAAAGGACAAAACTCTCATCGAAATTGTGTGTGTGAATGGGGATAACTGTATAGACTATAGAAACATCTCCAAGAGATGCAAATTCCTTCAAGATAGGTGTGCAAACCTTGTGGATCTGTTACCTTGCGGATGAATTCAGTAGCAGCATCAAGCGGACAAAATATCACGATAATTGAAGACGCAATCGTAATGATCGGCGAATCCATCTCAAACATTATCTAACATGTTTAACATTTCATACGGTATAATGTATGATATAATGCATAACAAACTAAAATTTCGTAAAGTGAATGCTCGGTGGATACCAGAGAAACACAAAGGGATAGTGGACCACCTCGTATGGTACTCTGTAGAAGGACATGCTTTTCTAGACGATATCGTTTCACAGGCGAGTCTCGGCGTACTCTATATACCTGAAGCAAAGTAGGCATCCATGGAATGGAAATATATCGATTCCACATCAAAGGAGAAATTCAAGGTGGCTCAATCTGCGAAGAAAGGTGCTACTTACTATATTTTTGGCTATGATAAGGGTCCTAATGATTTATTTACGCGCAGCCACTGAAAATGCTGCATCATATGAAACAACATCGACAAAATTGTGTCATGCGCTTCGTGGCAAAATGCCCTAACGTTAATGCTGGAAATGTCGCTCTCCTTCACGACAATGCACATCTCCCATGTTGTTGCTACTGCTCAAGATAAAACTCGACAACTTTGAGTGAGACGTGGTCTTGCATCAGCCGTAGAGGCCTGATCTGGCATTTTCAGACAATATCTTTCCGATCAAATGAAGAAATTCTTGGCCGGCAAATGTTTCAATTCCAATAACGAAGACAAATTGATTGTGCACCGATGGCAATACTTCTTCCAAAGGAAAGCCTTCCATGAACGGGATATTTTGAAACTTGCACCATTGTGGGAGAAATGTGTTGATAGACTTGACGGCCAAGTTGGAAAATAGTTTTAATATGAGCCTTTACTGGATATACAGGGTGTTAATGAACTATATCGACAAACTGTAAGAGGTGATTCCTCACATCAAAATAAGAAAAAAGTTCATAAGGACCTATGGCGAAAAGTGCATACTTTCAGAGCTAGGGCTGTCCAAAATCGCGGAAAAACTAAATTTCAACAGACCCTATTTCGAATTCTAGAAGCTGTGGATGGTGGTCCTTTTCAGCGTAAAGGAAGCCATGCATACACAATCCAAAAGTATCAATTTTCAATAGGTGTACAGGGTATTCTCTACAGGGTGTAATTCTCAGATATGCTCTAAATAGAGTTTTCAGATATACCCTGTTTTCAAGGAGGGTTCAAAGTAGGAAGGAGGTAAACCTTGACAATAATAGATATCCAGTGCTTCGGAGGGAAGTCAGAAATATTAGGAATCGGCAGCTCCAGTGAGTTTTGTGTTCAGAATAACATGTGATGCGATGTATTTCATCATGGTATATTTCACGTTTTCTTCACTTATAAGCGTGAAAGGAAACATCGCAGCATGCGTTTTACCGAGTACAAGAGATCGTGCTGCTGACCATCCTTAACACTTCCGACATTGGGCCAAAGGATTCCGTGTTCATTGCTATCAAGACTTATCGTTTGCCTACTTTGGCCCAATCATAAAGTCAGAGCATATCTCAAAATTCGGTTGATGGAATGTCTGGGAATTTCAGCCTGCAGGGAATAATCTGTACACACATTGAGCATTAATGAAATATCCATTTTTGGATTGCGTATGCGTGACTTCCTTTACGCTGATAAGGACCACTATCCACAGTTTTTCGAATTCGAAATAGGGCCTCTTGAAATTTGGCTTTTCCGCGATTTTAGACAGCCCTAGCTCTGAAACTATGCACTTTTAGCCATAGATCCATATGAACTTTTTTTTTCTTATTTTGATGTGAGGAATCACCTCTTATAGTTTGTCGGTATAGTTCAGTAACACCCTGTATATTTCTTGTTGTGTTACCTATATATTATACTTTTTTCTGCATAAATTGTGCGTTACTTGTTCACCCGAGCCCTCGTTTTCGCTTTATGGAAACTTATATTGGAACTGGAAACAGTAGTAGTAGATTTCTAGTTGCAATAGACAAGTAAAGACGGAGATGGAACATATTCTTACAATATTATTAAAAAAAAAAAAACTGTTTCTCGCTAAATATTTTCGTTTTTTCACTACGCCAGCGTTGAAACTGATAATTTTATGTATATATTTTTTTTTAGAGGAATAGGAATAAAGATCGAGATGACAATTATTTTTGGGGAGTTCAATGCATATTAAAAAGTTATTTCCTTGCTATCTCTCACCGTTTTAACTCTAAGGAGATCAATTACTGTATTGAAATCGGAAGTCGTACTGGAGTTTTACTATTTCCAGTTTTAGTACGAGGAAGATAAGGTAGTGTTGAAATGTATTCTCGAGACGCTAAATCAATTCAAACAAACTGCTTTTCGTCATCTATTATCATTTTTGCTCTATGTGAATCAACGTTGAAACCGGAAATGGTTGATTTCGACCACTTCCGATTTGAAAAACAGGTTAATTGAGGAGACGAAACCTATTCTTGTGAAGCTGAATCGATTGCTATATATATATATATATATATATATATATATATATATATATATATATATATATATATATATATATCGTTATCTCTTACTGATTCTTCTCTGATACCCATCGACAGGCCGTTTTAGAAGATTTCCCATTCTTATTCGGAGCATAGTTTCGAAGTCTAATAAATAAAATAAAATATGGAATGTAAATTACAAAAAAAAGTTTGATTTTCGAATAGGGATTTAGTTAGTACTGTACATGAAAACTATTGCATTTTGAGGCCTTAGGATAGAAAATATGTCGCAACAAAAAGGAAGAGCAACAAGACTGCAAATGATTGTATGAAATTGAAAATCTTTTCTCGAGATGAAGAGATTAGTGACAAGTTACATGCGGCCAATAGCAGAGAATACTCACGATGATGATGATAATCCATACGATGCATTCCAGAGAGTAGATTAACATGCATTAATTACATCACTAGATCTAACTCAATTTATGTCAATATTTATATGCGATTTAACATTATTATAGTTATATTTGATTAAACTGGTAAGTTGGTTTGAGTTCAATTTGGTAACAGTTAAGTGATCTCGTCTCGTGTCTCCTCACGAAATTTCTGCCTCGTTTCGTCTCGTAAGCACCCCTAGTAACTAGGATTACTGGAAGTCGAATGAACAATAATCTTCCTCAAGAATATATTGTCGATTGAAATGTAATAACAAATAAGAAAAATGTGGTAAGGATAAAAGTTGTCAATAATATGGTGGGCATGTTGAGTACGTGGTAGTAGCGTGATCACCTCTGGTAAGAGGAACTGTGTTAATTGTTTGACATTCCCGTTAAAATTCCTGGCCTGAGCCCTTTAGATTTCTGCATATTTGGACTGTTACAACGACGTCTACATCATCATTCCACTTTGTACTATTACTAGATTAAAAAAACATCTGCACGGAAAATGGGACGGGATTCCTATGTCTGTGCTTCATCGTAGTTAGTTGCAGTGGAAACTGTGATGTCGGGCGATAGTCCATAATACTGGTGGTCCGACAGAACATAATTAAAGTGATGGCGGCACGGCTTTTTACAGGATAAGTACACTTTTAAAATCGGTCAGGTGTAACTCGGTCAATCTTCTGTATATCTGTCTCAATCCACCGAAACGAAATACTGTGTGTGGTCTTACATAGCAGGCCTAATTCTATAACTGAAATACGGGGGTATCCAACAAAAAATATGTTTATAAACAGAAAGAACGAGAAAAACAAGAGAACTTATAGGCTACTAAGAAAACAAAATTTTAAACATGAAGCACCTATATCTTGAAAGTGATTAAGATAAATATATATTAAGAGGAGAAGGAGAAAAAGAAATTTTGTTTTGCGTTACAAACGAGAATCACAACAACCACTGTGCAATGTATGTAAGTCATATACATACGCACAACGCAAAAATGTCGGTCAAAATACGTAATAATGAGGACCCATCCTGATTCCAAATTCTACTCGTGAACACTTTGTCCGCTGATCCTTATCTTGATTACTTTCTTCAGAAAAGCTTCTAACACATCTCCTTCTTGTTTCTTTCTTTTAAAAAAATCTTCCTTGTTCCTTATATGTCATCATAATTTCCTCAACCTTTATATCGTGGTTATATATATTTTAAGCATATGCCTACTTTCATTCTAAACATATTACATCTACTTATTTCCGTTCCATATTTTAACGTATTTCATCCTACTTTTTTCTTTTCTTTTTTCGCTCAACGAGAATTTGAAAATTATTACATATCTACCACATGTAATGTAAGAGTAATCTAACTGGCTCTGTATTCCCTTTTAACTTATTGCACGAGAAGAGGAGGAACAGGTTCCATGATCTATTGCCAATTACCTTTCTGCAAGAAAACAATTTACTCCACAAGATCGCTGTTGATACAAGGTATATTAATGTAGTTTCCGGTTACAATGAAGTATTAATGGCAAACCGCTGAAAATTATGGAGTATATATATATATATAGTACGTGCAACAAGAATTCTCTATTTATAATTATCGGATCCTACTTTCTTACTAATTCATCTTGAACACAAACGATGATGAGATAGAAGTAATTATTGACGCTATTAAAATTTAGCAAAAATTGCTTTTGAGAAGTTAGTACTACAGCTTTCTCGATTTCCTGAAACAGGATGTGGCTCTCATATTTGGAGGGCGGTGTCCATCTTCTAGCCTGAGTAATAATCCATTTAAAGAAGTCTCTAGTTACCTTAAGCCGACAAGACTGCCTGAAGGGAAGGGAAAATATGTTACATTTAAGGTAGAAATACGATAAGCGAGTACAATGTTAACTCAATTTTCTGTCATACTACCCACAAAATATACAAAATATTCCATTAGTGTGTGTACAGATCTCTGAATTAGGGGCAAAACTCCGGTAACTGAGAGGTTCTATGTAAAGATGCGTTTCAACTCTGCTTACAATTTGTATTATTCAATAAATTGTTTGGGAAGAGGAAGTTGGTGGAGTTTTATTCTGCTTCTTGTACTATTCAAGATGGGAAAGATGGTTACTCACATTTAAAGAAAACTAATTGGAAAACACAACAAAAAAATGCCATTCATCAAACTTCTCTACTCTTTCTTACTTGTCTTTCGTCAAGTTTCTCCTATACCCAATATACTGAACTTCAATCATATCAGGCACGTAGCCAGGATTTCGCAATAGGGGGGGTTCGGACGAAATACTGTGGTTATCATCGATCATTTTAAACTATTTTACTGGCAACATATATTCGTTCGTATAGCAGGATTTCGTAATGGGGGGAGGGATGACATGAAATATTGTGATTACACACCAGGAGATCAATCAATCTAAACTATTTTACTGGCAACATATCCATATTGGTTTGTTAGGATAATAAAATGAGGATATGTTAGTAATTATTTTAATAAAAAACTATGAAGAAATCTTGAGTAAGAGAATACAAAAAAAATGTTGAAAAAGATATAGTCTATCGAGGTCATTCGAACTCGATTCTACTTGTCTTCTTTCTTCTTCTTTTTCTTATCTTCGTTTAATCCCGTCAAGGATAGGAACGAAATCTCTTTCGGGAGTAAAGACATCCTATAAAATGGATTAGTGTTGCCGCGAAATTCAAAATGGCTCATATTATTGGTGATTCCGGGTATTTCTTAAGTTCTACCTGAGAGTCTATCTTATCCAACCGGTTTGTCGATCGTCATTTGTAGTTCAATAGGAATAGCATGGAGATGATGGAATTCGGAATGTTCCATTACAATAATATTCATTTTTAACTTGACTCCTCCGTTTCTTCCACAGAAAGCTCCTCATAAGAAAGAGTAACCAAACGCTTGGCGTAGCTTTATATTTTTGACGATCATTCATCTTTTTCTCGTTTCTTTTTGTTTCATTCTTCCTTAAAATTTTTAATTTCTGGATCCAAAGGGGGGAAGGGGGGTCCGGACCCCCCGGACCCACCCCTTGGCTACGTGCCTGATCATATTTCTCAGATGTGGAATACCAAAAGATCGTCACTCCAACAATTAACAAAATAATCACTGAAAAGTCGATAGATTCATTGTAGGCACCAGAGGGACAAGAGGGGGCAGTTTTCCTTACTTTTTTGAAGTGACCCCTTAATGTATATAGTTTTACTTGGAAATGTAAAGTTATTACTGGTTCAAAGAAAAAAAAAATGGTGCCACATAATATTTGCCGTTGCGTGAGTATGCATTGGTTATTTGTCTTCCCATGGAGTTAACAAATCTACAGGAATTGCGTTTTAATTGCAATTCAAAGCAATACACAATTTTTCACACAGAATTTTAAGATGTTCATGAGCAAGGAATCAAATCTCTTCTTACACTTTCGTCTTTAAGATTATAAAGAGCTAATACCTACTTGTTGCTCTTGTCAATTTACTTAATAAAATATAAAATACGATATATGGTATTTTAACTGAAAAAGATAGTATCCTATTAGTTATACAACCTTTCGTCAAACAAAGTGTTAGAAACAACTAGGTAAACCAACATTCATAAATAATATTCAGATCATGTCTTGCCCCTACACTTTTAACGTCCAATCACCGCCACTGGTAGGCACAATAAACAGTTTCTGTTGCTCACAGTCACAATTTTGTTGTCTATTCACATCGGTCTGGTCCCATACAATACAGGCCTCGTTACACGATGAAAAGCTAATGGTACCTTGCTTTATTTTAGTTTCAGCCATGAATCACTTTTGAACGTTAAGAGAAAATTTAAGAAAGCAATAGTCGATTATGCCTATATCTGAAGTTAACATTCCAGTATTTTTCTTAAAAAAATCTATCAGGATAGACAGTTGCAGAATCAGAACCGGGGATATCGCAATTGCTAGACAAGAACGCTTACTGAATACACTATTCCGGATCTCGTCCCGACATCGTTAGTTAACAAATACTGCTGACCACCGCTGATGAAAAATGAGACGAGAAGTATATTTTCTAATTCGAGACGAGACGAGAGAAATTTCCCGAGTCTTGTAATCGACATGAGTTCATCCAAGAATTAGAATCTCAAACACAGTTTTAATGTTACATAATTCATACTATAAAAAACTATAAGTTGATAAAGTGATTGTCGAACACAATGAAAAGCATATATCAACATTTAAAGATATACGCAAGTCATTCCACAATATTCTCTAAGAACAAATATGGCTAAAATGTTGTTATACCACACCATTCGTGGACCTCTCGTGACGCGGAAGGATTTTGATGAAACTAATTTCTGCATGAAATTAAGAAAAATAACAACGACATAATTTTGTACATAAATTTAAAGAAAAACGAGACGGAAAAGAATTCTTCGAGAATTGAGACGAGACTTCTACAAAATTTACGAGACGACACTAAAAACCTTTTTTCCTCGTCCCGTGTGCAACACCAATGGACGGAATGGTATTTGCGGGATGGTTCAATTAAAGAAAATTTTCCGCTTTAAAGAGTTTTCCATATGTGTAGGTTTCAATGCATTTATATTATCAAATAAATTAATAAAATTTAATTTTTAATTTAAAAAAACTGTAACCGAATGATAAGCACACAGTTGCAGACTCAATTCCCGATAAAGACATAATTTTTTATGTTGGTCCGGCTTCATTAGGCAGTTTAGATAGCATAGATAGCATCATTTGCGGCCATGGAGAAAATTCTTGTTTAAGCACGACAGTTGCGACCGTTGATAGTTATCTGTAAAAATACCTTAGATAGTAGACTCGTCATTTGCGACTATATGCATTGAGAAAAAAATTGTAGGTGGCATACTTAAAAAGGAAGATTACATGCGTAATTCCTGTAGTTTTTGGACTTAACGTACAGCAAACGTATAACTGAAAACGCATGTTTTATAATACTTCTCGTATAAGTGTTCCATCCATACGTACTTTCCATATGAAACAATATAGGCGATCAGGATCTCACATACAAATGGACGTATATAACATATAGGTGAGGAATGTAACATAAGTATATGCATGTGATATACGGAAAACTATCAGATGTCAGACATCCTGCAACGTCATGATTTAACATCTATGTGAATAACGTATGCTCCATACTGACTTCTGTGGTAAGCAAGTGGATTCCGTATGTGTGTACAATATACCGCTGTCCGGAGAACAGATTTTTCTCAGTGTGGAACTGTTAGGTTTAATTCAATTCCATTTAATTCATTATGGATCTATCTCAATTGGGTGCATTTTTCTGTAATGAGAATTAAAACGTAACTTTATAAGGAGTATTAAAATATTGAGCTTGAAGAACTGTTTATTTCGACTCACCATAATATACAATGTACTGGTATAGTGGTTTACTGCTAAAGTATAAACGTAAGCGTTGCTCAAGTGATCCATTTAGCGCTTATTTCTAAAACCACATACGATACAATGTTACAACAGTGATACCAGAAACTTCGGTAAACACTCACCCCAGTTACCGAATTCTACATTTCACGCGCTCCTATCTTTTGGAATGTCCGTCATTCATTTAAATTTCCTCGTGAAGGACAGGAGGGACCGAATTTCTCACGACATGGATTAATACAGTAGATTTCTGCTAAGCACCTGCACACGAAAATGAACGTATTGTTAGTCTTTGGTTGAGTCAAATTGGTAATACATGTGTAACCTGTGTACTGCGTGTAGAACCGCCTATGTAATAGTTTTGAGCAAATTAATTTCGAGTTTGTCTCTCATTGTGCTATTGTTTAATTTACAACCATTGTAACCTACGCAATTTTCTGGTTAAGTAAAAAGAAATATAATTACTTACTCTCTGGCACTCCTGTAGAAGTCCTGATAATCCTCGTATTCAGCCCAAAGTTGTTTCGAGAACAACTGACCTACAAGATAAAAGAAAATACATTAATATGTATTAGCACAATATCCTATTGAATAATATATAATTAACTTAGTATTATTTGACATAATAATAATCTATGATTGCGCAGTGCTACGGAATGACACTAATACGAGTATATAGCATATTTGGTCATTGCTCAGAATTGGGTGTAATAATTTCATATTTTATCCCACCCTATACTACAAGAACAAAATGCTTTCAAATGATTTTCGCCTATGGTCATTTACCCATTCAGCACGTAAAAATATCCTCCCACAATTGCACTCTAGAAATAAATTAATTTATGGTTTCTTTTAGAGCCGTCAAAATTATTAGAACAGTTATTAGGAATAATTTATAAAATAATTCTACTATGCTAACATATATAATTAGATTTAAATTGGATTGTTTTGAGTTTAACGTCCCTTTTGAGCGCTCAGGCATAAACCTACTATTTAAAGCGAAATCCAAATCAGTTCTTATTTAGTTTGTAAACGAAGAAAGTATACTCAACAGGGATCGAAATCGGAACCACTCTCACAGAAAGTACATGCGTTGGTTATTCGTGGCTATGAGGAGGCAATACTAATAATTATTCGAAAAAGTTATTTGAACTATTTTCATAAATATTCGAGCGATTATTACAGTTACTGTAACTATCTTCATAATTTCGTACAATTATTACAGTTAATTCAACTTTATTTATTCGAACAGTGATTACAAAACTTAATTCAACTATCTTCATAATTGTTCGAGATATTTTCCCGAGTAGCAAGCAGACAAATATATATATATATATATATATATATATATATATATATATATATATATATATATATATATATATATATATATATATATATATATATATATATATATATATATATATATATATAATTTAATGCTCTATCGAAGACGGGTGATAAAGCAAGTGTATGCTTATTAAACAATTGAAGAAATAACATAGTGGGGAAAAGCCAGAAGCGTCCCGAGAAAACACGACACGATATTTCAATCACAAATTTACATGGTTTGGGATCGAGATAGGGGCCCTAACCACCACGCCCCCTTTACCAAGAAAATAGTTGATTTGATTGCGAGGAGAACCTCCTCAGAAAATGACGAATGTAACATTTGTGTTTTGCTGCAGCAAAAGGACTCAACCGATCGGGCTAAAATTTAACACCCATCTAGAGACTTAAAAAATGCCAAGTTTAAAAAGACACTACTGAATATAGGTTAAGGAGGTAGTTATTCTTGAGGGTAAGTTTTTCGAACAATTTTCTTCAAAACGATTCAGCCGATTTTGTTCATATTTCGTAAATAAATATTGTTTATTCTACATGTGGCTCATATTTTTAAACAAGACCACGTGCTTCTTATTTGTAAACAAAAGAAGGCGCTCTCTTACTATAACTACTACAAGTAAGTAGACAACAGGCATCGTGTTCATGATCATCATCTAACAGAAGAGGAACACTAGTGCCATCGCTGTCCAGAAGAGGGTATAAAACACGCTGTAAAGCTTTCCATCGATATCAGTTTCGGCTAGTCATCCCCCTCTCTTAGCTTGCCTGGAGCTCTGTGGTATCCTTCTCTTTGTTGCCTGGGCATTGTCTGAAAGGACGTTACGCTACTGAATATAGGTTAAGGGGTAAGTTTTTTTCGGATGATTTTCTCCAAACCTTCTCAGCCGATTTTTGTTCATATTTCATATTTTTTTTTTCATAGCCTCGTTATATAACATATTTATTTGTCCTTTAAAAAATCTGCGAGGTTTGGTTTATTCTTGGGAGCGTTCTTTAGGATGTTTAATCGAAAAACAATTTATACGGAAATGTTCATGTGTCATAAATAAACATTTTCGTTTCGTTTTGATTTGATTTTGAGTTTGGTGTCCCTTTTCTGCAATGAGCATATATGAGATGTGCACCTACAGCTTAACGTGGGATCCGCACTACATGAAGTCCCACCGAGAAATAAACTTTCTCATTAACAACCCTAATATATGGTATAAATCATTTCTAACGAAAAATATCTATTAGATGTACTTTTGAGTTTTTTTTTAAAAAAGGACAAAATTTTTTCAAAACGCCTTAAAATTTTGATTGTATTCCAGAAGAAAATGTTTTACTAATAACCAGGGGGTAAAATTGCGGGGGAACGCGGGGCGGGGACGCCGTCCTTCACCTCCAAAAATATGTACGGCGTCCCCATAGTTCCTAAAAAATTACAATGGGCAAAGATAGACAGAGGGACGGCGTGACGTCATGCCGCTACCTACCGTCCCTTTACCTTTTAAGACCCATTTTTACCCCTGCTAATAACTATAGCACAACGTGATTGATTGTCTGCTGTGAGGCTCTTCTCAGCGAATGACGAATATTATTTCGGTGCAGCAAAAGGTACTCAGCCGATAAAGCTGAAATTTAGTACACAGATGGAGATTAAGAAATTCCAAGTTTGAAAGGATACTACTCGTTAAAGGATACTACTTACCCTATAGGTTAAGGAGGTGGTTAATTAATCGCAAAATGTACAACATACATAGGTGGCATCATTTATATATGTAAAATATTCCATTTTTTACTGAGTTGAACAATATATAGGTTAGTAAGGTTCATACCTATATTGCCGTATATGCGTGAGAAAACATGTAAATTTGAACAATAAATAATAATTGATATCCATATAAATAGAGTGGGTCATTAGTCTTATTAATTGTATGTGGGTGTGGAGAGTAGGAGTGACCGAATGTATGATAATTGGGTATTATCTTAATTAACAATTTCTATCTTCATCTTTTACTTTTATCTTCATCATTTATTCGGTCTTGTCTTTCAAATAACTACATACTGATTCCTCCAATAACTAGAACGTGGAACAAAGATGGTAAAACGACGACAGATGGAAGAGAAGTAATGAAGTAAAATTAATTTAAAATTTTAGTTAAAAAGACTAGCCGTGAGAATCGAACCCAAAACTTTAAAATAAAAGAAACAACTATGACTGTCATCTGCATGTAATCTCAATGGCGTTATAAATTATCCTCATTTCGTGATGTTCAATGTCGTTAAGAAGTTTAAAGAATGAGATATAAAGATTTAAATCAACAATTGATTTTATTAAAAGAAGTCGTGGAGAAAGTTACTTCATCCTGAGTGGTCTTGGATGTTTCTGGAAGGAACGGGGGAGAAATTCTTGCGGAAGGCAAAGAGAAGCATACAAATAACTTGTTCGACAACCTTTTACAACCGGCAATCCTTGTTGGCTTTTTATTAACTAGCGCATCTGAAAACTAAATAAAAAGAAACAACAGAGATACATACAAAGGAGAAAAATCGGTTTGCTGATCAAACGATCATTTCCCCTAATAAATCATCAGCCATGATGAGATTCCCATCAAGTGGTTTATGTCGATCTCAGAAGACCCTAAAAACTTCTTAAGCATTCGGAACATTAGTATACAGCAATGTACATTCAGCAACAAAAGTTTGGCTCTGTTTTTAACAGTGTTGTTTGAGACAAAGCTACAAAATGATACAAAATTTATTCAGATCCATACCAGGGCTATTTTTTTTTTAACCGCCGTTAAAGCATCAAAGTAGAACCAAGTAAGACGATGAAACGTGGATAAGAAAAATTTGTTCATTGTACGTCGCTCATTCTTCAAACTAATGGACTGGACAGACACTGCTGTCATTCAATCATTTTGGAGCAGAGCGGGAAAACATACGGAGTGCAACCGAAGCACTCACCAAGTGTGAACTAAATGATGTTATTCGATTTCTCGAACTACGTGATGTCATTCAATTTCTCGAACTACTTGATATAATTCGATTTCTCCAGGCGGAAAGGTACAATACAACCGCATTTCATCGCCGAATGAGTAAGAATTACGGAGAGAACCTTATAAGTGATGATTGTGTGCACGAGTGCTGCAGCGAGTTTTAAGAAATACTAACCGACGTACACGACGAGAGTGTCCAAAGGTTGAAATCTGTGGCGGCAGACGATTCGATGGAAGCGTGAATCATGTGACTCGTGAAGGGCGTAGGTTGTGATTTCTGAACTGTCTAATCTTGAAATTTCAGGGAACTGAGAGCCACCTAGGGAAATCGAACTACATCGTATAGTTCACACTTGGCGGACGCTGTGATTACACTTGATATGTTCCTACCCTTGCTACTCCACAATGATTGAACGACACTCCATCTATCTGTGTGGGGGATGAGCAATATTCAATGAACAATTTGTTATATTCATTTTTCATCTTACGTGATTCTCCTCTGGAGGCGTAACAGCGGTTGAAAAATAAAAGAACATTCCTCGTAAAATTCCAAATTCTACAAAATTATTAGCATTTAACGAAAACAAAATTCAAAGACGAGACATATATCAATTCATATGTATTATTAAGCTGAATAAAATTAAATATTTCACTCTAAAACCAGTTTAGCATTCCTTTCAGCACCATGTGCATATGAGACGTATATTTCAACATGGGGTCCGAACCACATATGCTTCCACCGGGAATTTAACCTCTGTCTACAGCGCACAAGGCGCGTACGCCAACCAAATAGCTACGAGGAAGCTCAACTCCTTGAGAGCCTTGGGATTTTAGAAAATCAAGAACTCAATGAACCAAATGCTTGTGACGAAAATTGTACTCTGTCGAAGATCTAGTTTCTTGATACTGAAAAGGTTCAGAAAGAGAGGAATATAATGTGAAATTGACGCTAACAGTTAACACCTACGTAACAAAATCATAATTGCTCAGTTCTTGTATGCCGTTCTGGGACGTTTGCGGCGCATTGACGAAATTAGGTTTTCTGTGTGATTTGCGGTACTGTTCAAACTTCCCTTAGACAGCAGGACATATGCGGAGGAAAGTGTCTTTCACGCACATACATAATAATTTACTCAAATATTAGAGCACGTTGGCAATACTAATAAATCATATGTTACACACTAGGAATATTAAACAATATTAATAGAGTAACGGGGATGAAGTGAATTGTTTGAAATGGAATACTGGTAAGGTTATTTGCTTTCTGTACTTCGTGCATGAACCTATTCGTCAAGAAACATAAGTGTAAACTCTGAACACACTCAGAATCATTTGTTTAAATGTGATACTTCTAGAAGTCAGACGCACAGTATATAACCAGTGTAAGGAAAAGTACAGCCTATTATCTGGTGTAAAAATGAGAAACTTGCATACGCACTACTTCTGCCATAGACGGAACATTTAAGTGTGATGGTTGTCAATTTGCTCAATTAGATTCAATACATGCAGACACGAGAAGTAGCGAGCAGTAAACAAACGTCCTTTTGATTTTCGGCGTCTGACCAGCAAGGGATAATAAGACGTATCAGAGAATTTTCTGTTTGATGAAGGCTAATATTAATTATTGGAATCCGAAAGTAATCAAATTGGATTTCGTGCAAGCCGCAATAATATGTCTAAGAACACTGTTCCTAGAAAGGAATATTAGTAGGTGTAATTTGTATTTTGTTTAGTGCCTGTGGAGGAATTTTCAGGAATTATGTCTCACAAATGACTACAAATTAGTTCCAGAGGGAAGGTTCTACCTAAGATCGTATTCTGCTTTAGCATTTAAAGATTTCAGACTTTTTAGATTATTTTGTAGACAGTGGTTGGTCAACCTCGTTATTGACATCTTCATGTAGAAGTACTCGGATCATCAGCACCGAATGAATAATGCTGTTGAAGAGTGAAACGCACAGACACAATTCATGAATGGGTACGTCAAGCCCTAATGAGTACTATTTGGTGAAGTGCCAAAAAATTGAGGATGTGTACAACAACTACCTATATGAAAGAAGAACTTTAAACCGTGAAGGGAAACGTAGGCGACGCCAGGACATAAGGTTGAATGAAATACAAAAAGAGCGCATTAACTAAATATGTAACCTCAAAAGATGTTAGGAAATTCTTGAGAAATATATCACACATTCAAAAGTTGAAGAACAACTACATGATCTATTGTTTTGATTACTGTAATTATAAATTGTTACCTATCTATTGAATTTATCTGTGTATTGTATTTTATCTATTGTTTTGTATTTGTAAAATAGGCTGACAAGTCGGTGTATGTGTTATGTATTCATTACTAGCTGTTTCTATTATTGGCTTATTTTTTGCTTATAAAGAATCCACTGTATTATTATTATTATTATTATTATTATTATTATTATTATTATTATTATTGATTATTGTGTTGTATTCATTACTAGCTTATATAACGCTGTATCTTAATTTCATATATTGTATTTTGTTTGAAAATAATTACTAATCAGCACTCTAATGTACTGGTTAAATTCTATTATAAAACATGAAAGTAAATTACAAATTCATTGAAGATTAATTTTGACTTCTTTTACTTGATAAGACCAAGTGTTTGTGTTACAGTTGATATTGTATATCTCTCCTCTAACTGAAAGCCTGAAAATGTCCTTTCTCAGTTTGGAGAATAAAACGTTATTTCGGACAGTAGCTACTGCAATGTGCCAACACTGGAAATGTTAGGGGGGATTTAGGACTTAAATTCCTAGGCTTTCAGCATCTAAGATCATTCAGCTCGTCACGTTTGAGGGATGACGTCCCTCGGCGAGCACACTATCAGGGGAAAGGGAAGGAAGAAAGGAAACGGCCTGGGACCTATAAGTTAAGTACCACCCCTGCATTTGCCTGCTGTGAATGAGGAAAACCCAGGAAAATCTCATTCAGGGTGGCTGGCCTGAAAAAGCATTTTACACTTTTTCGACCGAATGCCCCCACCGGGAATCGAACCCGGGACCGCTCGAACCAAAGGCGAGAGCACTGGAAATGTTACTGCAAGTGCCGCGACTCTCTTGTATACACAGTATATGGTATCTCTATCAATTTTTAATCTACGTCTTTACTACAGCTCCTTAGTATCTAGTTTTTCGTATATCCTCATGAAACAGGAGAAAGCAACTGATCATCCTACCTCTGCTTGGCCCCGGTTAGCTGTATTAGCTATACGAGCTAGAATTAATCTTTATTGAGGATATTAATGAGCTCTCCTACGGTAACTAAAGAAACAACAATAATAGTTTGGAGTGCCATTATTATTATTATTATTATTATTATTATTATTATTATTATTATTATTATTATTATTATTATTATTATTATTGACAATAATACTTACATGTACTATCTACTTCGTTTGTTTTCAGAAAGTTCATTAAAGTGTTATGTATATCTTTATTTTTATCTGTATGCCTACCCTAAACAGCACCCCCAAATGGTTAATTTACCATTTTAAAACGATATAGCCTTTTGTTTTCAACAGGAGTCATCTGACCAATTTGCGTTAATGATATCCTTTTCATCTTAAACACCACAAATTTGCAAAATATTCGTATGATAGAAGAACTTAATTAGAAGTTCAAAAGAAACTGGATTCAAAATGAATGTAGAAAAGACGAAAGTGATGTTCAACAACTTTGCAAGAAAGTCAAGGATAGAAGTTGAGAATACGAAATTAAACGAAATCAGTACCTACGTCTAATTGAGATATAAGTATCTCTATTTGTTTTATTATATGGACACAAATATGGACACTAATAAAATTAGACATTTTCACGCTCTCCAGATTATACAACTAAACATAGAGAGACAGGGCCGGATTTAGGGTGTGTGTGCAAAGGTGCATGTGCACCCCTTTCCCCATCGTTGTAAATATACACTACCTAAAGTGAGAAGCTAGAAGTGAGTTTTGCAAAATCAATAGTTTAAGTCAATTTTCTGAAGGTTGAAGACAAAGAATTTAACGAGAGCAGACACTTCGCATTTCCAAAGGAATTCCTCATTCACATCACAGATGCCTAAAGGCATTTTAAAAACTCAAATTTAATTCAAATGTATTGGTAGTTTCTGGTGCACCTCCCCTCAGAGAATCCTGGATCCGGCCCTGTAGAGAGATGTATGCTGGAAACCACTAGTAAAGATAGGTATCAAATTACGTAAATCAGAAGAGAATATCATTGTTAAAATAAAGGCATCATCAGATGTAGTGAGCCTGAAATATTGCGAGCAGAAATGTTAATCGATAAATAAAAGCATACCTTGACTAAATATTAAGAGACACGAAGTGACTTAGGAAATGCCCACATAGGGGCTAGTGTGGCAAAACCAAGAAGCACTGAGGAGTAATCTGCCCAAGATAGATGAATATGAAGAAGAGTTGGTGAAACCTTCATTCAGCAGTGGACTGACAATAGGCCTACTTGTTGATTATAAGGTGTGTATATATAATAAAACGAACTTTCGTGAGTTTAAGCCGCATTTTGTCCGTGTTTGTTTCTATTTATTTTTAAATCGACAACAATTTCGTTAATTTTGGTACCAACATCCTTAAGAGGTATACTTTGATATCCGTCTCCTTTAGCCTAAACAGTATACTAGCGTGATGTAGAACTAAATATTTCATTTCATTTAATACTGAACTATTCTGTTTAGGTGAAACGAGATGTACGATTAACAGAAGTGAATAATTATGAAATACGTTGCATTAGATGGAAACGGGAGAACTCTGAGATAATCCATGTCCACGATGTTGTTCATCACAAACTCGTGTGTCCAAGAATCGAACAAGGAACACCTTAGCATCAGAGATGACCGCTCTGCCATTAAGCCAGGTTGCTTTCAGTATATTATTTAAAAGAAAAGCATGTTAAACAAACACGAATTGTATTTGGAAGATGGCGTTTATCTTGTCCTCCCCCAGACTTCGCCACTGACCTATGTAAATTGATGGCACAAATTTAAGAGTGAAACTGTGAGAATTAAGATGAAATGCTATTAACATTTCATAGAGGCGCGGTTTCTCTTTCTTCCATTGGAAAAAATGAAGAAGAAGAAGAAGAGAGAAAGATAATTGCTATAATCGTGATTGAGGTACTAAAAAAAAAAAACATTTCCCATACGCTATTTCGATGCTTTCCTTTCTATTGCTTCGGCAACAGGTGGGAGGAAATGGGAGGTTTCTACATAGTTTCTGTCAGTTTTATCTGCGTAAAGAGAAAAGGTCACCCTTGTTAAGCCATCACCCTTCCTCTCATAATTCATCAACTAAACTATCACCCTGTTATATTCTCCTCTTTCTCTCGTACATACATGTAAGTACTAACATGGTTGACAGGGTCGAGTCTGCAAACGAGAAACTTTCTCCATTCGAAGTCATGTCTGGTCTAAAACTCTTCTTTCAATAAAGAATACCGCTCATCATTTGCTTTTGAATAGGTCTATTCGAGGCATTGCACGAAGCAACTTTCTTATTGCATCAAGGAAGTGTACGTCTATTATAGTACCCAGACTGAGCATTAAAGACCATAATATCATGTCATCCCGTAAGCCTTCTCGTGCTAGCTGAAAAAAAAAAAAGCTATTAGGATAGAAAGTTCTATAAAAGTTGCATTACTATTGTTTATTTTGGCAATCAGTGCACGCGGTCTGTAGCAATCTTTATTGATTGACGCTTCTGCCATAGGATTGCAATTTTTCCATTGAGAGTGTGGATGGGGAGATTTTTGGAAGAATATCTGAACTTACATGATTTATAGTGTGGTCAGTAAAAGTGCTTTTTCATTTAAATTCTGTTTTACAAAGAACTTTGAAGTGAATTTATCAATTTGAATAAATTTTCGATAATGTACAGGTAAATAAATTAATATATACATAAACCGACAGCAGTAAAAGGTCTACCTGCCAACTGGGTAACACGGGTTCGATACCCAACGGGAGGAGGAAATATTTCTAATTCTATCCCCATTCGAAATGAGATTCACCCAGCCTCTTTAAAATGGGTACGTGGGACTGCCTGAAATCACCTCTACGTCACTATATTAGTATATCACCTTCATGAATTCCAAAGTGAAGTAAATGTGGAGCATTTACCTTTATACACTCTATACATAACCCTCGGAGTCTTCATGGCCTGTCCAGAAAGACGGGGGTAGAGCATCATTATACACACTGTATATATACTGTATAACAGTGGAACGTTAAACTAAAACATTTGATTTTATTTTCTCATATATGCGTCTTAAAACGTATAGTGGTATTATCCTTTAAGTGCCAGAAGGCCTCCCGACGTTACAAGTACTGACTCCCACGGTATAATCAGAATCCGGTAGAATCCAACCTCTGATCTAGGAACACCTTGAAACGAAGCTACAATTCCAGCCCTACCTACCTCAGATTAAGACAGGCAATACCTACACTATTGTTGGAACAAACCACTCATTCAATCTTCTCATTTCGAAGCAGTCCCGTATCTAGGGGGTCTACGGGGCCGGCCCCCTAAATTCTTACTGGCCTCCCTAAAATATTCACGGTAGGCTTGAAAATGAAAAATAATATGGTGATGAACTATAATATGGCTGTATCAGGACCCCCTAACTTCTACCGCCCCCCTCCTACAGTTTTAGGGTGGCTACCGGCCTGTTTCGAGGTGGAACGAACTTTTCCTCCCCGGAGCGATGTCTATTCATATTTAGCTCACCTTACTTTCTGAGAAAGAAAGACAATGACAACGTAGGATTTACTTGTACCCCAATATATTTAAGTTAAAAAAAAAAAAAATACTTCACTATATGTCACAATTGCGAAAACGTAAAACTGAGGAAACTGACATGCTAATAGTTGAATATTTCCAGGTTTGTATCCTTTTGTATGCTACTGAAATGAAATTTCTCGTTTCGCGTTTCACGTTCGCGCCCTGCAGGCTTAACGAGACGGATTGTTTCTGAAAGTGAATAATTATGAAATTATTGGTGGAATGAGAATGTGGGATGACACAGAGGAACGCGAGAAAACCCACAGACACGATTATGTCCATTACAACATCATATGGTCTGAGATCGAGCCAGGATCCCCTTGCACTATAGAGTCGAGCATTTTATCGCTAACCTACTACCCCCTTATATGTTACTTCATCCTTTAAATTATAGTAGCTATATGTTAACAACACCAATTACTAATAGTAAACTTTCTTTTACTGAAAGTGATTGACATACCCGTTCTCCGCACCGAAAGCATAGGCTCACGAAAAATATTTGAAAGGTGCCAACGATTCCAATTTTAATCAGTTAAAAAAAAATCAGCTCTACCTAAGTGCCGGCTATGAGACGGTACAGTCATTATGATTTGCAAAAAGTTTAAAAATTTAAACATCTTTCTCTGTTAGGATACCCATTTCAATCAAAGTGAATTTACAAAATTCCAGATTGACTCAATTTTTATGTTCATTACTTTAGCCATTTCATAAATACAAAATGAGAGGTTAAAATATTTTGGAAAGTGAGCACTTTAGAAGAGGATTTCCGAAAACGCTTGGAAACGTGTCAATTTTTATTTAGTAAGAAGTTCATATACCAGGTTACATTTCGCTACCTTAGGGAGCTCAAGAGATATCCTACTTTTAGCTTTACATTTTGAACTCATCCCACTTAGAATAGTCTTTGTAAATGAAAGTAACTTGACAGAAACAAGGCTAAAACGTCATGCCAACTATATATGTTCCGAAATCCATTTCAAGTAATATAGCCAGTTTTCCGTAATGATGAGACAACGTTGAAATTATCCTGTGGTGCAGGTTGCATATGTCAACGTTATATATTTTTGGATCAAAAGACCCAATATAATTCAGGCAAAAATGTTCTTGTAGACTTTATATCAGGAGAACTACATATAGGGTAGCCAAATTCAAACTATCACTTAACTCAGTATGATGTGCTTATTCCGTAAAAAATACGAAAACTCGATTTAGGGGCCGTACAAAAATTTTGGGGCTCCTGATCCCAAAAAAATTGAATATTTCATTCAATCAAACATTTTATATAACGTAGCCAAACCCAAACTATCAGTATGATGTGCTTATTCCGTAAAAAGTAAAACTCGATTTAGGACTGTTCAAATATTTTGTGTCCCCCTGATCTAAAAGCTAATTATTGGCCAAAGTCTCAATCTTTTGATGTATTTTTGGATCATTCCTAAAATTCTTGTTTCTATATCACATATTTCTTTACTTTCAAAGATTTTGCATAAATATTATTTTCCGCCCAAAAAAACGGGTAATTCTGTACAGGTCAAGCCGCACTCGTCTGTACACTACGTGAATGAGTTTGGTTTGTATACATTCTCAATTAATATTGAAACAACAAGTTTCAATATACTATTTCCGGTTTTAGTAGAGAGAGATTAGAGTGCGGATGAAATATATATTCTTGAAACAATTATTTTTAATGCAGAAAACAGCTTCTCTCTGTTAGTGGTTTTACTCTATAGCGATTATCTTTAAAACTGTGAGTAGTTGATTTTTCGCCACTTCCGACTTTAATACAAATATTAGAGTGAAGACGGGTTATGCTCTTTGCGCTCTTAATTGATTGCACAAAATAGCTTATTGCTATCTGATACCGTTTTCAATCTATAATGATCAATGTTAAAACCAGAATTGCTTGATTCCTGCCACTTTCGGTTTGAATAGGGAGTTTAGAGAGGAGATGGTACATTCTTAGAACGCTAAATCGATTGAAAAAAATATTTATTTTATTTATTTATTTATTTATTTATTTAATATACAACACAACAAGCTTAGTGCCCAATTATAGTGTTGTGTACATACAGTAAATGTTACATACATAAAATTCTTAATTATTTGTATAGAAAATTTCTTGTTTTACATATGATCGGAACCTGTTTTCTGATACTAAATACCTGTACATCCACTTTATCAAATTTATTTACAATGTCGTTATATAACGTACACAGATTCCACATAGGGGATTTAACTGGCTTTCGCACAATAAAATGTACCTGTATTCTCTACTCTGGTTTTGCAAATGGGAATCCGCAATGATATTTTCGAGACCAACTTTATACAATCAATCTTATTATTTAATAACTTGTATAAGAATTACAAGTCCAACATCCATCTACTTGCTTTTAAAGTTTAAAAATTAAAATCGTTTACTAGATCACTGTAGTAAAATAAATAAATAAATAAAAGCTTTTCGCTACCTCTGATTGTTTTGGCTCTACGTATATTAATATTAAACTGCACGTTGTAGTGGTCTTCTACCACCTTCTGATTTTAGTATAGAGTTAAAGATAGAGATTATAGGTATTCTTGAGACACTTAATTGAATTCAGGAAACTGATCCTCGCTATTATGATTTTTGCTCTATAATGATTACCATAAAACCGGAAATAGTTAACTTTTATCACTTCCGGTTTGAATACCGGGGGCCGTGGTGGCTCAGTGGTAGAGAGTTCACCTCTTGTGCATGGGGTCCCGGGTTCAAACCCTGTTCCTGCAAAGTGAACTTTGTGGTGGACAAACACTGTATGCGTGGGTTTGCTTGGGGGTTCTCCCGTTTCCTCCCACTTTCTTCATTCCACCATTTCATTCATTTCTCATCATCATCGTTTCCTTTAGCCTAGCCGGCTTAATCGTGGGACGTAAAACTTAAAGATTTCATTTCATTTTTCATTTTGTGAATACCGGATCCAAAAACAAACTCCTAACTCTTCTCATTCTGACAAAATTTGGTAACGATCAGGGACGGATTTAGAAGGTAAAAACTGAGAGGTCACCCAGAACCCACACATAACAAGTATATAATGAATTTAGTATAAACTTTCAAAAATATATAAATAATAGCTTAAATTATTAGACAATTAAATTAAGGGCCTAGGCCCCTCCGGCTCCGGGCTAGAGCCTCCACTCGTAACGATCTATTAAGTAGGTATTAAGCTTTTTTGTCTCCTGGACGGACACACGGGGAAGGTAAGTATATAAAGGAGTTTTAGTAAACCAAACTCCCTTAAAAGAAAAAGGTAGGATTAACTTTAAGCCTAATATTAAATGAATAATAAGGAGAAAGAGGTTTAATTATTATTATCCTATACTTAAAAAAGACAAGAATACATTGAAAGAAATGGTCATAACTTTCAGAACTTCCTGAAATAATACTCAAGTCAATTTTTTAGGACTGTGAACTCAATAGTTACATATCTTCATGTGAGAAAGAATAACACCTTGTTATAAGAATACTGAAAAAATACCTATCTACCGTAAGAGTATACCATGTAGACAACTAATACGTTAAAAAAAAAAAAAAAAACGAAAGCAAGTGACAAAAAAATGACAGTCATCCTTCAGAGATCCGTGTTTCATAATAAGCGGAATGTGCTTTATCAGTGGGTCATGAACACCCTACATTAGTTAACTGACAAATTAGTAACGAAACACTAACTGAAATGAAGGTGATAATAAACAAAGCATGGAGGAATAAAGAGAAGAATCACGCAGCAACTGAACGATAGTATTATAAAAAATTAAGAAAGGCCGAACCAGAATGAAAAGAACTGTATGAATTTAACGGAATTTCAGGTTAACGCTACTCTATATCGTGGAACAAAAAACGAGAAAAGGAAAAAAAGGAAACTTTAAGATACAGCCGTGAAGTATGCCTACTTAAGAAAATGTCCTAAATATTAGTGACAATATAGTTCTTGATTACTTGAGACGATACAGAGACAACTTGCACGTAATTCGGAGGAACATATTGCATTATGAAATACTCTCTCAATAACATAGCGTTCCCTTGGAGACAAAGAAACGTGGTTGGTTTTCTGAAGTAAACTCATTACGGAAAATGAAATTTATTCCAGGATATTATTAGTATTCGGCTAAAACTAGTTGAGAATACTGCAAGAGCATTGCCAGAACGAACTTAAAAAGAATTAATTTTTCTTATTAACTTCTACTATGTACTTTATTATTATACTTATTAAACAAAATTCTTGTAATATATCCATCCATTTATAATTTCCTTGAGTGCTAAATTTTTTCCACATGTTTTGTTTAAGGGTTCTGTTAACACGTTCTACGATATGTTGTTTTACGAAGACACATGATCAAAATGGAGGGCTCAAAATTGAAAAATTCGCAAAATATAATCTCCCTATGACTTACGGTTCCCGAGAATTGCTCCTTAAATTTCCCCAAAATCCGAACTTTCTTGGCCAATATCTGGGTAACGGTGGCCAGTTGGCCAGTGGCCATCTGTTACTATTTGGTAGCAAAATGTTCACCATCGTCTTAGGTATTGATCAACACCAATATGATCTCTCTATGACTTACGCTTCCCGAGATATGGCTCCATAAATCTCTCGAAATCGAAACTTTTGGGGTCAATATCTCGGGAACGGTAAGAGTGACGTGAAAAGTGCCATCACTTTTTTGAGATAGTTTTTGATGCTCTATCGAGTGGTGGGCTCGAAATTGAAAAATTTGCAAATAACAGACAAACAAACACACACACACACACACACACACAGATAGATAATTCAGTAACGAACTTTTTAAAGCTCGCAGAAAATCTAAAATGAGACATACACCCATCAATTCAACTTATCAAGCTGAATAAAATGTTGTGTGAGTGCAAATTCTCATGTGTTGTTTTCAAGAAAGTTGACATTTTTTAAAAAAAATTGTAAACCTAAAAATTAATGCTCTTTAATAACCATACCATCTATGACACTGACACTGAAATATTCTGTCATGAAGCTCTTTCATTATGACGCTAAGAAGACGACACTACACAGGATGGTTAATGAGATATAGCCTAATATTATTATGCACTTTTACGCCCTAATTTTAGTTTTAATATCGTCCAACGGTAAGATATACATCAATCGATAGGTCAAATTGAGCCGAGCAAATTGAGATGCTTAAGGGTCATTTTTCATGGGTATTTGTCGAGGAAATGTAGAAAAGCGAATTTTCTATAACACTGAAACATGTGTTGTTCGTTGTTAATAATACAGTAAACACTAATCCGGATCCCGATCGTCCGAACACAGGGTTAATCCGGACGGAATGGAATTATATATATATATATATATATATATAGTGCGTTCCACGAATAACACTAAGACCCGTCTCTCAAAGAAACCAAGGCAGATAGAAACACGAAACCTTCTGTAACTGTCAAGGGACATCATTTACAACATTATGCTGATATGGAGAATCCCCCATGAGGTACGCTCAAGGGGGTTACGGCAGTAACTACAAAATTTTAAATAGCAACCTCCACCACGTGAGAACTAATATGTGCACTGTCTAAAAATATATATTTCAGAATTTTAAGGTACTCAGGTAGCAATTTTTGCAGAGGAAGTTTGGCTACGGGCGTATAACTTGAAGTAATCACCAACTACCGCTATGAAAATTGTTGCGGAAGTACCGCAGGATTCCGAAACTTGTATATTTGGAAAGGGCACATATGAGTTCTTAATTGAAGTCTTGACCCGACGATGGTAGGTCCCATAATATTGGAGATAGGAGCCTTTAAAGTTCAATTTTTCATGTTTTCGGCAGGTTATAACCCGAAAGGTAGCATTTGTACACCCAAGTTGGTCTATACTTTTTGTCTTATCTTGGTGTCAGGAATCACCTCCCAAACGTTGTCGGTATTGTTTTGAAACACCTTATGTATACAGGGTGGCTTAAAAGTAGGTATACAGTATTGTACTGCATTTTATATCATTTTTATTGTTATCCATCAGGTAGACTTATTTTCTTTATTATTTGTTCTTGATGTGTTTTTACTTACAACTTAAGCTCGGAAGAGAAGAAGCAAATAAAGCCATAAACTAGAATGTTATACTTGATCAATGTAGGGGCATATACCTACTTTTGGGCCACCCTGTATATATATAATGATCGAAAATGACCCATTACGTTTCTAATCATTTCTTTTGAATTTTAATGAATAAATTCAATTACAATAAAGAGTATAAAAGAGTATGAGAGTTTCCGATTGCGGGAGATACTCATACTTTATTGATTGATTGATTGATTTTTTGCAAATATTTACCATTAATACACATTGCATTTACTTAATTTTTAACATCGTTTTTAATCAATTTTAACAGTTCTTTTGTGTAATTACATATTGCATTTACTTAACTTTTAAAATCGCACTCATCGGTTTTAGCAAATATTTATTATAAGTACATAATGTATTTAACTTAACTTTACATGAATTATGGGATAGATTGTTAGAACGAATGGAAGGATAAAAATCACGGATATGAAAAATTATTAAGAGAACCAATAAAATTGAAGTTAGATGATAAAACAGTGAATTGAGAGGAAACTTCAAAAATTACTGATATTTGGAATAATTTATTAAAATAATAATACAAGAGAAAAGTGAAAATAATAATGATTATAAAAATACAGTTATAACATATTAAAATTATACAACAATATTAATTTAATGTTATGAGGATATTTCTGCTAGTTGACGTCTGATGATAATAACGTTAAGCTATTGAAACTGTTACGATTTATTTTTATTTTAATTAAGAAGTATAGACTCTGGTTCAGAAAAGTATTAGTTATTTAAGGATTATTTTAACGTCTGGTCTGTAATAATGATCTTGAGTCATAAAGATTTAATTTTATGAATGAACTGTGTATTTTATGAATGATGTTGAATAATGTGTATATTACAGTGAGAAAAAAAGAAGTGTAACAATATCGCAAAAAAAAAAAAAAAAACTACAACTACAATATAATGCTAAAATTGTGCGAATGAACCACCGCCCGCTGGAGTCACTCTTCTCTCGCTCGCTCTGTATAAGGAGCGAGCGAGAGGAGTGACTCCAGCGGGCGGTGGAATGAACTATTGCAGGAACGGCAATAGATAGCGAGAAGTGGTTTCCTGCAACTGATTAAGCTTCCCAAAAATAAATTTTTTCTCCAATTTTAACTCTATACTAAAACCTGAGATGTTAGAAATCCTGTACAGCTTCCGGTTTTAGTAATGATCTATATACATCAGAAACGACAAGACAAAGCGAGAAGCAATTTTTTGGAATCGATTCAGGGTTAAGAATTGGTACCATATTCTCTATTAACTCTCTATTCAAGCCGGAAGTGATTCCGATTACAACGTTGATCGCTATAGAGTAAAAAAAAAAAAAAAAATGAAGTCTTTCAGTTTAACGTCCTATGATTATGTCTGTTGGGCTAAGGGAGACGGATGATTAACGCAAGTGAATGATGATCGAAGAGAATGGTGAAGTGAGAATGTGAGTGGAAACGGGGACTACTCCGAGAAAACCCACAGACACGATGCTGTCCACCACAAACTTATTTGGCCAGGCATTGAACCAGGGACCCCCACGCACCAGAGACAAGAGCTCTACCACTGAGCCACCGTTGCCCTCGATATAGAGTAAAAAACGGTAATAGGTAGCGAGAAGCACTTTTCTGCAATCAATTAAGCGTCCAAAAAGTATACTCCATCTGTACTCCAATCTCTACTGAAACTGAATGTGATACATATCTACTACTAGTTCCGGTCTCAACTTAAGACGGTATCACGCCACACAAACCAAACTCTTTCACGTGGTGTACAAGTGCAACTGCTACTTATTATTTTTTTTTTTAAAAAAGTTGAAGGCACACAGTTATGCCCTTTAGGCAAAAGAAGACAGATGATTAATGATAGTGAATGATTACGATATAATGATGCAACAATGTGGCAGGAAACGCAAGAACTCAACGGAAATCCACGAACACGATGTTCTCTACCACAAATATGGCTTGAGATCGAACAGTAGACCTTTCGCACCAAAAGTAAATGCTGTATCATAGAGACAAAATATCCTCCTCCTATTGCCTATCTTGTTACGAGTATTTTCTTCTCAATAGAATTCTATTCCGCTTGTTGCACACTTAAAAGAACACAGAGCTTTCCAAACAAAGATGTAAGCAGATCTTTCCTTAATCCAACTCAGTAGCGGATCTAAAAGGTAAAAACTGGGGAGAAGGGCAAGCTAGAAGCCTGACTATGAAGGTATATCTTGAGTTTACTATAGACTTTCAAAAATATATAAATAGCTTCAATTATTTTTGTTACTCAAAACTAAGAAGCCTAGGCCCCCCGGCCCCGAGTTGGATCCGCCACTGATCCAACTGTACGCTTTCTTTGTATAACTAAATAGTATTTAGAAAATCTCTTTGAAAAACAGTAATTAAATTAAGCATTCGCAGATGTAATTAAATTAAACAAAAATGTGAATCTCCTTCCACGATTTGATATCTTTTCTCAAACAAAACTACTAAAATTTCATAGTTATGAGAATATGGATTTAAAAGAGAAATAGGATTGCCAGGTAATTTCTTGATCAATATTGTACACATGTTTCGAAAAGCAAAATGCACATAAATTATCTAATAGAAACACTTACCAAAGAAGAGGCATTCCATTGTTTCAGACAAGAAGATCTTCAATGAATAACACACTCCACAATAACCTTCCATGAAAAAGACACATTCATGCTTCTTTCAAAAAGGAATAATTATTAATTCAGTTGAATATTTAAATGTTTCACATGAATGCATGTATGAATCTTAAATTTTGGAAAGAAATCACTATGGCCAACGATATTTTCCTTTTAATTGGCACAGTTAAAACACAAAAAAATCGATTTTGTTCGATTTTCGAAAGAAGTATCTGATGTCTAACGTTACACACACAATAATTTTCTACACAGTTACGTAACAATATAGGAACTCACACACTCTCTTTTTCATGTTAGCGCCATTAGCATTCGAATACAAGAAAATGTTTTCCTTTTGTTTTACATTTGTTTAAGTCTTTATTCCAAAAGGACAAACGAGGGAAAAAGGAAAAGTGTATTGTCACTCTTCTTCGAGTCCTACCACACACAAATACTGTATTCAATCACGGATCCTTCGACGTGAGTACAATAATAGTTCAGCGGAAATACATATGATTGCATGTAACATTGAACGTGATGTATGGTACTAACACAGCATTTGTATATAAAGTGGTTCCACTGCCACGAAAAATTCTTTTTGTCACGTTACATGTACTATATGACGTAAGCGTTCATCATAGTTTTATCTATTTTTTTCAGCAAAATATTATAGCTGTTCTTTAAAAGAAATAAAAATAAATAAAAGTATCGAAGTAAAATATAAAATTGGATCTCACAAGTTTGCTTCAGCGAACTATGGTTTCAATAAATCTATTGCGGTCAGATACATAACACAACTAAACACAATATATTCCGGATCATATAGGAAAGTAAATTCAATATTGTTTATTATATTAATGAATTCACGTTAGGTTGATGTTTATTTTTGATTATTATGAAAATATTTTCACACTGTGTTCAATATGGTAAATTATTGTCATTGCACTAAAATTCAATATTGTTTATTACCTAGGTATACCAATGAATTCACGTTAGGTTCATGTTTATTTTGTGATTATTATGAAAATATTTTCACACTGTGTTCAATATGGTAAATTATTGTCATTGCACTAAAATTCAGTTTTGTTTATTATATCAATGAATTCACGTTAGGTTCATGTTTATTTTGTGATTATTATGAAAATGTTTTCACACTGTGTTCAATATGGTAAATTATTGTCATTGCACTAAAATTCAATATTGTTTATTACCTAGGTATAGCAATGAATTCACGTTAGGTTCATGTTTATTTTGTGATTATTATGAAAATGTTTTCACACTGTGTTCAATATGGTAAATTATTTCATTGCACTAAAATTCAGTATTGTTTATTATATCAATGAATTAACGTTAGGTTCATGTTTATTTTGTGATTATTATGAAAATGTTTTCACACTGTGTTCAATACAGTAAATTATTGTCCTTGCACTAATAAGTATATTGTCAATTTATAATCACTAAAGTACGTATAACACATACACTTCATATTCGCTATGTCGAGTAACTGTTTCATCATTTGTTTACTGTTGCTTATGCATTCGTCTTGTGTTCACAATGAAAAGTTCTAACAGAGTTTTAGGACTTTTTGTTCTTCCAAATAACAAAGTTAATCTTCGATTTTCACACGCAAATTTGTTCTTCTTTCTTGAGAAATTAAGAAGAAAAAGATAAGTTTGCTAGAATCCAGGCACACGTATATTGGATTTTAAAAAGTGAAGACCACATGTAAATTGTATTCACTCTGACAATCCTTAACAAACGTTCAAAATCACATTTTTTTCACCTTGTGTTCGTCATAACACTAATGCCATCTTGTGTATCCCATGACAATATATAAAAATTTCGGTCTTCTTTCGGTATCTGATAAATCACTTTATATGTTTACTATCATATATTCACCGCGTTCTACTATGACAAATATGCACTTTATATTCACCATAAGAATGCGTATTCGTAACACAATGTTCGAAAAAATTGATATTTGGAATTTTCTTCTTACAAGATAATATCCTGATAACTTGTCATCACAAATATTTTCTTTTAGTATTGGTACAATAACACGTGTCCTTTTTGATATTTTGTACACAGGCACACTAAGGTTTTTGCAGCCGAGGCACCGTGATAACGTAGTGTTTTCCTGCATCTACCGCCAACTTAGAAGGAATCTAAGAGTATGAAGCAGGCTGATGGAGAAAATTACTATTTAAAAAAAATCGTGGACGAAATTCAGTCTGAAAGAGTTAATAGGGTGAATGAAATGTTCACTCAAGAAAACACACTTCCACGACAGATGCTGCCACTAAACAAATTGGCACTGACAAAACCATCACACTGTGAATGAGTTTAAAGAAGTACTATCATTACCACTTGCCGGCAATCGCTCTGATGGAAATGATTGGACATAGTGGAACACAAAAGAGTACGTAGGGCTTGTTTTTCGTCTTCTTTCTTTCTTTTTTTTTCCAAATCCAATGGACATAAAATATGAAAAGAAAACTAGTCACAAGTTCCCAAAATCCTTCTCCAGCTTAACTCCACCCTACTTCCAGTTCCTCACCCTACCTAAATCCCTCCCCCTTGATTGTTTTAGGTAATACTGTATGGTGTTTGTGGTAGACAGTGTCTAGATAGGAAGAAGATTCTTCTCCCCACTCCAACCAATTTCTTCAAGAAAAAACACCAAAACTGGACACCCCCTCCCCCTCTTCCGCACCTGTTGTAGCGCCGGTGTGTGTGTGTGTATATGTTGTAGATATATACATGAGGAGGAAAACCACTACTCTCTCAGCTTTTGCTCATTACCCACTTTCTGTGGTTCACTGACCTCATTTTGGAGCCATCGAATTTCGGTCGCCGAGTAGTGTGGTGATGTTTTGAAAGGAAATAATAACGAAAAGAGGAAAAAGAAGAAGTATTAAAAAATGAGATGATGATGAAGGAGGAGGAGGAGGAGGAAAGAGTGGAAAAACTCTTCTCCAGTCAGTCAGACAGCCCGCTTTGCTCGCTGCAGCTTCTTCATTGATAATCGCCTGCTCCGAGAAGTGAAAAAAAGAGGAGGAAGAAGAAACACAGTCACTGACTGGCTACATTGTCAGTCACGGTTCGGTGGAACGGGAATTGTCTTTTCGTCTTCGCCAACACATAATCATTTTGCGATTAGACTGCACGCTGACTGCCCGGCTGCTGGAGCTAGTCCATCCATCGTACATGATGATGTTTACTCCCGAAGAACAAATATTCTTACATCTTAGCACCAAAGTTGAATTTGCCAGCGAGGATAGAACCTGGGGCAATGCCATCAGAAAGAAGGGCTGACTGACACTTAATGCAGATATTGAACTGAATAGAAACTCTTTAGACAATGTTTAAGGAAGACCAGTACGATTTTGATAAGCGCTAACATCCAAGTTAAATTTTCAACAGAATTCAAATTAAATGAAATTTCAAGTTAAACATCCCACGACTATGTCCTTTAAGTTAAAAGAAAAGGATAATTAACGACTATGAAATAATTTGTGGAATGATAATGTAAAAGGAAACGGGAGAACTCCAAATAAATCCACGAACACGATGTTGTCCACCATAAACTCGCATGGCCTGGGATCGATCCAGGGCTTTCCACAACTGAAGTCTCTAACATTTTTAAAGACCTTTTCTCATTCAAGTTTCATTTTCTTGTACACTTCATCGGATGCCTTTACTTCAAAATGTTCCTTGAACTACGATGCAAGCATAAGTATTCAGCCACACAAGGGCGGCTCTCATGAGGGTGAGGGTGAAATCAAGGTTTGATGAGTGGCGGTAGAGTGACTGCCGCGGACTATGTCAGAATTTGAAGTCAACACGTTGGCCATCCCTGATGTATGTAGCGTAACTGAGGAATTTGAACAAATTCAAAGGGACAGATCTAAAGAGCTTAATTTTGAAACTCCGTCAGCAAACAAATAAAATACTTCAGAACACTATTGTTGAATTATCACTCGGAAATATTTTATGGCACCATTTTCATTCTATGAACCTTAATACATACAAAAACTTTATATTTCCAAATGAAACTATATAGCGACATTAATGGGTCATTTCAAAAGAGTGGGGGGTAACTGTCCCCCTTTGCCCCCCTACTCGCCGCCCATGCTATGATGTGTGGCACATTTGTGCGAAATTAATAATAATGTGATTAAACTGTTTACCCACAACAAAATCCTGCTCGTTTTGCTGAAGTGGCTTTTCCTAAGTTTTATATGTTTCATATATCCTACAGTTTTCTTCAGGCCATTATTTTAATTTGTCCAAATTTATATTTCTCCTTTTACCACAGAATCCTTCAATACTTGCACTATAAATTAACAATCAGTATATCATCCTGTAACGTATTTTATTCCCAATAAAAATCATTGAACAACACAACATACAAACCCTATCGCACTGGCTTGCACGCGAATCTTTGGTGCATGGGGACCTGGGGTCAATTCCGAGTGGGAGAACATTGAACGACAGTGGATCGAATTCCGCGTTAAACCTATAGATCCACTTCTCATATAGCCTCGCCGACGAAAGAGGACTCTAAACGGCAATCAGTCAACAGTTGCAAATTTCGGCTGCATAAACAACTTATGTCTTGTGGAACTTATTAAATTTATTTTGTTAAAGCAGCTCTTTTAACAAAATTTCAGTATTAACGTGTCAGATATTTCTATTTAAGGACAAGAAAAAACATATTATTTATTTTGTAACTAAATGATAGCTCTACCCACGTAGATTATAAAACCAGAAACAATGAAAATCGATACAATAGTGACTGACATTATTTTAACAAATATCGATTCAGATAATAGTTTGGGCTGTCACAAAACTATGAAAAGTTAAAAATTCCGATTAATTGTAACAACTTCATCAGTGGTGGACATTAGAGGAGGATGTATGCTATTAATCAGCCCATTTCATGGGCATCCAAACTCACGAACCCAACGCTCGCTAGCTCGGCATTCGCGCTCGACCGTTCTCGGGTTCAATAATTAAGCGCTACCCCGAGCGCCAATGAAATAAGTCAGCGCGAGTCCAACTGAGGGAAGTGAGCCCGAGCACGATTTCCAAAGGAATAAATGAGCGAGAGCCCAGTTGAAAAAAATGAGCCCGAGTCCGAGAGAGTCCAGAGCAAAATGGCCATCTATGAACCAAAGTCATTATATCAAGTCTTTTCCCATCTGATCTACTGCATTCTGATGGTTCTCTCATTGATTGTGTTTGTTCAGATATCAGCGCTCTTGTCATTTACTGCTGAATGACGTGAGTGACTGTCTGTCTGTCTACCAACACTCTTTAAACATGACAGTGTAGTAGACACTTCTTATCTAAAACGTCTCCAGCACAGGGAGGGCAACAATGAGGCACACTTACTTCTTAATGTAGCGCTATTTCTACCCGGAAACTTTCATGGGAAAAATCAAATATTATTCTTATTTGCATTGTACGTACACACGAGAAATTGTCTACTGCAATTAATTGAAAGGAAAAATACGATTAATGTATAACCTTGCTATGACACTAACATTTCATCTAGGGGACATGGCAGATGATATTTTACATTTTGCCTCTCTCCAAAAGAGGTCAAACAGCAAACTCCAAAACAGTTGCTTTTAAGGAAGCTTGTCCTCCTCCCTCGCGTGCCCTCGTTCTCCTGAAGAAAGTTGTCTCTAGTCATCGTGCACCCTCGCTCCCGCAGTAACACTTGGCCCTCACCCTCCTTCACCCTCGCCCTCTTCGTCGAAGCTTTTCCTCGCCCTCGCGCATCCTCACCCTCGCTGCCGAAACTTGTCCTCGCCCTCGCGCACCTCCGCCCTCTTCGTCGAAGCTTTTCCTCGCCCTCGCGCACCCTCACTCTCGCCATCGAAGCTTGTCATCGCCCTCGCGCACCATCGCCCTCGCTGCCGAAACTTGTCCTCGCCCTCGCGCACCCTCGCGCTCTTCGTCGAAGCTTTTCCTCGCCCTCGCGCACCCTCACCCTCGTCATCGAAGCTTGTCCTCGCCCTCGCGCACCCTCGCCCTCGCTGCCGAAACTTGTCCTCGCCCTCGCGCGCCCTCACCCTCTTCGTCGAAGCTTTTCCTCGCCCTCGCGCACCCTCACCCTCGCCCTCGCGCACCCTCACCCTCGCCATCGAAGCTTGTCCTCGCCCTCGCGCACCCTCGCCCTCGTGGCCAAAACTTGTCCTCGCCCTCGCGCTCCCTCGCCCTCGCGTCACTGTGGGCGAGGGAACTTGAGGGTGAAGATGCCCTCGAGAGGGCCACCCTCGCGAGGGTGAACATCTCTGACTGGGACATAAACACAAAAATATCGAGGACATTAATGCCTATCCTCTATACTAAGGAACTTGTACCCTTGATGGATTACACCTAGTGACCCTAAGCCAAATGCAAGACCACTCGACTCTTGACACCGGCACAACCACCGATGATTTCAGACTAGTTCTTCCCAATGGGGAGAGGGGGGTTCAATACGCAGGTGGAGAAAGTAGTACTGCAAAGATACTGGTAACCCTTATTGAGCATAATCGGAGATTTGCCCTGGAAGAATTTTACCCAGGTTACTCTCTGAGATCGATAACTGTGCACAACTGAGCTACCGTTCTACTCCCTCTCCAATAAATATCGAGATAATGATGAAAAGACAATATTTCTCCTATTATTTTACTATTGTATCTTGTACTTTCATAAAATATATTTTAAAAAATCACCTTAATCAACATTAAGGAAAAATACACCAGTTAGTTGCTAGTCCTGTATGTAAAATTTCAAACAAAGTTCCCAATCAATATTCATTTGCAGGAATCCATTAATACACTTTAAAATCTATTTGCGATTACGTATATTTATGAGTTTAAAGTTCTAAAAACTATAAAATCAGTCTTCCGCTACGAGGATAAGGGAAAACATAATGGACATGGAACGCTAAATACTAGATACTCTCCAGTATCACGTCGGAAGAAATACCATGATGAGGACATAAACTACCGTGAATTTACGAGTGTAATCATGAGATTTTACTCTATTCTTGTTAACAGCTGTCAAAACGGTACTGTATGAGGTTTTCCACAACGTACATCCATAATTTTCCTTACACAGGAAAAGTTATACAGAAGTACATGTAACGTCAAGTGAAGAAGTTAGTTTCTCTTCTAGAACCCACTTCAACTTTTTTTTTTAAAGCAAAATTGTGAATGACAGTAGTTATATCTAGCTCATTCATTCCATTTCCTTATTTTTAAATCTTCTCTAAAATATGTTCCTCAGAAAGCCAAATATAATTGATATATTTCATCACTATTTTTATAGCTCTTCTGATCACCTTATATATGTCAAGTTTTATATGCGAGCATTAAACAAAATAATTAAAAAATAAAGAAAACATTTAACTTAATTTAACGTCCCACGATTATGCCCTTTAGGCAAGTGAAGACGGACAATTAGTGAAGCAAACGATTAGAGATGGTTGGTGGAATAAGAATGTAGGAAAAAATATAACCCCTCCCCAGCCAGAAAAACATTGACACAATGTTTGACACAAATTTACATGAGCTGGGACCAAACCAGGGATTCCTCGCACCAGAGACGAGCTCTGCCACTGAGCCACCGTGCTTGTAGCTAAATATATTAAAATCTATGTTGGTTTACTATTATCTTCTAAGTTTCTCATAGAGTAATATGACGCAAATTTTGGTTTTCCCTACATTTTGAAACTTCCATGTACAAAAACAATAATTAGAAATTTTAAAGAGTGATAAACATTAATTATTTATACTTACTGATTATTTCAATGCTCCAAAATGTAAATTAAGTGTCAAATAATTAAAGTACAATACAATAATTAAAATATAATACAAAATTTTAAAAATATTTCAAAAGATTAACGTACAAGACAACTGGAATCTATCCATATTATGAAAATTATCTAACATTAATAGACAACTTCTGTGTCCATACACTTGAACAAAGGCGAAATGTGACATATATGATTTTTCTCCATAAAATAGTACAAAACGAATTTAATTGTACGGATCTCATATCAACATTAAATTTTCATGTCCCGACACTTAAAACTCGTGCTAATAAATCTGGCCTGTTTTATTGCAAAAAAGCAAGGACCAACGTATTATTGAAATCACCAATTTGGAGAATGTGTTCTACTATAACAAAATGTGTATCAAACACAAAGAAATTGACATCTGCAATATGAACTCTATGTTTAAGAAAACTATTGTAAATGTATTATGTAATACACCAACACTATAATTGGGCTTATGCCTGTTGTGTTGATGGCAGATAAATAAATAAAATAAATAAAATGACTCACCAACATGTTCATCATTCCCTAGCCAAAACTATTCGATTCAGATGACTCTAAAGGGAAGGGGAAGTTAATTTCTCTCCAAAAACATATTCCGTATCACACAAATCCTTGGAGACATAATATTCAGTATATGTGAAATTGAAAATAAACGAACAATGTTCGAGCGTATTTTGAAATTCGATACTTAACAAGAGCGAACTGATATAGTTCAAATTAGAGTTCTGAACTCTGGAAATGTGAAATTTGACAAGCAAACTCCTATTTAAAAAGGAATAACAGATGTTTGGGTGGTTTTCACAATTAAATTTCCGAAGTAAATTACTTTCTCAAATGCTACTTTTTGGAATCGGATAATAAATCTTTAAGTTTTACGTCCTACGGTTATGCCAGTTAAGCTAAAGGAGACGGTGATGATGAGAAGTGAATGAAAATGGTGGAATGAAGAAAGTGGAAGGAACCCCGAGAGAAACGGGAGGAACGGGAGAACCCAAACACGAGCACAGTGTTTGTCCACCACAAAGTCCACACGGCGCGAGCTGGGATTGAACCAGGGATCCCAAGCACCGGATATGAACGCTCTATCACGGAACCACTGCGGCCCCTTTGGATCGGATAATATGTCATATCATGACTGGTTATCACTTGCGGCGTATGAAGAGAGTTACGTTAAATTTCACTATATTCATGTGTTGTGTTTGAACTATTTTACTATTCATGCACGAAATTTGCTCGATGGGGTATTTTGTTTCTGAAAATATGAATACAGAAGACCGATCGGATTATATACCCGACCGATTTTCAGTGTACCTTACGAAAGCCATGACTCCACCACCAGTTGTGTCCTATCGAACTACCAGCATTAAGTAGACCTACTATCGCCCAACATCATAATTTCCATTACAACAAATTCCAGACATAGGAATTCTATCCCATTCGTCTCTGCAGCTTTTACGTGGACCAATCAGGATACCTTGTAGACGTCATTTGAACAGTCCAAATAATAATAATAATAAAAATCCGGGCTTTTTACAGAAATGTCATGGAAGGGAATAACATGGATTCCTATTTCCTGCTCTATACCATCATAAGATTCCAGGAGATAGACTCTTTATTCATGTGCATCCATATCTGATTTTTGTTTGCTCTGTACAAACGATGGATATCTTTCCGATAGATTGGGATTATGACGGATTACTGGAAATCATCAGGATTCACCTCCACTTTTGTGTCCACCATACGTACCTCCAACTTCCCCTCATAACCGTACGCAAAGAAAATCATGATTCCCTACGGGAAACTTTCTCGGCACTAGCGGTAAAACTCGGTACGTTCCTTGCAAAGATGTCATGGAATGTACAGTAATTGTCCAAAATGTTACCATTACGTGTGAGATAATTATAGACCACACTCAACGTTACAACTGTCTTCCATCACGTCTTTCTCGTACAGTTTGTCTCACTTTCAGTAGTGTAGCGTGAGAGGAGGCTGGCCCTTACGTATGCTTGCAGGAAAAGATAGTGATAAAGGGCGTAGCTGCCAGTGGACTACACCAGGACCAGATTTAATCTCTGGGTCATGCCACGTTCGAGTGACGGATTGTGCTGGCCTTCCAGTCAACAAATTCCATGAAGCATCTCAGGCACCATTTTTATTGATAACCTCGTACGGGCCTCTTTTATTGGACAATCTTTCTGCATGGCCCCATTTGTGTTTCCTAGTCACGATATCTTTGTGGTTAATCGGATGGGTAACATTTTTACTGAGACTGTTTCACTATTTGGTTGAATGAAGAAAGTGTGTGGAAATGAGCATGATATACTCTTCCCAATAACAGCTTCCTTTCGGCAGCATTTCTCAAGTACAAATTGCAGCCGTGATATCACATTCATAAGAAAGCCGGTTTCATAATTCTAATTCAACTACACAGGTGACAGTAGCGTTGTCAAATCAGACGAATATAAACAGATTATACCCTTCTGTATGCCATTCACTTTCAAGAATTCAATGTGGAGGACACAGGAGAAGAGAGCATATCCACAGCAATACAAAGGAGCATTCGTTAGTTATTAACACCCTGAATAATGCAAAATACAAAATCTGTAATTTTACCACGGTCTGAAGGAAGTTTAACTATTCTAAAAGAAAATTTTCAACATCACTTCTCTGCAAATCTATAGTTCAGAAGAATCCAAAATCAACTAATGGACTTGGACATATTGTAATCATCTTATAATAGGACGCATTAATTTAAAATTTCTACAAAGCAAACATTAATTTAAAATTTCTGCAAAGCAAACTCACAAGTTTCCTTAGTTTGTTATAAGAATTAACGTGTAGGTCAACTGTAATCGGGCACATAAAAAATCAAGTTTCTCTACAGCTCATCTCTTTATCTCATAGTAAGGTTGTTTTTAGAGGGCGAAACCTCATTCCACCTACGCACGTAAGTTTAGCGGAGTTACCATTATCCAGACCGCACAAATGATGCGCAACCCATGTGTACCACGTTTACAAAAGTATCAACACATGTGGTGCATGTAGGGCTATGCTATTCTCCTTTTCACATGTGCACCATACTTCGATTTGCACATGTGCAAAGTCACGGTTTACGTGTGCAGTACGTGTACCATAAGTAAAACTGTAATCTGCATGTGTATAGCATTCTTGCTGCACATGCGTATGTGAACATATAGCTGCGTACATCACACTTATTAATTTATATGCATATATGTGCTATTTTGGCATGTTCTGTTTAAGTTTAACGGAAGCCACAAATGAACCCTTAAAAATTTTAATTGGGCTGCAATTCACTTGTCTAGCTTTACTAAGGCATTTTTGTTAGGCAATGATAAATTAAAAGCAAAGCCAGTTACGATTAGGTTCAGTTCGCTTCACTTAGCTTCATTTCTAATTTAGTTTCTGCTTCTATTAAACGTAGTTTATTGAGTTCACCATTCTCGGATATATATCACGTCGTATAGCTCTCAGTCTACACAGAAATTAAACGCTTCCTTACTAAATGTCTATTGTTTATTTAGCATCTGAAATTGTTAATTATGTACTACGACTATTAAAACTAGGCAACTCTTTCTCTCGTCTGCGCACCATCGGTTACTGTTTCATTATGACTGCTTCATTTTATATTGCAATTCTGAATTATGATTTTTTAGGAACTTCTATAACAGCTACTTCTCGAATACCGCACAACGTTTTAGGTTATATAACAGCCCTGAGTTCGTCATATTAAAATTATGAAAATATTTCAAAAATAATTCATATACCAACTATTCAAATGATAACACAAAAAATGAGTTTGAACCACTGTATTTTTCGTGCATTTTATGCAATTAACTAATTATTTTTATTAATCTTCCTTATAAACGAACTTACATATATCCATTATGGCTTCCTTACATACTCTTGTATATAAAGAACTATTCTTGTCTTCTTTCACCAACTATCGGTGTTTTAAATAGATGCATCAGCATTATTCGCCAAGTATGCCATAAATGTATGAAAATTGAAATGTTTATCTTGTAATTGTAACTATTTTTGCAAATGGCGTGTGCCGCCATTTGCATTTTTTCTGGTCGACTTCCAAGTCGTATTTCCTGTAACATATAGTATTTTGTATTATTTAATTATTAATTGTTCGTCAAGTATGTTGAGGTATGTGAAGAGATATTATGTCAAATCCAGGTAATAATTGAAATGTCTTAATTTGGTTTTAATGTAGTCCAAATCGGGAAGGAGTTCCAGTAGGAGGAAGAGGGCTAGTTACCCAGTTGATCGGGGTGAAAATATTGAATAAAGTGAAATATAGATGAAATGAATGTGTGTAAAGTAATTGTAACTGTGTAAAAATGTTTTCGTGTTAAAATGTGATGAGTGTAAATGATGTATGATAAATATTTTTCACTTTATCCACTTCCTCTTCATCAGCTCACTATCTGCGATGTGGAGAACTATCTCCACGGAACTCCAAGAACTATTCAGAAGGAACAAATTTCTACATTTCTGGCCAGAAAAGAAGGAAATGATACCATACGATACAGACCATAGGAAATGAGATCATAAGATACAGACCATAGTCCTTAATAACATGTACATACTTCTAAAATTTGTCGTTACAACCTGGTAGAACAGAGTAGAATTTAGAACAGATAAAATTAAGGAGCTATTTAAGCATCCTAAGAGTTATGCCGGAGATAACTTCGCTATCAGAGGGCTTCCCATGCCGGACAGGTCTTTAGGGGTAGGAGTCAGACGAAGAGAGATATTATGGTAGTGGGCAGCAGCTCTACCATTACCACACTGAGGCTGAAGATGATTGACATCGGCAAGGCTCAGATGTGGGCAAAAACAGGAAGGGACAGGGTGTCCTCTATGGCTGTTTCACTGCAAGGTGGAAGGACCTGGAACACCACAACTTTACTCAGTCCCTAGAAAACAACATGAAAAGAGAAATAAGAGAATGTAATATTAGGGAATACGATACTACTGTTACACAGAGGGTCGTCCCCGGCAGTGGAGGGAAACACAGCAGGGCCTCCTCAGTCGTCATCAAACGAAACCCCTGCAGGATAGGAACCTGGAGTGTGCGATCACTGTTACAGTCTGGAAAACTGGAAAATCTTAAGAAAGAAATGAAACGCATGAAGATAGATATCTTGGGAATCAGCGAAGTTAGATGGCCTGTTGGAGGAGACATGTGGGGAGCGGAGACTTCAGAATGATTTACTCAGGAGCTGTAAACGGTACAGCAGGAGTCGGTTTTGTCTTGAATAAGAAGATAGGACAGAAAGTTATAGGCAGTTGGAAATACAATGAAAGGATAATAATGTTGAAGATAGCAACCGAACCGAGAAATATCACAATAATATGCCTACATCAAGCTACACAGATGAGGAAGTAGAAGAAATCTATGAGCAAATAGAAGAAGTATTGATGAAAGTTGAAGACCAGGACAATTAATCATCATAGGCGACTGGAACGCAGTAGTCGGCGAAGGCAAAGAAGAGAATGTAACTGGGAATTTCGGCCTAGGAGAAAGGAATGCGGGAGGTATACGATTAAAGTTCTGCAAAAGCCATAATTTGACTGTAACAAACACTCTCTTCTAATAACCATTAAGAGGAAGATATACATGGACAAGACCAGTAGACAAAGAAAGATATCAAATAGACTATATACTGGTCCGACAAGCATTTAGAAATCAAGTGAAGAACAGTAAGAGTTACCCAGGAGCAGACGTTGACTCAGACCATAACTTAGTTTTGGTGAAGAGCGAACTCCGATTAAAGAAGAAACGAGAGGTAGCACCAAACAAAAGATGGAACACAATTAAGCTAAGAAAAGATGAAAATATTAAAAGGGAATTTGCAAATGCGACAGACAAAGAGACGTCTACAGTAGCTTTAGCAGGTGATGACATCGACTCGAAATGGAAAGCCATGAAAGCATGGATTACAAAAGCTGCAGACGAGCACATAGAAAGAGAAACGAGAACCCAATATGAACCCTGGATAACAGCAGAGATATTGGAAATGATGGAGAAAAGAAGACAGTTTAAGATATCAAACAAAAAGAGGAATACAGAAGATGCAGAAATCACATCAACAGAGAAGTAAAGGCGACCAGAGAAAACTGGATAAACAATTTATGCAAATAAATTGAGGAAAATGTAGTCAAAGGCAATACAGAAACGGCATATAGAAAGGTTAGAAAACAGTTCGGTGAGAAAAAGAAACGCACAGACATTATCATAGACAAGGACGGAAAAACGCTAATAGAAGAGGAGCAGATAACAAGAAGATGGAAGGAATACATTGAAGAACTCTACAAAGGAGACAGAGTGAACGAAGAAGAGATAAAGGAAGAAGACGTCGATGAAAATGAATTAGGACCATCCATTTTACAGTGTGAATTTGACAATGCTTTGGAGAAAATGCAACATGCCAAAGTCCCAGGAATAGATCAAATACCAACGGAAGTGATAAGAATCTCGGAATAGAAACAAAGAAAAAAAACTATTTAATCTTATTAATGAAATGTACATCTCGGGAAAAATACCAAGAAACTTCGAAAAAACCATATTGGTATCTATCCCGAAGAGGAAAGGCGCATGGAAATGGAAGAACACAGAACGTTAAGTTTGCTTTCCCATGCATCAAAAATACTGTGCAAAATTATCGCACAACGAATAGAGGGGAAGATCGAAGAACTTTTATCGGAGGACCAGTTTGGATTCAGGAGGAATAGAGGAATAAGGGAATCAATACTGAATAAGGGTTGATCATGGAACAGCACATCAGAATAAATGAAACAATTGTGATAACATTTGTAGATATAGAGAAAGCTTTTGACAACGTAGATTGGAATATCATGTTCAGAGCGTTGAAGAAGCTGAGAATAGACTACAGAGACAGAAGAATAATATACGAACTTTATAGGAACCAGACAGCTGTTATAGGAAGAGATCAGAAGGAAGCAAGAATAAGTAAAGGAGTGAGGCAAGGATGTGGACTTTCACCTCGCCTGTTCAACGTCTATATAGAAGAGGCTATGAAAGAATTCTTGGATAAAAACGAGAAATGCGTAAAAATAAATGGTGAGGTTTTCAGCACAATAAGGTTTGCTGATGATATAGCATTGATAGCGGAGAACGATGAGAACATGCAGGAAGCACTTTCAAACTTGAACGACCAACTGGAAAAACATGCAAAATGAAGATAAAGAAGAAGAAAACGGAAGTGATAAAGTGCACAAGAGCAGGACAGGAAGGGGCAAACGTATGGCTAGATGGAGAGAAAATCGAAGACGTTAGGACGTTCCCCTATTTAAGAAGTCTGATATCCTCGGACGGAAGAAGTGAAGAAGACGTAAATTCCAGAATAGCACAGGTTAAACAAGCATTCAATAGGAATAGGGTACCACTAACATCAAGAAATGTGTCGCTGGACGTTCGTAAACGATTTATTAAGACACTGGTATGGAGCGTGGCGCTGTACAGATCAGAGACGTGGACATTGAGAAAAGCTGAACTATCCAAGCTGGAAGCATTTGAAATGTGGTGTTGGTGCAAAATGCTGCGCATATCATGGACCGAAAGGAAAAGGAATGAAGACGTACTAAAGGAAGCTAATGAAGGACGACAGATCATGAAGATGATAGGAAAAAGAAGAAACAGCATGCTGGGCCATCTTATTCGATACTCCGATTGGATCATTGTGCTGATAGAGGAAAAGGCAGCAGGAAAACCAGGAAGAGGAAGACCAAGGATGGAATATCTAGATGCAGTTACGAAGAAGAGGCCTTATCAAAGTATAAAACAGCTCTCCCAAGCGAGAGAAAAGTTTTAAAATTTCTATGTTGCCCACGAACCTATGGTCGTGGTGAACAAGAAAGTTAAATCGTATTTTGTGGGATTGAGATTGAAGAACATTTTGATTTATAGAGCAGCGATTCTTCAACTGTGGTTCGCGTACGCCTGAAGGTCCGCATGTGCAGCTAAATTTTATTTAACTTTCTTTCGAAAAGTAATTGTATAATAATCTCGCTGTTCACTATATGTAATATAAGCACTAAATTTGAAATTGCAACAATTTCTATAATGAACAAATAAATCACGTAGATGAAAACATTTTCTTACCTTCTATTAAAGAAATGGTTTTGGGGTCCAGCGAAATGCATGTCATATCAAAGGGGTCCTCGAAATCACGAGGTTTATAGACCATTGGTCTAGAAGCAAAGGGCGTTTCCATTGAGAGTATTTAAACCACGATACCACATACGGAAATCTACAAAACAGACTGCTTTAACTTCTAATACAGGAACAATTCCATGGAACAATTCTATTTTTGACATATATGTGCTATTAGAAAAAATCATGCTAGTTATTTCAAAATTGTCCATGTATGCATCTGTTATATTTACATCATTGGAATTTTCCCAAGAATCCATCAATAATTCTTCATGATTCCACCTATTTTATCGCACGTGTATATTCACTATAATAATGTGTTGCTTAGTTTCCTCAATACGTATGTATGAAGCGTGCTAGCAAATTTATTATTTTACTAGACTAGAAATTTTTGTTAATCTTGTTTTCTTGTTCTTTGTGAGCTCCCGCAGTGTAATCTGTCAATTCTTTTCGATTTTTAGGTTATCAGAGCGAAGAACTGAAAATGTAGACTAGAAAACACCATGACATCCTTAGGTACATCCATGTGATATTATATAACATTACACAAAGATTAATGTTACAAATCAAGAACAACATATGGATGGAAGTTTTTTCAAAAAAATAAAAAAAGACTTAAATGTTCTTTTCCAATGAAGAACCGATTCATTGAGTCACTGGAACAATCACTAGCCAGTGATGATTCTTCCATGCTAGTATATGATTGGGTGGTGTGAAAGACATGATTGGGTTAGAGAAAAGGAGTTTTCTTATGCCTCTGGGCTAGGAAAAAATGTTACGTATGTATTCGTTTGTATTCCACTATGAAAAAGAAAAAAAAACACATTTACAACATGACCGGATACACAATGTTAAGCACATGCGCCGAAGAATCATCTTGCCTCGGGAACCGCTGCACGAACTATGGAAAAGATGTTGAGGAATTCTCTGTTATTGTAGCAGACGAGGCGATTGGCCACACACACACATACTCTTATACAGTCTACATACAAACACGCACTTTTTGAAGCGTGTGAAGAAATATTGTAAATATATTTGGCGTTGGCCCAACACTCGGCAAGTCACTGACCTCCATATTTCGCTCAAAATGTTTTATGTTTTATTCAAATTTTCCAGCTTACTTATGGCCGCCAGCATGGATTATTCACGTGGTAACATAATGTATAAAAACTGATTCAATATGTCAAAATTTTCTGACCGAAGTTGTTAAATAAGTTCCTTTAGGACACGATAATTTCGATTTCATGCGTTAGTCGTATACATCTACAGCCACAAAAACAATCGATTCAGTTCCCAGTGGGGTCGAAAAACTGTAAAAACTTTTGCAGACCAGCCATCCTGAGTGAGGTTTTTCTGGGATTTTCTCATCCACACCAGGAAAATGCCAGGATGGTACCTAATATACAGGTCTCAGGCTGCATCCTTCCTTTCCTAATCCATTCTTCCTTCCCTTTTCTCAGATCGTGTGATTGTCGAGGGACGTCATCCCTCATACGTGATGGGCTAACATGGCCATAGATGCCGAAAGAGCAGAAATATAATTCCTAATTCCTAATCCTAACGAAAGCAACAATTTCCAAAGGATATTCAATGACTGGGACAATTTACGGACACACTTCCTGACATGATGTTAGTGTCTAGGTTGTATGGACACACAGACCTGAAGATGTGATTAAACTGAATGGATAAGTTAGTTTTAACATTTAAGATGGAAATTGTAATAGGAAAACATAATTCAGTGATTCACTGGTTTGATTACTATAATTCACTTTCCATATCCAAAGAAGCAAATCTTCCTTTGCATTCCTCTTCATTTCAACTAGTAATATAATGTCTTACAACTGGTTGAAGATAGTATAAACACGGTATAAAATTGAAATATTTATAGGTTTATAGTTTCGAAGGGAATTTCTAAAGAGTACACAGAATAATCTACTATTATCTTTACTATTATCTTCAAGTAAAAATAAAAACATCCGGGACATGTATAAGGGAATCAACGAATTTAAGAAAGGCTATCAACCTCGTGCTTATATATTAAAGAAATCTGACGGTACAGTCCTCACTGACACGGATAGCATCTTAAATAGATGGAAAGATTTCTTTGACGATTTGCTTAACACGCAACCAAAAACTAGTGTTCGTGGAGAAAAGGAGATACACACCGCAGAACCGTATATTCCAGAACCCAACCGAATAGAAGTAGAAACCGCTATAAAGAAATTAAAGAAACACAAATCTCCGGGTGTAGATGAAATTCCAGCTGAGTTAATTTTAGCTGGAGGCGAAAAATTGTGGAACAAGATACACAAACTCATTCTCCTTATCTGGAACAAGGAAGAATTGCCACAAGAGTGGAAAGAATCAATCATTGTTCCAATCCACAAGAAAGGCGACAAAACTGACTGTAATAATTATCGAGGCATTTCTCTTCTGTCAACATCCTATAAAATCCTTTCAAATATTCTGTTAGCAAGACTGACCCCATACGCAGATGAAATTATTGGAGATTATCAGTGCGGATTTAGACGAAATCGATCAACTATCGACCAAATATTTACCATTCGCCAAATACTCGAAAAAAAGTGGGAATACAATACCCCGATACATCAACTATTTATTGATTTTAGGAAGGCGTACGACTCGGTTAGGAGAGAAACATTATACAACGTTCTTGCAGAACTTGGAATACCAAGAAAGCTAATTAGATTAATTAAGATATGTTTAAATGAATCCCAAAGTAAAGTCCGGGTAGGAAAATTTTTGTCCACGAGCTTTCACGTCGAAAATGGCCTGAAACAAGGAGATGCGTTGTCGCCATTATTATTTAACTTCGTTCTGGAATACGCTATAAGGAAAATCAAAGATAGCAACCAGGGCTTACAGTTGAACGGTATTCACCAGGTTATGGCATATGCTGATGATGTAAATTTAATAGGAGATGATAGGAGAACAATAGAAAGAAATGCAGAGATCTTGTTAAACGCTTGCAGGGACATGGGTTTAGAAGTAAATACAGATAAAACTAAATACATGGAAGTGCGTTGGGACCGGAATACAGCAAATTATGGATGCGTTAAAATACTAAATAATACGTTTGATAAAGTGGATACTTTCAAATATCTAGGATCAATATTAACAGAGGAAAATCATATGCACGGAGGAATTAAATGTCGACTAAAAGCAGGGAATTCGTGTTACTATTCGGTTCAAAATCTCTTGTCGTCGCGAATTCTGTCGAGAAATTTGAAACTTACAATATACAAAACGATAATCATGCCTGTAGTTCTGTATGGCTGCGAAACATGGTCACTTACTCTGAGGGAAGAACATAGACTGAAAGTATTTGAGAACAAAATCCTGAGACGAATATTCGGACCCAAGAGGAACGGGAATGGGAATGGCGGAAACTTCATAACGAGGAACTACATAATTTATATGGTTTACCCAACATTGTTAGGGTCGTCAAGTCTAGGAGGCTTAGATGGGCGGGTCATGTAGCTAGAATGGAAGAAAGTAGAAACGCTTTCAAAGTATTGACTGGAAGACCCATCGGAAAACGACCATTAGGAAGACCTAGGCGCAGATGGGAGGACAATATTAAGATGGATCTCGCAGAGATTGGAATACAGAGTAGAAACTGGATGCAGTTAGCTAAGGATAGAAGTCAGTGGAGAGCTTTTGTGAACGCGGCGTTGAACCTCCGGGTTCCATAGGCCATGGAGTTAGTTAGTTAGTTAGTTACACAGAATAATCAATTAATAAAATTTATATTGATTAGCCTACTATACATCCCAGCCCCCGCCAAGTGAACTTTGTGGTGGACAAACACCGTGTACGTGGGTTTTCTCGAGGCTCTCCCGTTTCCTCCCACTTTCCTCATTCTACCATTTCATTCATTAGTCATCATCACCGTCTCCTTTAGGCCAACCGGCGTAACCGCGGGACGTAAAACTCAAAGATTTCATTTTCATTCTTTTAGCCTACTATACAACTTGTAGATGATAATATGCTGTATTTAACAAAATCCCACAGAATTGTAGTGATATTCATACACATAACTAAAAAAAAAGAAATTACTTTGCTCACTTGTTAGTATTTCATGTAGACCAAAGGTGTCTATAATCTTATCAATGTTGGAAAGTGAAATTTTAACATAGCACACTAATAGGACATTACCAGACACTACTACTCGCAAGGCAATATAAGTTTTTATAAACACAATGGAAATATCACTAACAATCTCTACCCACGTTCTTCATATTCATATCTTCAAAACGGTTTGAGATATCGATTTACTGTAAATTGCATTATGATCTTTTTTGTCTATTGAAAGCCAACTTCTTCGTGATTGTGATACTTATGTTTTCGAAATGCCTGTATACTCGAAACAAGTCTCTTCATGACATGTAAGTATACATTAATATACATACTTCGGATGTACACTCATTTCTAAATGATTGTCGCATGTCTATAACTGTCTTCTTGTAAGAATATAATTTGATAATGATTTTGCAGGGTACTTTTAATACTGATGCTATCTGTATAATCGGAAAATGTATATTTGTGGTAAATTTCAAAAGGAAAAGAATTATAAATACGAAAATGAGAAAGAGTAAAACAAAATGTTGCTAAATGGACAAGAAAGTTTTATTTTCGTTTTATTGTTCTTATTTACTGCTTTTTTGACATGAAATTTGCCACATACATGTCTTTGCAGATTATACACATACTAACATTGTAAGAAATACCAGGTGGATTCGTTATCAAATTATATTCCTATAATAACATATTTACAGACATGCGACAATAATTTTGCACATGAGTGTACATGCTCCGTCTATCTCATTTGGCGTTATTACTGTATCAGAGGCCTCCAAAATTGGGATATTTGTGGAAGTGTAGAACCCTTATAATTGGTAACATTGGATAATAAATGTGGTATTGCATGTTTTCGTTGATCATGTGGATTTGACATATCTATAATTTAAATAAAAATAAAAATGACTTTGCTTGTAATTGCATAGCAGGAAAGCAGTTGAAAGAGATGAATTTTCAAACATAGCACTATGATCGAGCCGAATGTTTATTAGGATTGCACAGTGAGACATAAGATTGTGTTGTTAATGCGTCCGTTATTCTGCACTATAACGGACGCGAATTTTTACATTTTGTTATTTGCAATAAATAGGTAGAAAACTATCTCGGCTCAGTTCGTTAACGGAGCAAAAGTATTGCTTAAAGTCAGTCGTCACCAATTATTTACCGAGGCCTACGTTCACTGTTACTACATTCAATATCCTACGTCATTCTGGAAAGTTTGAACTTTGTCCAAAAAATTGGTACATAAGTAAGAAATTTCCTAACAAAATTTGCGACAATTAATAAAAAAAAAACCTTAAGAGATGCATACAAAATTCTTAAAGTGGATCCTTCCTCGAAGATATTAAATAACTTAAATTTTATTTGACATGATTCATATGTAACGTGTCAACAAAGAGTGTGCAAAATTCGAATTAGTCCCAGAAGCGACAGTCCTATTAGCGACAGGAACTGTTATCTGTCCTATGAGCGACCGATTCATTTACATTGAGATGATGGAAGATGATATGATTCCATCTCGTTATTAGCGCCGAACAACCTTGGTATGAAATATGTACGTGACGTGCCAGTGATACTGTTCGTCAAATATTTTTTCCGCTACTGTGAGGGCAAATAAAACTTATTTTAATTTTGAGTTAGATTTGAAATAAAACCATCAAATAACTTAACGAGACAACAGGGATATTTCCATGAAAAGCATATTCCTAAAGGTAAAACAATCCAAAAGGTACACAAACTCTTTAAACTACCGTCCCCCCTATTGTAAGCTACTAAAACGTAAACTAATTGCTTAATTTGCCATCCTCCCTTGTTTTGACTTATACATAAAAGCTTGCGGTGAAGCAATCTGAAATAATCCCTTATAAATAGACGAACTGTTAAGTCCTGCGAAAGATTTGTAACTTGTGTAATAATTTCTTCGAATAGGCCTACACCGTGTTTTTACATTTCTTTGATATCCTCAAATGGTGAACACCTTTTTTCCATGGGCACCCGATGAGAAGGTAGGGGTCGCCCCTTGGCTCACAAAAATGTATACGTAATATAGCAAGCCACGTATATTAAATACCAGATATACCAGACGTGATACAGCAGCCATGGAGATGCCCCTCCCTAGAAAATTTTCTTTGGGCGCCCATACCTCTTTCTGATTTCTTTCTTATGCCATAAACATATTCAATATAAACTTACGCACCGTGTCATTTTAACATGAAATTTTTAATTATATTAGAATCATAGACAAAGGCGGAGCTACTCTAAATATTTAGTTAGTTTTCCCCTTGATAGAGTCAATGTATTCATAGAAATTAATTCAAAAATATAATATTAGGAAAAACGTATAAAAGATTGTTAATATAATGAGAGCATTCTCACGTATTAAATTCAGGTAGAGCGAAATTTTTCATAGTACATTTTGTTAGGTTCTAAATTACATTAGCATAAAACAAGTTAAAGAAGAGAGAACCTTATCTTCTTCCATTATCTTAGTATGAACGAATCGGTGACTCATAGGGCAGTTAATAGATCGAATCGGTCGCTCATAGGACAGTTAACAGTTCCTGTCGCTTATAGGACTGTCGCAAGTGGGAAGACACCCAAAATTCGGAGTGTTCGCATTTCGTGTTCTTTCTTTCTTTCTTTTCTTTTTTTAATATTGTGATGACAAAAGAAAGAAAAACACGGTAAAGTATTGCACACGAGCTTCGCTCCGCTCAATTGTGTACCGCTCTAACGTCATTGACAAGGCTTTTTATGTTGTGTTTCAGATGTTCACATCTTGTATGGCTGTTCAGACTATTTACATTTTCGACTTGCAAACTATGTCATTCTTAATTAAGTATGATAATGATATGCTTTATAGTACGGCTATGTTCTATTCTTCCGTAGGCTGCGCTGGCTCAGTGGTAGATCGTTCACATCTGATGCGTGGGGTTCTTGGTTCGATCCCAATTCGGACTAAGTGGGCTTTGTGGTGAGCAAACAACGTATGCGTGGGTTTTCTCTGGGTTATTCCGTTTCCTCCCACTTTTTATGCCTCCATTTCATTCATTTCTCATCATCACCGTCTTCTTTAGCCAATATGGCATAACCGTGGGACATAAAACTGAAAGATTTCATTTTATTTGCATTTCTATCCTTCCGTGAGTCTGTCGACATTAGGCATGGAAGCATAAACGGTAAGAGATAGTTAGATGCTTTTATTATTATTATTATTATTATTATTATTATTATTATTATTATTATTATTATTATTATTATTATTATTATTATTATTTTGAAAATATGGATTCAGTATTTCACATTTACATCTAATTTCTTAAATTCAAACTGGAACTGGTAGAAATCAATAATTTTCGGTTACAATGTTGATCGCGATAAAAAAAGTGATAGCGAGAAACTATTATTATTACTTTAGAATCGATTCAGTATTATAAGAATATATTCCATCTCAACAATTATCTCCTTACTAAATCCAAAACTGGAAGAAATCAACTACCATCTCTGGTTTCAATTCACTTAATAGAGTCAAAACATTAAAAGATAGCGAGAAGCGGTTTCTCGAGATGGATTCAGGGTCTCAAGAATAGTTTCTATTTTCTCTCTTAAAAAATATCTATTAAATCCAGAATTGGTATACCTACATCATTTCCGGCTTTAACGCCGATCATCATAAAACAAAACGGTATTTGAGAGTCGGAAGTACGTTTCTTGAAATGGATTTAGTGTCCGCCACCCGTGTACATCTACCTAGCTACTAAAACCAGAGGTTGTAGAAAATTACTACCATTTCCGGTTTCAATATAAAGTGGAAAGGGCAAAAGATAGCGAGAAATTTTCAACGAACTTAAAAAGTTCGTTACTGAATTCTCTATGTCTCTGTGTGTGGGTGTGGGTGTTATTTGCGAACTATCTCAAAAAAGTGATGGAACTTTTCGCATTACTCCTACCGTTCCCGAGATATTGGCCAAAAATTTCCGATTACAGGAGATTTAAGGAGCCATATCTCAAGAACCGTAAGTCATTGAGAGATGATCTAGGTGTTGGTAATTCAATTTTGAGCCCTCCATTCGAGGGAGCATCAAAAACAATCTCAAAGAACTGATGCAAGTTTTCTCGTCACTCTTCTCGTTCCCGAGATATTGCCCCAAAAAGTTTCCTTTTTCGGAGCCGCATATCTCGGGAACCGCAAGTCCTAGAGAGGTAATATAATATTAATGTTGATCAATACCAATATTGATTCAATACCAATACTATGATTCAATAATTATTGCATCATTAGTTATTTCAATTTAAACTTTTAAATAATTTAAATAACATTAGATATATTTTTCATATTTTTTTCCATTTAATTAATTGCTTTGAATTTGCATTATAATTTTTTCTAATTATTTTATTACAGTTATAATTTATATTAATATAGTTACTTAAATTGTATTATCTATTGAACTTAATCAAATAAATTTAATATACAATCTTATATATAAAAGAGAACGCACAAATCCTTTGTTCCCTCATCACGCTAATACGGCTGAACCAATTTCTTTCATTTTTGGGGGGTTATTAGGATTTGGACCCTAGATGGTTTTTATCATATCACTTTAATTTTCAATTACCAGTGTCTTGAGATAATTGACCATTCAAGTGTCCATAACGTACAAATCCTTTGTTAGTTCATCATAGGTAAAAATAAACGTATTTATATGCAACCCGCATGACCGTGTCACTCGGCGGGTTAACATAAATGACAGGCGATATAATGTTAACATTTACTGCAATCTACTATGGCTTTTATCATATCACTTGAAAGCGAAAAAGTAAAAATTATCTAAGTAACAACGTTTATTGCGTTCCGGGGTGACCGCAGCGAAGCGGGGCGGGTTAACATAAATGACAGGCGATATAATGTTAACATTTACTGCAATCTTCTATGGTTTTTATCATATCACTTGAAAGCGAAAAAGTAAAAATTATCTAAGTAACAAAGTTTATTGCGTTCCGGGGTGACCGCAGCGAAGCGGGGTGAACGCTGCTAGTTTCATATAAATTCGAGAAAATTAATTCTTTTTAAGTTCGTTCTGGCAATGCTCTTTGAGCAATCTCAACTGGTTTTTATATGAATTCAGCCCCAATAATATGTAATATATCATTGTATCTCTTTTTAAACCGGAAGTGTTAGAAATCTACTTTTTTTTTTTCGATTTCAACAGTAATCGCGTGGAGCAATAGTTGGCAATAAATAGCAAGAAGTGTTTTGGAGCTAGATTCAGTGAGACAACAACAGTTTCTATCTTTTCTCCTTAAAAAAAAAAAAAAAAAAAAAAAAAAAAACTATTAATAAAAATGACAGTGGTATCAATAAACCTTTACCCGGTTTTAACGTTGGTCATCATAGAGCAAAATGGAAACAGACAGCCAGAAGTGGTTTCTTGAAATAAATTCAGCGTTCCAAGAATAAGTTTCATCTCCCAACTCTGTTATCCACATACTAAACCCAGAAGTTATTGATTTTCATAGAGCGAAAATGGTTAACACATAACGAGAAACGATTTTTTTTATACGGATTCAGTACCTGAAGAACAGGTTTCGTCTACATCTCTTATCAGTTTATTAAAACCGGAAGTTGCAGAAATCTACGATTTCCGATTTCAACATTGATCGCTATAAGGAAAGCATTGTAATAGATAGTGACATGGTCACCCACAGCGGAAGGCAAGTGAGAGCAATTGCTCCCCTTCAATTTTTGAAAAGTTTCCGTGTTTTTGGAAATGTATGTGAAAATATATAAATTTGCATTCACATACTATCGCACTTAATATATTTATATTAATTACTATACTACTATAGTTTATTTACTGTAGTTAATAAGACTATGTGCGTAAATAATTGTTTTCTCTTATGCATTATGTGCACGCGTACAACAAAGTGTGTGTGAGTGTACTCGCGATAGTGTTTGTAGGATTAGGATTAGGAATTAGATTTCTGGGCTCTCGGTATCTATGGACATGTTAGATCCTCATGTATGAAGGATGACATCCCTCAGTGATTACACTCTCTGAGTAAAGGGAAGGAAGAAAGGATTGGGAAAGGAAGGAAGCGGCCTGGGACCTGTATGTTAGGTAGCATCCCGGCATTTGCCTGGTTTGAATGAGGAAAACACAGGAAAACCTCAATCAGGACGGCTGGCCTGAAAAATCTTTTATACTTTTTCATCCGAGTGTCGTGATTGTGTTTGTGTAGTGATCTTTTGCGCCCCTTGGGAAAAAATTCCGAGGTCGTACCTGGGTAGTAAGAAGCTGCTTTTTTCTTTAAATAAGGATTAAGTGTTGCTAGAATAGGGCCTATCTTCGATTCTTATCCCTGAGTTGCAACCGGATTGAATCCTCATAGACTAGAAGTCTATCATAGTATCACAATGTGGAAAACAACTCACTTGCTCCAATTTAAATGTTCTTTCTTTCACTTAGGACTTAAGTGTTTAATTTTCAGTTTAACGTCCCACGTCTGTACTCCGAGGCTAAAAGAAACGATGAATTTAGTTTATTACCGTACATGTATAGATATTCAAATCTAAGCTTTATTGAAAGTACTAAATGAGTTTAGGAACTCTTTTATATATTTTCGGATTACTCGCACATACGAGTTACATGTATTCAGAGGTTGTACTCGTTAATCTTTGCTTTAACAAGTCAGGACGTTTTTATGGTTGAGTAATTACACAAACAAATTTATAAAATGAAGTTTGAATTTTTTTTATTGAACGACTTTAAATAAAAATAGTGATCTATCAATCTTCGAATGTCCTCGAAAATAAATAAGATATATAAATCTGTAAGATTTGTTTGCACTCTTACAATCACAAACCTGTCAAAATGGCACGCGACGACGAATACTTCTTTTTTTTTTTTTTACCAGCTTTTTAAGCATGTATTTCGAGTATGTACTGCTCTCGGCGTTACTTTTTTTTCTTAAGTTCGTTTCCTAAAACACTTTTAACGATGTTCACGAATTTGCATCTGCATACTGAATACGTGTACGTAGCCCCTGTTTAAGCAAGCCAATAGTTAAAGGAAAGGACACTTTCAATATAATGCTATGCACGGACAGACATACACACATCTCATCGAATGCGAAAGTTGTTTACGAACAATTTTGCTTTGATGTCAAAGTGTGAAAACCAATTAGTTTATTCGAGCATGCAAGAAAGAATCTATTTTGGCCTCCAGCTCTTGTTTTATATATTTCAATCCTTCTCGGTTTATTTGTCTGCTGTATGTACTGCATGTGGTAAAATATATATACGCGGCAATTCTTTATTCTTCTATATAAGAAAGCATAACATATAAGCTATTCGGAGTTCGTGGTTTGATTACATAATGTATTCACAACGACCATGAAACGAAAAAAAAAAACTCAAGTTTTATTTAAACTCCATCATTATTTGTCATTATTTATAAGATATTCAATTTTCGAGATACCAGTCCAGTAAGTTCTGAGTGCGTTTGCAATATGCGTATAACGCAAGTAAGTACATTATTATAGAAAATTATTGGTACCGGTGAGACGAGAAATAAGGTTTTCTTGTCTCATTTCATCTCATTTTGTACGAATTAGTCCTAGAAGCGACAGTCCTATTAGCGACAGGAACTATTATCTGTCCTATGAGCGACCGATTCATTTACATTGAGATGATGGAAGATGATATGATTCCCTCTCGTGAAATATGTTTGCCTTTGGCGTTATTAGCGCCCGAACAACCTTGCTACGAAAAATGTACGTGCCAGTAATACGGTTCATCAAATATATTTTCCCTCTACAGTGAGTGCAAATAAAACTTATTTTAATGTTGAGTTAGATTTGACATAAAACATATCAAATAACTTAGCGAGACAACAGGGACATTTCCATGAAAAGTATATTCCTATGTAATTATTGAAAATCCAGTTGTAATATCCCCTTTCTTCAAAAGCTCTGTTTTCTGTACTTAATTTGATTCAAATCTAATTACTCACTAAGCACAGTAACATATTTTATTTTGAAAAACTTAAACCTGTAACAGTTTCGCCAACTATCTATTTTTTAGACTTCCAAAGACAGTGAATGAAATGAAAAAAAAAAAGTCAATGATGAACAGCTTTTGAGATCCTTTACATTTGATTGGCTATTCTCAACCAATCTCACCAATTAGAACGCAGTTCACTCTAAACAATCCAAAAGGTAAACAAACTCTTTAAGCTACAATAGCTAACTCCCTATTGTAAGCTACTAAAACGTAAACTAATTGCTTAATTTGCCTTCCTTCCTTGTTTTGACTTATACATAAAAGCTTGTCGTATAGCAATCTGAAATAATCCCTTATAACTAGACGAACTGTTAAGTCCTGAGAGAGATTTGTAACTTGTGTAATAATTTCTTCGAATACATTTTTTTAAAAAAGATTTCTTTGATATCCTCAAGTGGTGAACACCCTCTTTCCATGGGCGCCCGATGGGAAGGCAGGGATCACCCCCCTGGCTCACGAAAATGTATACGTAATATAGCAAACCACGTATATTAAATACCAGATATACCAGACATGGTACAGCAGCCATGAAGATGCCCCTCCCTAGAAAATTTTCTTCGGGCGCCTCTACCTCTTTCTGATTTCTTTCTTATGCCATAAACATATTCAATCTAAACTTATGCTCAGCACCATTTTAACATGAAATTTTCAATTATATTAGAATCATAGACAAAAGCGGAGCTACTCTAAATATTTAATTAGTTTTCCCCTTGATATAGTCAGTGTATTCATAGAAAGTAATTCAAAAATATAATATTAGGAAAAACGTATAAAATATCGTTAGTGTAATGAGAGTAGTCTCACGTATTAAATTCAGGTAGAGCGAAATTTTTCATAGTACATTTTGTTAGGTTCTAAATCGCATGAGCATGAAACAAGTTAAAGAAGAGAAAACCTTGTCTTCTTCCATTATCTTAATATGAACGAATCGGTGACTCATAGAGCAGTTAACAGATCGAATCGGTCGCTCATAGGACAGTTAACAGTTCCTGTCGCTAATAGAAATGTCGCAAGTGGGACGACACCTTTTGTACAAAATTTATGTTTTTTGTTAATTTCATCTAGAAGTTAATAGAATCCTTCCGAGTCACAGGAGGTCCACGAAAGGAGTAACATAACAACATTTAAACCATACTTAGTATTTGAGTATATTGTATGACGACTTGCGTATTTTTAAGGTTGGTATAAAGGGACAAGTTTTGCCAGTAGATGTCACTATAGTCTTTGTATCTCTCTCATGTGTTTTTTATCTTTCTCCAAATTTTACAATTTCTCTTACAAATTTCAACCTACAGATTTGAAATTTTTGGAGAAGGAACTTCATAACCTATCGAAGGCAACAATCCGTGAATCTCTTTTCTCGGAAACGACCGTGGAGCCAAGGTAGGTGTAAGCGCAGGCCCGTATCCAAGGAGGTTCTAGGGGGAGTCCCCCCTGAATTTTTACTGGCCCCCTCTAAAATTTTCACAGTAGGCTTGCAAATGAACTATAATATGGTGATGAACTATAATATTTTTTGATCGGGCCCCACTAACTTTCACCGGGCCCCCCTACATTTTCGAGCTGGCTACGGGCCTGTATAAGCGGGCCTGTTTTGTCAATTGTTTTGATCGAAACACCGTCCGAAACAATGAGGTCATGTGTTTCTCGAAGTCGCACATCAGAACAAGGTCGCTAAGTATTTTGAAGTGAAATAAATAAATAAGAATATTGCCTTCTATCTTAAACGCTAAACCTTTTTTTAACTTAATGTAATAAATAACCTATATGATACTGATTGATACAATTGGATTTGGGGGAGTATTCCTTTTCCATCCAGGAGTGTGTGCAAAGAAGTTTGGGGGGTATTAGGGGGTGTTGGGAGTGTAGATTATTCCTTGTTGCTCAAAATAATTTTCGTATTGATTTGTACCCTTTTTTCGGCCATTTTGCGGATTATCCGCGGAGTTGTACGCCGCACCATCCAATTCCGCGAATAATCGGAAGTTTATTGTATTTTTGTGTCATAAAAAATCGTTTTGTCGATCCCCCCCCCAAATCTACGCGCGAGAGCTCATCTCAAACAAGTAAAATTGTTAATGTCAATGAAATTATCGATTGATTATGTCGCATCTCTGAATAATTTTTATTATCATCTCCATTGTATGCTAAATTATTGTATAATGAAAATAATCAAACTACGGAAGTGTTCAGTATAGCCAAGGCCACAATTTAAAAATTTCGTTTCGGCACTACTTTATTATTAAAGGCCATGCTCTCCGCGAATCTTGAATTGTTGTACTAAAGTTGGTTTTAAACAGTACATTATTATTATTATTATTATTATTATTATTATTATTATTATTATTATTATTATTATTATTATTATTATTATTATTATTATTATTATTATTATTAGGGTTTCCAAACTATTGTATACGTAGGTATGATAGTCTTATAGAACATCAAAGTTCGTCCGTCTGTCTCTTGACACGTATCAAAGCAGAAACAGTAAGGGTAACGAGAAGCGGCTTTTTGAAATCCATTCAGCGTCCCAAGAGTTTACTTAATTGCCACCATGATCACTCACCATTGCCCTCACTGCCCCTCACCATCCCTCAACATCACTCTTAACCTCACTCACCTCAACCGCACGCATTGACTTTGAGGGGAAATTGAGATTGAGGGGAGATTGAGGGGAAACCTCATGGAGGTACCCACCTATAGTAGTTACTATGGAAGTGGGGACACATATCAGGACGATTCTAAGCTGTTTTTCTCAAGAAATGAAGCATTGAAATAGAAAGTGAGTGAAGTTTTTTTTCCGAAGATGATAAATACTACTATGATCCGAACTTTTTATCCGAAAAGGTTTCTCACCAATAAGAAAGAGACGAATAACTGTTGTTTGTCGAACGAACTGGAGGGCAAAATATCTTCTCTATTATCGGTGTCTACTATTCTATGGTATTCTCAAAGATTTTATACACTTTGCATCTTTCATCTACATAATTTGACTGCTTGGGTGGCATTTTCAAAGTTTCTAGTTGCCCTAAAATTAGGGATAGCGTGATAGCATCGAAGATTTTCGTATATCTGATATCTCACATAGCAACGTCACTCTGAAGCACTACCTAGGTATAAAATCCCATCTCGAGAGGCAAAAAATACCATTTTGCTTTTTGAATCTCCACGTCATATTAATTACAAAATACTACTAGTACTATTACTACTATTTCTACTATTACTACTACTACAACACTACTACTACTACTACTACTACTACTACTACTACTACTACTACTACTACTACTACTACTACTAATAATAATAATAATAATAATAATAATAATAATAATAATAATAAATGAAAATAAAACTAGTGTACCTGGGTATGTTACTTTTTTCAATACCTGAGTGAATTATTTGTAAATTTCATGTTTACAGAATAGTTGTGAATAAGTATTATCCTTAATCGAAGACAAATATATTTTGTGATCAGAAATACAACGTCTTCACCACGCCTTTATGCCATCACCTTATACTGAACCTAACGATAGTAGATAAACTTCGTTTCCCCATATATGATATTAAGCATTTTGGAAGTTAATTGTTTCTCGCTTGATACTTTACTTTCTTTCATTCATTCGTTCGTTTTATTTTTTTTTTCTTTTGTGAAATACCATGGTGAGATTTTCGTTCACTGGTGGTTGATTTTAGGACTGTGTAAATAAATCTTTAAATCTACGGTTTTTTTTTTCGTTTTTGCTTTCAGCCATATTTAGAAAGACAAGTTGTCAGAATCCATACAAGTCCACGATAGTCAAAGAGTTTACTTAACTAGTACTTTAAATTAGGTACTGGTAACATTTTGGAGAATAGTTTTTATTAAAATTTTCGATTTTTCCTTTGGTCATATTTTTCAGTTCACTAAAAGAATCTCACTGAAAAAGAATTGGCATCTGTTGACAATATAATATAGTCTGTTGACAATATAATATAATCTGTTGACAATATTTATGATAAAGAAGATTATATCAATATTGGAGATCAAATCAGTGTGTTCCTTTAGCTGGACGGAATAATATTCGATTTCACAGCAATTTTGTCCTGTATTTTGTAGGGTTCCGTGGTAAGTGTATAACAAAAAGGAATAATTTGATATCTAATAACAGAGTTACAGGATTGCTCAATTAGTTGGTATTAGTAGGGTCATTTCAGATTTCGCCAGAGGGAGAGGGGAGAAAGATCTTTACCACTACAAGAATTTCAAGTTTTTTTTTATCAATATATTAAATTTAATATATATCAATATATTAAAACAATTTATTAAAAAGCATGTTTTCTCAAGCTCAGAGGGAAATTTTTCTTGCCCTCCCTGAATGATGCCCCTTATAATAGTTTGGAGTAAGAATAGCTAGGGAAATTTCAGCTCAGATGGTCACTTTTCTCTCTCTCTCTCTCTCTCTTTGTGTGTGTGTGTGTCTGTTTAAATGTCCTCTTAACAGTACAACCCCACAATTCATGCACGCATGACATAGCAAGAAGCAAAAGATAAAATGTCTTTGCTGCCTGAAAAGCGTAATTTTGAATGTTAGAAGAGACAAATTTTAAGACGAACATAAGAGGAACCTTTGAAGTTAAATTTAAATAATGAAAGCAGTAGACTACACAAATTTTCTGTTTGCAGATGCAAATTACACATCATTAACACATTATTAAAATGATTTAGGAAAGAAAGAGCCTTTGAGGAAGCAAAAGAAAAGAAAAACTGTGAAAAACATAATACCGAGAGCATCTCATATTGAAAACGTACATGTTTTTTTTTTTAATTGATTTAAAAACAAATATTTATCAGCACGTAAACCATATTGACAGGTTTGTGATTAGAGAACTGTGTAAGTGATTCTAATAATATTTTGCATGTTGCGTGATATATAGTATTCGGTGATTAATACTCATAGATAACTTTTTATGTTTTTTTTTTCGAGAAAATAAAACTCGTAGTTATAAGTTTATATATGTGATTCGTAAATACTTGATTTGACTTGCTAAAATGAAATGAAATTAAATATTTCAGCTTAACATCTCACGATTATATCTTTTAGACTAAGGGAGACGAGACTTGCTAAAGATAAACAAGTGCTTGTCTTTCATTTCAAAAGAAAAATAGTGGTTGGGTAAGGGTCAATTCATAGGGAGAAGACGGATTAAACCTAGAAAAGTTTAATCAAAACTATGGTAAGCACCACTTCAGGTGCAATTTAGTTATTAGGTAGAATGGGTTGTGATCGAACCACAGAAGAGTATGTAGGTAGTTTTATTTCGGAAAGGTGCCTACAGAAGGCAGAGGTTTTGTTATGTGTCATTGCATTGAATTGCATAGGAATTATCGGCCTTCTCTCCCAATTTACACACACACTGAGAAAAAATCCTACGTGGAGTACGTAAAGACATATGTTACATGTGTAATTTTGGACTTACGGTACAGCAAACATATAACTGAAAAGGTATGTTTTATAATACTTGCCGTATAGGTTTTCCATCTATACGTATTTTAAGTATGAAACAATATTTAAGATCAGTATCTCATATACAAATGGACGCAAGGGCGAATCCAAGGGGGGGCTATAGGGGCTATAGCCCCCCTTGACCCTCAGGTATACACTGTGTAAAATAGACTTCAATCCTGTTTTACACTGGATAAAGCGGAAAATTATGGTTTATCCCCTCCCTTGATCATATCCTGGATCCGCCACTGTGTAAATGTATGTAATATACGGAAGACTTGAAGATGTCAGACATCTTGGAATGGCATGATGTAACATCTAAGGACAGTGCGTATGTAGTATAAGGATAACGTATGCTCCGTACTAATTTCTGTAGTAAGCAAGAGGATTCCGTATAGTCTATGTGTACAATATACTGCTTTCCAGATAATGGATTTTTCTCAGTGCAAAAGTTAGAAAATGTAACATATGATTATGTTCGCCCAAACTGTTCATATATATGTATATGCACCGAGACTAAGGATGATGATGATGATGATGATGATAGTGGAATTGAAAGTAAACGGGGGAACCATGAGAAAACACATATATACGGTGTTTGTTCACTTCAAACCCCACTTGGCGCAACCCAGGCTCGAACCTGGGACCACATTTACCAGAAGTGAGCGCTATTACACTAAAGAACCGCAGCTTTCTATATAATTCCCAAAATATACATGAATATATATATATATATATATATATATATATATATATATATATATATATATATATACAAAAAGTTGTTGTACTTTATGGTTGGACGATGTGGATTAGCTAAAGGAGAAAAATAGTAGTCAAACCAACATCAAAGAATGCTTTTATTGAAATAGGGGAAAGAATCTTGTAGCTTCTAAAAATTCATGTTTTAGCACTTACTGCTAGTTTATGTTTTTGGATCTAAGTTTTGAAACAAAAGATGAAATAGTAACGGTAAATCTTTTCAAAGAATAAATGAAGTAAGGAAGTTTCAAGCAAATATATGTCGAGTCGGAAGCAGGGCTTTGAGGAAAAGAAGGCAATCATTTACATAAATATATTCATTTTTAAATTACTACTTTGACTTCCAGACAAGTTTGTTTGCGCGCTTTGTTAATTAGGAGGTGAACATTACTAAGCAAAACAATACACACAAGCATTGCACACTTTACTCGTTTGGTGGCTGAAATCTATACAAATAGGTAAATATGCTGTGTTATAGACTACAGTATGTGTTTACGCTTTCTGATATTAATTTGCATATTATTTTCTTCCGTTTGCAATATTTATGTACTTCAAGTGTGCTCTTTATAAGTTTTGTGTTAACTAGCTGATTTCCATATTTGACAAGTTAGCTACAGTTAGCTACATTGACAAATTAGATACAGGGAGGTTAACAACTGGCGTGCGCCGGTAACGAAGTTCGTTACCTTACTTTCTAACAAGCGTCCATTGTCAATTTATATTTGATTTTATATGTTATACTCGTATAATTTTGTTTTCTGGGCAAAAAAGTTGCGGTGTTACCTCCACCAACTTACAAAAGCATATCGTAACAGACCGAACATCAGAGTAATAAGAAAAGGAACACAAGAGATACAATCGCTATATCAAACAAAACAAAACAGCAGAAAGAACATAAAGGAACAGAAACATAGAAAAATACAAACAAGAAGCTCAAAATACGAGAGAACAGTGGAAAAATGTAAAATAATAATACATGTAGTAATAATAAATATAGTAATTTCAGATACTGGATTTGTCCACAAGAAGAGAAAATAGGTGTTTGAAAACAACAGAAATAAAAGAAAACATAAGGAAGATACAGAAGAGCGTAGTATAATGCATAGATAACAGTAAGAAATTTCATGCAAACTCTAAAATAAAGGAAGATGCACAGAAAACAGTAATATACTTCAATGACTTGTATTACTAAATCATCTACTCACATAAGTACAGAAAAAGATGATATTGCTACTGCTACTGCTACTACTACTACTACTACTACTACTACTACTACTACTACTACTACTACTACTACTACTACTACTACTACTAATAATAATAATAATAATAATAATAATAATAATAATAATAATAATGAAATCTTTCAGTTTTAACGTACCACGATTACTGTCTTTAGGCTAAGGGAGACGATGATTAAAGCAAGTGAATGAGGATGGAAAAAATAGTGGTATAAGAAAGTGGGAGGAAACGGGAGCACCCCAAGTAAACTTACGGATACGATGTTGTCCACTACAAACTTACTTGACTGGGGACTGAACCAAGGACTCTATGCACCAGAGGTAAGCGACCTACCACTGGGCCATCATGCCCTCATATAATAATAATAATAATAATAATAATAATAATAATAATAATAATAATAATAATAATAATAATAATAATAATAATTTAGCGGTTCAGCGTGGTTTTATACTTAAGGCAAGATGTTATTTTTAAAATTTAACTAAACATTTTGCGTAATTGTTATTAATATTACATTATGTATTTTAATGTACTGTGCTGTTTCCTCAGGGACGCTACGCCATTGAATAACATCCCTGGCACTACAGCCTAAGAAGAATTCTGGCCCGAAAAATAAATTGCTAGTCAGATGATATGTGACTGCCACCAATGGTATATTCTAATTTTCTTCACCGGAGTTTGCTCTCCTTTATTTAATTATCCCTTGATATGACGAATGTGCTGGGTCATCACAGAAAATTATTGTGTTCACACTGGGCATCGATCCTTGGACCACCCATACAAGCATTTCAGTTGCGTATTGGATATGCAGCATGTACTACTCAGTACGATTGAACTATATAAGAGAAAATAGAATCAATTATATATCGTGTTGTATATTTCTATTTGGTTTGCATTTTTATTACATTCAAAAGAAGGAAATTTTTAGGTCATTGAAGAAGCGGCCTAGACATTACAAAACAGACGCATAAGAAATCTGGAAGAATCAGTCGGAGGAGGAGGGGGGAAAGCAGAGAAGAGAAATAAACAAGATCTCCTTTTATGACGGAAGAGGGCTTCCGAGAGACAGATAATGGCCAATATTTTTCAGACGGGGTCACGCCAAGATCCTCTTCTAGCACTGCATGACGAACAAGCAGAAAGAAAATCGTGACGGAATCCTGCAATCGTGGCCTCAAACGACTCTAAAGTGAATTAAAAACAAATGAACAACGCCCACAATTCTCTCAAATTCGGAATATCTTTCAGAGAGATATATCTTATAAAGCTAAATTCATGTCGTGTTTCATGGTGTAATACGTCCATTTTAATTACCATTAATATTATTGTTATTACTATTATTATTATATCCCGCGTATTTCATTCTCAGTGAAAGAGACATCACTGAAGTGTCAAGATAATAATAATTTATAATCATGATAATAATAATAAAGTAGTGCCATAGGCCTCAATATTAATAAAAAGAGTTCACATGTAGCACCAAACGTTGTTTTATCAGTGTCACTTTACTTCATGAATCGTGCAAACCCCGTCCGATATTCAATTACGGAAATCTAGGACTTTTGTATCCAGAGGTGTAGGCAGTAATCTTTCGTTAGAGGTACACTGATGTTACAAGCGGGCACTGGCACAACACTTCAGCAGAGACCCAACATTGTTTTATATAATATTGGTATATTTTCCAAGTTTTGCGTGTACTTCATTAATGTCTCATTACTGATTTAATTTCTACAATTATTTTTTTTTCAGTCTGATTTGTGTAGTGTTCCCCATTACGGCTAATCTCGTTGCTGACATCTCTACACAGTAGGCGGGTCCTAGGGATCCGGACTCTTCCCGAAATCCAGACTATTTTGTACACTTAAGTTTAATTTTACGGATGATATTACAAATTTTTAATATAATTTATTTTCATATTGAATTTGGACTCTCCTGAAAAGCTTCTGGTCTCTCCCTCCCTAAATAAATTTCTGCATATATGCCTGCTCCATTTAATCAAACAACTTATACATTCTTGAAATTTAATATAATTTAATAATTTCTATTAAAAAGTATTTTCATACATTTCATTACACAAGACTGGTTACTATTATCAAAGAAAATAGGATTGCAGTCTGCTTACGTACTTAGGAATGGAGTTAATGTAAGTCGTCTGTTCATATTCCAATTACACCAAGAAATCAACTATTTGTGGTAGTGTTTGAAGTGTAGAGACACACCAGTGAGAGCTCTTGAGAAGTTACATCGGTGAAAACTGGAATTTTATCGCTGTTGGCTGAGATAGGAAGTCTCGCTTAGTGTACTAAACCTTTATATTCAGTACATAAGGCAAATACTAACTACTGATCAACGCTTATGCCAAACTTCTTAAGCTAGAAACTCGAAATTTTGATATTTCGTTTGATTTATGATGTAAGGTATCGCTAAGGGAGAATTTTGGAAATTTGATGCCGGAGGGGGGGGGGATAGAATGGACGTTATAGGGGTCTGGGGTGAAAGCATCCAGCTAGCCAAAGGCTAGTTAAGTAGATAAAAAGTGAAATTAATAAGCAATAGTAAAAGATGGAAAACATAAACTAAAATGTATACATAAGAAATGGAAATCTAAAAATTAGTGCCTCCGAGTGTTTATGTGAATAGGTAATAACAACGTGTATAATATGAAAAAAAATGGTAAAAATAATGTTGGTCACAACAAATAGGATATTTTTTTTTAAAAAATGAGCAATGTGCTTAGCCTAATGGTAATGCTTAGGTAGTTTGCAAAAGTTCATTGGTGTTTCGGTCGAATGATTAAGTTGATTTAAAATGTTATGCAACCGACAGTTCACTTCTGTATCGTGGGTTGCCTAATTATCAGTTATTAAGTGTTTACATAGGAACTCTATGGACATTTTGATTCAATGGACATCTCAGATAATGATAAATTATTCATCAAGTGAAATGATAACAAATCTTCCCGGAACATAGATATGTCTTTCTATGAAATTTTATCAAAGGAAGTTTAGCTGTTTTGGTGTGATGATGTAACACACAATTACGCTTAATTTTTCTCATATTGAAAACACAAGTATTACACATTTAAGCATTATAAGGAAGCACGAGAACTTAGTGGTAGAGTGCACTCTTCTGCTTCTGAGAGTTTGTATTTAAGTCATTTTGTTTCCTTCAACTATCTTCACTTTATTCATTCTCCCACCACTATTCTCTTTCATTTATTATCCTCCTCCTTTAGCCTACCGGACATAGTTGCAGGACATAGCTAAGTTCCCATTCTGGTTTCCATTCCTTCCTTTAGTTAAATACAGAAACCAGCTCCTTCAAACTCCTCTCCTGATCTCCGTTGCTAAAATTTTGCAACAAACATTACAGAGACTATAAAGCAAGATATAGATTATAATCTATAACTATCATTTTAACTAATAGGTGGTAAAAGGGCATATAGGGCTATATAGGCGTAAGTGCCCTTTTTCCAGCATTTGCCTCAATTACAACTCCCAAAAATCTGTTAAGCTATAAGTAACAGCAGTTTGATGGAAGAATTTCATGACCCATCAAATATTCCCTCAGGACCGACTAGTGCGTCGCGACTCATAGGTTGAGAATCTCTACCCTACAGGGTTTTAACTTAAAATATTGCGTCATGTTTCATCTTTACCGACAAATAAACGAATTGACGCTTTGGGCATCTGTCGAGAAACGTCACAGAATATTCTTGAGTAAACAGAACTCTGCTCATGGCAGTGGTAGTGTTCCACTTTTACGTATAGACATGATTCTTAGAAACTCAAACGGTACCGATATATAATGCAATAGGCGAGACTATATACAGATTTACAAAATTAGGAGAAGGAACTGATCGATCAGAATATTCTGATTTTTCTTTCGAAAATTGCGTGATGACTGTGCTTGATCTTTGACATACTTTATTGTCGGTTGGGTACCGAAAGCGGGCGAGGAGAGCATGCTTCACAATAAGCATTATTCTACAATATGTGCCCTGCGTTTCGAATACATAATATGGACACGCAAAGAACAAGACGTGCTTATGATGATGATCGCACTAAAAGCACGAAGAATAATAGCCCCGAGACCTCCATTTCTCACAAACAATAATCTCTTAGCATCTTATACAAAGAAAGATGCAGTTCTGCATCTGCAGCACGGATGAAAATTTCGTTAGTATTCAAGACAGGGCTTTTTTTCTTTATCAGCCACACACACATACTTACTATTAGTGTGCACCCGAGTAACTGATTCGCGAGGGTCTAAGCCTTGATTGGTCCATGGGCTAGCAAGTGCTCCTTTTGTGCAAGAAATCTCGGGTTTGATTCTCAATGAGAGAAAATCGAACTCACTGCAGTGGTGCAAATTCTACTTTACTAACTCTCATTTATGGATTTTTGTCTCCAATAAAATGTTTATTTTCTAGGGTAAAAAGCCGCAAAGCTGTCACCATGTTAAAGAAAACTCAATTGAAGTGTTATCATATTTACACTTGAATTGCCCCTACTATAGGAATTTTCATTCTAATTCATATTATGGTGTCTTCCACGTCAATTTTTTTTTCGTAAGCACTACTGGAATTGAGAGTGTTTAGGGGTGATCCATCTATATTAAATATTCCTCAGAGGTAGTGCGTGGAGTCTTTGGTTTGATTCCTAGCAAAGTAAGTTTGCGGTGGATAACATTGTACCTCTGGGTTTTTTCAGGGTACTCCCGTTTCCTCCCGCATTCTCACTCCATCAATTTTCCATCACCATTCAGTTGTTTTAAGGTTGGTGTAAAGGGACAAGTTTTGCCGATAGATGTCACTACAGTCTTCGTATCTCTCCCATGTATTTTTTACCTTTCACGAAAATGTACAATTTCTCTTACAAATTTCAACCTAGAGACTTCAAACTTTTAGAGAATGAACTTCATAACCTATCAAAGGGAACAATCCGTGCCGATTTTTTATTTAGAATTTTCTTTATTGTTGAAACAGTTCCATTGTTAAAGGTTTGGATATCCATTTGAACAATCAAGCCATTTCAACAATGAAGAAAATTCTAAATAAAAAATCGGCACGGATTATTGCCGCCTTTGATAGATTATGAAGTTCATTTTCTAAAAAATTGAATTTTGTAGGTTGAAATTTGTGAGAGAAATCGTGAATTTTCGCGAAAGGTAAAAAAATACATGGGAGAGATACAAAGACTGTAGTGCCATCTATCGGGAAAACTTGTCCCTTTAAACCAATCTTAATCACCCGCCTTCCTTAGCCTAAACGACATACGCATGGGACGTTATACTGAAAGATTTCGCTTCATTTTCATATTAAATATTTTTCTGTACCTTGTGACATGAACAGGAAATATTACAATGCAAAAAGAAAAATTAACGAAAAGAAATAATTGCATTATGGGGAAGGTAATCTTTCCAGACTAAAAAGGAAATGAAAAATCTATGGGAGAGGGAAATTTCCTGATCCCCTCCGAAACTAAATTCTTGATTACATAAACGTTTTTTTTTTAAATTGAAAAGCCACTTGTTTTCAAGTTTCTATATAAGATAAAAGTAACTAATCTCCAAAGTAGGGTGCAATCATATCTGGCGAAGCCCACACTCTCTCATACACACACACACACAATCGTCAAAAGGGAACAACACTCGTGTCTGAATATGCTTAGTATACGATACTATCCAATGCGGAGGTTTTTCCGCGACGATCAACTTTCGTGGCATTATTCATTCATTTTTTTTTTTTTTGATACGAATTGCGCTCGATCGATCCCAAAATTTACTCAAAAATTCTGGACAATTTCGTCATTATTATCCTTAATAGAAATACACTTACGCTACTGTACCATCTCATTATTGAACTAACGTTAGCCATCAAATCTATGCAGACAAAGTCGGTAATTAAAATAAAAGAACGTACGGATTAACTGACTAGATTGCTATTTTTATAAAGCAGCTTTCCTTATTCAGTTCAAAGCCTGTTCAAATCCACAGGTGGTTGCTTAGAATCCTCTAACACCAATATATTTCAATCTATATATAGCACTACAACATATGCACATGAAGAACTTGTTACGTTAGTGCGTGGGACGTGGATATTTATGAGAAGAGGAACATAGAAATCGTTACATACAACAGAAGCGGACGCACAGTCCAAATTCCATCGTTTAATTAATGTTCCTCGATTGACATATGAAACCATTAACAACCACGTTCTTTTGGCAATTTCAACTTTTCTTCTTTACATATGAATAGATAAAAAATCCTGTTAATTACCGTGTTAAGTGAATGCGTGTATTTGCCTAATTCTACGAGTGAGCATCAAGGAAGTCAGCTGAAGTTCTTCTTCATACCGGCTGTAACGAGTTATTCGCATGATCTTTTGTCTGCATTCTTTCCTGATCTAAATATATCGACAGCAAGAACATCCAGTGACCGCACCTGTCTCACATTTTTGCTGTTTGATGAATTCTCTTTCTTTCTCTTAAATAATATCCCCTTTTCTCACGTGTTGTCTCAGTGCATGTTTGGTTGGATTGCCAACTTACGAGAATATTCTCTATTGAAAGGAAAGTGTACCTTTTGAATGACACAGATTTTTGATCTAATGCGGTTTTTATTATGGCATATATTTCCGCACTACATATCAGTTCAAAAATTTTAAAAATCAAATCAGTAAATATATCAGGATGCATGCATAAATAGGAACTGCTTAAATTGAATCCAGTATGGAGGCACAATGGCTAAATGGCACACTGTTTATCTGTGATGCAAAGGCTCCTTAGTTCGGTTCTAGGCCACATGAGTTGGTGATAGTCACATATCGTGTCTGTGGATTCTCTCGAGGTTCTTCCGTTCTTCTTCACATATTTATTCCATTAATTCCTTTCATAATCAGCTAATTGCTGAGCTTCCTGTGCGGGTGGTTCAGTGTTCCATTTTTGTGGGGATATTTGCTTTGGTTACAAAACTGAATAGGGGTCTGGATTCTATTTTTAAAAAGTAGGTACCGTCTCATACATCCTCAGTGTCATAATGGAACATTAAACTCTACTGAATTATCATCGAAATTTAGACAAATAGCTTGTTCAGCCCCAAGAAATTCCATGTGCTTGAGCGTACCATACAATCTTTATATCTCTTTTTTCTTACAACTTTGATAATTGGACTTCATTCTCTTGCCGTACAAACTTCACGCCTCTTTTCCTCACAATTTTGATAATTGGACTTTGTTCTCTTACCGTACAAACTTTATGTCTCCTCTTCTTACAACTTTGATAATTGGATTTGATTTCCTTATCATACAAACTTTATGTCTCTTTTTCACAACTTTGATAATTGGACTTGATTCCGTTACCGTACGAACATAATGTCTCCTTTCTTTACAACTTTGATAATTGGATTTGATTCTTACCTTTCAAACATCATGTCTCCTTTTCTCACAACTTTGATAATTGGATTTACGTACAAACTTTATGTCTTTTTTTCTCACAACGTTGATAATTTGACTTTATTTTCTTGTACTATGAACTCCGCAAATGATGCTCTTACTATAATGTTCATAGATCGGCGAAAACACCCAACAACAGTGACGACAGTATGTAGTATATTTATTAGGAGCTAATACTGACAATCAGTATCGGAAGTACATTATCTGCAGTAGACCAAGTGCCTACAATTAGAAAGAGCATGGGCAGATTGCCCTCCTGTACTATGACCTCTGGATAGTATCAAGAACCTTATCTACGAAGAGAAACTAAACGTTTTTTTTTTTAACATCTTTAAGTTTCGGGGAGAATTCATAAAATTAAATAATTGTTTCGTAAAAAGGAAACCAACAAACTTGTTGGTACAGAACTAATCTTTATTAAGACACGTATGTGTAGGGCCTTAAATAAAAATTGTTGAAAGCACTTTCGTGTTGGTTTTTGTTCTTTTTCGGCCATTTTGTGCGGATTATCCGCGGTTGCCGCGGCACCAAATTCCGCAGGTAATCGGGAATTTACTGTATTTCAATGAAAAGAAAAAAAGTAATTTCAGTTCGCGAACAGCGTTACGGAACGACTTAGGTTTCCGCCCGTTGGATCCACCGTATTATGACTTTATGAGTATTTTACTGTACAAGAGTTGAAAACTCTGCTGTGTTACATGTAGGTAGAGTACGTACAACAGGAAGAAAGATGTGATACAAGAAGAGAAGAGGAGAGGGAAGGAGGTGAAAGCGTCGGACGAGAAATGTGCAACTTAAGACATGATCATAGCTCATGTCAAAAAACCGCCAACTGCACTTTGATGAAGTGAATGAGACTTTGGCAGCGACGTGCAACGAATTCTTAATAAGAATAAAGAAGAAACAATGCTGATAAAAAAAAGAGGCTTAAATATATCGTTTGGTGAGCTTCCTTGACCTCCATGCACGGTTGCTGTCAATGTCCTCCATCTTGAATCAACACACGATTCTTCTCATCTATCCATATTTTCAGGGCGGCTGCTCTCAGGAAACCGAAAGGGAGGACAGAGAGAGGAAATCAGGCCATCATCGTCATGATAATCATGTGTAGTCATTAAAACGATTGAAAGGAAGATGAATTGTGTGACAAACAACTAGAAGAAGATAAAAGTAAACCATGCGTACATGTGCTACAATCAAACTTTGAGAAAGATGATTAATGATTTTTTTTAAGAAAAACAGAAAACACGTGTTTCCTTACCTTACATGAATTTTTACTTCACAAATTTTGATTCAAAAGATTTAAGAGAATCATTTTGGCAGATAAAACTGTTTATTTCTTTATTTGTAAGGAGTTTGGTTTGCCAACCAGAACTCCTCCACATACAGTTGGATATCGATAACTCGAACCTCAACAACTAGAATTTCTTGATAATTCGAATTTTATCACATTCCCTTGAACTCCCATAATTCAATATTAACATAAATTCGTAGAGTGGAATGTTTAAAAATCACAATCTCGATAAGTCGAATTTTAAGTGTTTCATAATCATATTTAAAACCATCGGTAACTCGAACTCTCGTATCTGCGAACCTCTGCAATCGAAGTTTGCCACTGTAAGTCGAATTTCTCTTAATGGACCTCGATAACTCGAAGTTATATCTCTATGCTTTTACGTAATTGCCATTCTTGCTAGTCCTGTCATTATTACTAATATGTACTGTAATCGTGTTTTACTCATGTCTAGTATAAAGGTAACCAAGAAAGTTCTGTCGCTGTTTATGGATGTCTGTGTTCAATTGGCCCTCACAGCGTGAGTTGAATGCGAATGGAGATAAGCGAAAGTCAGTTGTTGATATGGGTATATCCATCTTACTACTTGGTTGTGGCAGTTCAATTACACCGTGAACTTCCTTAAGGACAGAGTGAACATGTGACCTCCACAAAGCGTCATACGGGCGTGTATGTTGCACAAGTTCAAATTGCGGTCAAACACCACTGCTGCGGGGCGAAAGATATGCCAGGCTTTTGGTGAGGGTGTGGTGAATACGCGGACGTGGTTTAACAAGTTTAAGGACGGTGACGGAACACTCGAAGAAGCACCACGTATCGGAAGACCAATACCTATGCAAAATGAGGATCTTCAGGCAGCAATTGATGCTAACAGTGGCCAGACATGTGAGGAATGAGAGTACAATTCAATGTGAGTGGAGAAACCATTCAGCAGCACTTCCATCAACTTGGGAAGCACTAAAAGTTGGGTCGATGGCTCCCACATGATTTGACTGGGACCAAAAGGCAACGCGAGCAGACGCCTGTGTTTCTTTGCTGTCTCGTCAGAGGAAGGAGTCATTTCTGGACAGGGTGTTGACATGTGATGAGAAGTGCGTCCTGTACGAAGCTCCACTGCGCCGTCATCATTGGTTAGCATCCTATGAACCGGTTCCAAAACAGACGAAACCAGTACTGCACCAGAAGAAGGTCTTCCTGTGTTTGGTGAACTGCTCGTGGCATCGTGCATCAGGAACTGCTACCAGCTGGTGAGAGCATCAATGTAACTGTGTACTGTCAGTAGTTGAACCGTGTTCAAGAAAACTCAAAACTCTGGAGCCAGCACTTCTGAAATGAAGGCTCTGAATCCAAGTAAACTATTTTGTAAGCATACGCGTCCATGGGGTGCTTAGAAAAATGATCTAAATTTTGAGATATAAAAAATACAAATATTACAATTTTGAGGTATTTTTCTCATGACTCCATGGACGGTTAGTTTGAAAATAGTTTCATTGGATTCAGCAATTGATTTATATTTTAAGCGTCGGCGCTTTTTACTATTATGATCGTTAGTTCTTTACAGAATGAAACTAGAAAATGTTTCCGAAAACCGAGTCGAGATTTTTACAAAATTTACAAAACGACACGACATTTCTCGCATCGTCTGAAGCACAACGCTAGTTGTTCATCACTGTCGAGCAGCACGCTATCAATCAGTGACCTAGTGCGAAGAGTGTAATTGGACATTGCCAATAGGGTAATGTTATGGTGAGTGATTACACACAAAAGATCTCACATAAAACTAATTTTAACAGCCCACAACTGGAAATTGCGGTTAAGCAACTTTCCAAATATAAAATACAGTTCGTTTTATCAGTTGCGATCTTTTCTGCCAAAAACTACGCCTTAGTAAGTAACGAAGAAAAGCGAAAAGAAAGAAAAAAAAAGGGGGTCAAAAACTCGATCGACATTATTGATGAAGGAAAACCACGTCAACTTTTTCCACACTTTCTACACAATTTACATACGGAACTGGACGCCATGCATCTTCCACATGTCTCTTTCATTCATACACACGCATACATTACATATGCACGCACAACATATTTCATGATCAACAAGAAATTAATTCCGTTCTCGAATCCTGTAACTGACCATATATAGTGACCCCCCGGTCTACTTAAGTCTTTTAATAAAGATATTTACAAGGGGAAAAAGAGATGTGTGTACTGAGACTTTAAAAACTCAATTTTATCCTCAAAAACAAGTTGTAATTATAGTAGTTGGACTTATTTTCTAATTTTAAAAGCAGCTGATTTCACTTAAGAATTGAAGTAGCGAACTGTAACACCTAATAGCATAATTTAAGGCAGCAATGTTCAGCATTTACTGTAAGTGGTATTTTCTAATATTAGCAACAAAATTACTGTCTCGACTTCTTTTTTTTAAAAAAAAAAAATTTAAACAGAAACTTGCAGGATCAGGGACAGATTTTAGGAAGAAATTAATGAGAAATAATCAATCTAATCTTAACCTCTCCATCCCAAGAACTATGCTTGTTTGTTGAAGTTAAGCTTTTCTTTTCAGTACCGAGGCTAGATTAGACCTGGACCCACAGTTTAAACTGAAATCCAAACCGTAATGCATTCAAATTTTAATGTTCTCACACCGGGAATCGAACCCGTAACCATGGTGGCCACACAAGTTAACCACTAGACCAGTGGAAAGGGCTCCAAGAACTAGTAAGTCATATGTAATTCACAGTGGCGTATTTACGATTTTCTTTCGGGGGGGGGCTTTGCTAACTTTCGGGGAGGGCTTTGCCTGAAAATGTGAAAATTCTGCAAGATATTTCATATACTTTACTATAGTAAGTAAGATTTCGGGGGGGGGGGGCTTAAGCCCGTAAGCCCCCCCCTAAATACGCCACTGGTAATTCATACAGTTTATTTTGGTGAATAATGATAGTCTTCAATCTGTATAATAATCGATACGTGTATTTTCATACATATGTTTTAACACCATAAATTTGCGCTGTAATTAACCGATATGTTCTTTATAGCTGAATGCAGGCAACATTTTGACTCAAATATAAAAGTGGCCTCAAAGTAGGTTATAAAGTATTACGTTACTTGAAAGTTATTACATTGAATTTCTATGTCTCCATGAAACTTTTGGTGTAATTTACAAGTCCTTTGATTAACACTCCTGGTTAAATAATAATAATAATAATAATAGATTTGCTCTCTTATAATTATTTTCGGTGTACGTGTTTTTTTTTTTCAAAACAAACACTTACTCAGTTTTTCTCAGTATTTTTTTTACATATTTATTTAACGCAACAGAAATAAATTAAAATGAACTATAAATATAAATTAATATATCAGTTACCAATACTTTTACCCGTACACGTAATTTTTCCCCCTTTCCCTCACTAAATAACCAGAACCAGGCCATGCTCATCTATCAAAAGAATATGCTGTAAAGATGATATGAAAAGTGATGTTGATAGTTTAATATTGTATATCTTTCATGGAAGGATAAGAGCCTCTCTCATTTCAACAGAAGGGTGTGACCGGAACTTGTGACACACTCATAAACAACCTATTAGGAAATGGAGCTCTGAATAAGACAGCAATTGTCTTACGTTTTCTATTATTCTTCTAAATTTTCAATGGACATTCTTCCAAGATGACAAACATTAGCGCAGGAATTCTCTTTATCCCTCCTGCCATTCTTTAGTATTGAGTGTGCCATTTAGAAAGATGTCCCCACCCATAGCACACAAATACTTAAAGCCTTATAGTCCTTTTTTTTTTTTCAACTACTTTCACGTATTCAGGTAACACTCAAATTATAACAATCTTTAATCTGTATTCAACGAGAATAAGGAATGTAGACCGGACCTGCATACTATCATAGTTAGTCACTATCTATTGGACTACTTGACAATATCAATCGAACTTACTATTGCATCACGAAAATATTCCAAATAAGTTTAGTAATGAATTAACATGGAGAATATGAATTAGCAGCGTCATTGCAGACGTTGCTTCGAAGAGGGGAAGAAGGGACAAAATTCTTCACCGACAAAAGATTTTCACGTGTTTTTTTTATTTGTATATTACTATACAATTGATCAAAATATATGTATTACTCAAACTTGGGGTACAATTTCCGCTGCCCAAATATATAAAACTTTACAGACATATTAAGATGTCAGCAAGACACTCTACTTTGCAAATGAAATTTAATGCTGAGCTTATACTAATAGATATACACGTAGGTGATTTTCTCTAAAAGTAAAGATCTTGTTCTTTGGAGACAGAGCCTGAAGGTCCCAAGGACTGTGTGTAGAGATAAAGGGTTCACAACTTCTTACTTCGGCACTCAAGGAGGCGTTGTAATGAGTACCACGCACCAGCCCTTTTACTCCCTCAGTTTTATTCGCCTTTCAAATGAGAGGTCGTTTTGAGTCACCCTGTATATTAGTATACTTTAAAGTGCATAACTTATAGTAGTATATGCGTAAACTGTTAGGAGTATCTTGTGACTGTTAGGACAAAAAACAAGAGATAAAATTTGCTGCAGCAGGAAAAAAAAACCAAAAAACTATCAATTAATATTGGCAAGGAACGACATATTTTTCAGCGCCACAAAATAGCTTTCCTTGATTTTGTTCAGTATGACATGTACCATCGATTGATATCTGTCTTCTCTTTAGACAACATTATAGTTAATTAATCCAAGTAAATTTAATTGCAATTATGGAGTAACTCATTAACCTTATTGTGTACTACCGTCTTGCTAGCATCATATTAAAGAGCCTGATGGTATCTTAGTGCTATTTCATCTTCAAAGATGGCGTGGTTATCGTGCAGCCTTCACTTTTTTTAAGGATTACAAAAAAGATCGTTTTAATTAAGCATGAGTTTTTATACACACTCAAATCACTTTATTCTGTTCAATGATGTCTATGTCTTATCTTTGGATATATGTGTGTCTAACTATGTAGCCTATGGGTACGGAAATTTCAACAAAATTTTAAATAAGTCTGCCATACGTCCCGTAAAAAACGGGACAGTCCCCATTTTGGACCCGAGTATTCCGTATCCCCATAAATTTAGTTGGGACAAGCATATGTCCCATATTTTAGTTCCGTCATATTTCTGCTGTCAATATCAGCTTATCGGCTGAAAACCCTGTTATTAGGGAATGAACAATAAGTAGTAACATGAAACAGCTTGGAGCAAGTTATCACTATACCACTCTCTCCGATTTTATAGCGAGCAAACAATAGATTAGACTCAGAGCAGAGCGCAGAGTTGCAGCTGTTCGTTGGTGGTCAAGGGGATGTGCAATATTTAATTAAGTGCACGAGCTGAGCTGTATTTGATAATACAACACAATGAAGTGTTCCAATTTTGTATCAACAAGAATGCTTAAAGGGAAGTGCACTTTTTCTTCCAATTTGAAGCTTATTCAGATGAAAAAATCTGATGAAAATGCAAAACGCTCATAAGAGTTCTCCAGAAGCATAGTTTCCTGAGACAAATTGTTCGTTATCTTTTTATGTCCATTTCAGATAATGCAGTGAAAATGTTTCCTAAAAATGTATTGTTGGAAAATTTGTGGGGGGAGAAAGATCGAAGGTGTTCCGTATTCTCATGAAAAAAAAAATATGGCAGGCTTAATTTTAAACCACGATAAACGATACTTGCTTAAAATCTTAAAAAGAGGAGGAGGAATGCGAAATAGTATGAAAGTCCCAGTTTCGGAAATTTCTACAAAACGTCGTGATCTTTAATGTGCAATATTGTAGTATTATTTATATTTAAGAAGAAAAAAAGATGAAGCAAAAAGTATGTGCCAACAAGTTTTTAATAAAAGTTTTTAATAAGGCAAAGAGTGAAAGAAACCTCGTTGTTGACAAGGCAATGAGTTTGCTAAAAGAATTGTTTCGCCTGAGGGATTCTTTGAGGAGCTTCTTTTCTCCCTTCAATTAAATTGTCTTTGTTCGCGGACAGCTCAGTCATTTGGACAATGCTTCTTCTCTTAGTCAATTATTACTTTAAGAAAAACCGAAACTAATGCCTGTGAATGCCTTTTGTTTCCCCTTTTCTCCATTATTTCTATCACTTGGGCTGGGTTCTATCTGAGAATATAACACGAAGAGAATAAGCGAAGAATTTGAACAATGCGGAACAGCAATTTTGCTTTCGTATGCAATATGTATACGCCATATTAGAAAGGTATTGTAAAGCAAGAAGAGTATTTCACAATTATGGTGCTTTGTGTATTTGTCTGTTTGTTTGGAATATTTCCTCCAGTACCATGTTTCGGTTAATATTCATAGCATAAAATTAGGATAAGATAGTATCTTTATTCTGATCTCTTTTGTGACTTCTCAATCGCAACGTGATGCAAATATACGTATAAGATCTGAAATGGAATACGTGTATGATAGGAAATTACGTTTTCTATAAGTCATCTTAAGTCAGATAATAAGGATGTCAGGCAATATTTCTTCCAGGAACACTTTAGGAAGTACTTTGATCCCCCCCCCCGCAAGCTGAGCAATTGGTCCCCTCAGTTAAGATAAATTAAATGGCAATTACGTTTTCACTCTTGCAAAGGGCATGTTCTTTAGCATGTAATATCAAAAGCACGATCGTCTATGTTCTTCTTTTAGCCAACATTTAGCACATAATATCAAAAGAACAATCGTCTATGTCCTTATTTTAGCCAACGTTTAGCATGTAATATCAAAAGAAAGATTGTCTATACCAGCGTTTCCCAACCGGTGTGCCGCGGCACACTGGTGTGCCGTGAATGGGCCGCTGGTGTGCCGCGAGGAAATCGAAACAAATTATTAATTCTATAGCAATCAAATTGCAAGACAAAGGAAAAATGTATATTTGTATTTCACATTATTATGAACTTCTACTATGAATCTACAACTTTAAGTTTCATACCGTGTTACTTTTCTGTTCATTTTTAATGTTTAAAAAAAGTATTTGTTATCATTGTTATGACTATTATTGCTTCTATATTGCTGCAGACTATTTCGTAACTTAAAATTTTAAAATATCATTCAATCCAACCTTTCGACAAAGCGAACATGCATACAAATTACCTACATTTGTATTTTAAAACTAAAAGAGATTTGTTTGTTCGCTCGTTATTTAGTGATCTTTCTTCTTAGTGAAAGGTTGGATACAGTTTTCGAAAAAGAAAGCTTAGTTTTAAAAACCTAAGTCCAATATTTCATTGCAATTGTTTTCTATTTTTAAATTAGAATTAAAAATAAGCATAATGATTTACCACGGGGAAGAACCAGTGATTGAGCTTTCTTCTCTGTGAGAAGGAGATCAGTAATCACAGAAAAAAAATTACCACGGTATTATACATATTTACAAATAATAATAACTATGAGTGTGCCGCGAGAATTCAAGTTACACCCATAGTGTGCCGCAAGTTAAAAAAGGTTGGGAAACGCTGGTCTATACCCTTGCTTTAGGCATCATTTAGACGTAATATCAAAAGAACGATCATCTGTATCCTTCCTTAAGGCAACATTTAGCATGTAATATTAAAAGAACAATCGTCTATGCCCTTTCTTTAACCAATATTTAGCGTGTAATATCAAAGAATCATTGTCTATGCCCTTCCTTTAGTCAACGTTTAGCATGTAATATCAAACGAATAATCGTCTGTGTCCTTCATTTAGCCAACAACATTAAAGCAATCGCGAATTGCCAATATTATTTGATATTGTGTACCCAAAGAGTGTCCCAGTGCATCTGCCTCATATTCTATTCACTCTCCATCTCCCGTCCAAGTTTTCTGCAAGAAAGATTGATCCCAGATCAAGATTATTTAAATCAATATTTCGTCATAGCTTAAAAAAAAAAAAAAAATCTTAAAGAAATAAAATTATCAAACTGATACTAACATCATGTCACATTCTTGAATCAAAATGTCCATAGCTGACTCGAATTTCTTCGTAGCTATATTGTAAGAACACGCGCCTTTGGCGCAGAAGGTCTTGGTTCGATTCCCGATGGAAGCTAATGTAGTTCGAATCCCACGTCTAAGCTGTAAGTCAACGTCTCATATAGCCTCGGTGCTCACGGGACGCTAAACTTCAAAACAATCAACTAGCCCACAGTTTATTCGGATTGTATCAGGGTACATGTTCCTCTATTCTTTCTATATATTTATTAATGTATTCAATAAAACTAATGAATATCTGCCTAATGTAAAATGATATTCATCCTCAGTCAATGTTGAGGTTGACGAAATAAATTAAGTACAAATTCCAAGTAAAAAAAAACCCTCTTTCCCTACACAAATGTTCAGAAATGTATTTGTAATAGTTTACATAGTTATTCAATATACGACTTCCACTGCGACTTTCAAGGGGGTAAGCGAGCAGCTTAGAATAAATAATTTTCGAGAAATTTTTACCATATGCTGTTTCAGTTATGACTAGGGATAGAGAAAAAAAACTCTCTAGGAATACAAACCAATGAAACGTTGATAACAGTATTTTGGAATTTATATTATCTTTGTTTGAGCTTGAACAATTTGGGAAAATCTAGTTAAAAGAGTAAACACTTACCAATCCTGGATTCTTCTTTATCCCATGTTTGTATTAGTTCTCTAAGCTGCAATTAAAAAAAAAATAGATTAGACACTATTTATACTACATACAATAGATTATATATACTACATAAACACCAACATTGTTTGTAAGCAAAACTGAAAAATATAATTTATCTTCTTGATGATAGCGGTTCCGGAAGAATAGTAAGTCCAGATACACACTTTGCTATGAAATGCATTTTCGTTAATGCTCCGTTACGTATTTCAATTTTGCAAGTTGACTATTGCAAATGGAGTCAACTATCGTTTTCAAATGGAATCTTATCATTTTCGTTACTGGTAAGTAAATTCTATAGTTAGATAAAAGGCTATCTCTTGATTCGAACATAGAAATCATCAGCCATTAAGTCCCACATACAGACACAACGTAAAGAAATTCATCATAGGCACAAAACTTAAACATATACTTTTAAAAATAGGGCCTACTTTCTTAAATTTGGGAAACCGTTTCTTATCTGTACCTCGAGAAAATCTTTTCTCAGAAATGAGATCTAGCAATTCTCATTCATAAGGAAAACAGTAGTTTATGTTTAAATTCCGTTTTATACAACCGCCTCTATTTTCCTTTCATTTATTACAAATGAGAATTTCAAACTGTTATTCCTAAAACATGATGTTCTCGGTGCACAGATAAGAAACGGTTTCTCAAGATTTTAAAACGTGCATGTTTAGTTAGTTCTCATCGAGGTGTAGTTATTAGTTAGCGCGTCCGCTTCAAACGTCATTTCAGTTACTCGAATACTGTGAATACTATCGAAAACTCGTAATTCGATATTTGAATAACTGTTCGAATAATATAATAACACGTATTCGAAGAACCCATTGTTTGAATGTTCGAATAATTAATTATTCGAATTTGAGCAGCACTAGTTAACTCTGAAAATTCTGAGTCCTTACCAGGAAATCGAATCCAGGACCCAAAAGCTTTCATGCAAATCAGCTATATATGTATAATACAATCACTATAGCCCCATAGAATAAAATTCAAGTATGAAGGGAGTTTGGAAAGTTTCTAATAAACATCTCAGAAAATAAGATTAGTTTAGTATGAGTGCATCGTGATAACTTGTATTAGGCTTGGGAGGACTCCTTGCCAAATAACTAACTACTAACTCTCTGGTCTATGGAAACTGAAGGTTCAATGCCGCGTTCACAATAGCTCTCCAGCGATTTTTATCCTTAGCCAACTTGATGCAGTTTTTACTTTGTATTCCTATTTCTGCGAGATCCATCTTAATATTGTCCTCCCATCTGCGACTAGGTCTTCCTAATGATCGTTTTCCGATTAGTCTCCCAGTTAAGACTTCCAAAGCGTTTCTTCTTTCAACCATTCTGGCTACATGACCTACCAACCTAAGCCTCCTAGATTTGATGATTCTAACAATGTTTGGTAAACCGTATAAATTATATAGTTCCTCATTATGAAGTTCCCGCTATTCCCCATTCCCGTCTCTCTTGGGTCCAAATATTTCTCAGGATCTTGCTCCTTGCCAAATATAGATTGAAATTGTTCACATAGGACGATGCGAAGAACAGTAGGTATATATCATGGCATAGAAATACAACACAAGTTCTCGACAAGGGCAGGATTCTCTTTTAGAACAAGATAACTCTGATAACAAGGTCTAAGATGGAAATTATTTATGCTTGAGCTCATGCCACTATCGAAGGTTATCAAGAATTCTCAAATAGGACTGGTTATGGGAATAAGTTATATGGCACAGGCAAGATGCCCTTATTTTCTGAGGCTTAACTCTAACATTAAAAACAGTCTGTGGAATGTTGTGATACTTGAGTTTTTCAGTTATATAGATGGCGGTTATATTATATAAAAGTTGGCCCTAATTTGAATATATTTAGAGGTTTAAGGAGCCTAAACGGTGGTATTATGTTATTGCAAGTAAAATAGTGGTTTGTGTTCAATCAAATTGATAAAGCCTATTTGTATTAAGATTCAAAAGTTATTTATGATGATTTTCCCGGAACGTACAATGTTCACGTAAGTTATAGGACACGACTGAGTATACACAGCTATAAGGTAATTTCAAGATATTTTTCAGACCACATCAGGATGAAAACAATTTAAATTACTATCGGTCCATATCAGAGTATATTGAAGATGATTGCTTAATACAGTTTTTTTTTTTTTTTTTTTACAATTCTATATCTCCATCTCAGGAAAAATGAAAATGAAATGAAATCTTTGTTTTACGTCCCACTATTATGCAGGCTACGCTAAAGGAGACAGTGGTGATGAGACATGAATGAAATGGTGGAATGAAGAAAATAAAAGGAAACGGGAGAACCTAGAAAAAACCCAGGCACACGGTGTTTGTCCACCACAAAGTTCACTTGGCGCGAGCTGGGATCCAAGCAGGGACCCCATGCACCAGAGGTGAAGGCTCTACCACTGAGCCACCGCAGTCCATCATCCTCTCCATCTCAGAATACTCTGAATAAAAAGTAGTAATATAATACAGTGAAAAATTACGGATCAAAAAGGGCATGGTTCAAAACGTGGTTCCCAACTAATGTGTCGCACATCACAGGTATGTTACGTAGTCCAATAGGATGTGTCGCGAAATTTTCGAATATAAAATTCATGAAGCATTTAATAATTAGTTAAAACCAAGTTTAAGACAGACTGTATCAGTCAATGCCTCCAAAACCAAGTTTAAGACAGACTGTATCAGTCAATGCCTCCAAAACCAAGTTTAAGACAGACTGTATCAGTCAATGCCTCCAAAATCAAGTTTAAGACAGACTGTATCAGTTAATGCCTCCAATACCAAGTTTAAGACAGACTGTATCAGTCAATGCCACGAAAACCAAGTTTAAGACAGACTGTATCAGTCAGTGCCTCCAAAACCAAGTTTAAGACAGACTGTATCAGTCAATGCCTCCAATACCAAGTTTAAGACAGACTGTATCAGTTAATGCCTCCAATACCAAGTTTAAGACAGACTGTATCAGTCAATGCCTCGAAAACCAAGTTTAAGACAGACTGTATCAGTCAGTGCCTCCAAAACCAAGTTTAAGACAGACTGTATCAGTCAATGCCTCGAAAACTAAGTTTAAGACAGACTGTATCAGTCAATGCCTCCAAAACCAAGTTTAAGACAGACTGTATCAGTCAATGCCTCCACTGCCAGTAACGATGCTCAGTAGAAACTTATAGTCTTACACTACTACGACTTATATTATTAGTAGTTAAAAATCAAGTATGTCGCGGTATCGTTGGTGTTCAGTAAAGTGTGTCTTCAATCAAAAAGGTTGGGAACCACTAGCTTAAAGTATTATACATCATGCCATAGAAGTCGCCTCACTTTAACTTCCTTAGAAAAATACATTGCATAAACCACGTTGGTAAAATTATGGGATTTTACCGCAGGTCCTGTGTCTAGCGAGGGTCCCGGATTCGATTCTCAGTGGGAGATCCTAGAAATTTGAACACATTACAGTGGTTCAGATTCCCTTTAAATTGTAGGTCTATGCCTCATATAACTTCGGTGCTGAAAGAGACGCTAAACTTCAATTCAAACAATCTATAAATACTAATCCAATAGATGTCGATTCTACTGACCAAAATCAGACTTTGAAAAAAGTGTGGGGGGAGGGGTTCAGAATCCTCTAAATTCTCACGTTTGCACATAATAGAATGGCATTTTGAATCATTTGCGAGTTCCTCTGACACTTTTTTTAAAAATAGTTTCCTCCCCGAGATTTTTTCTTGGTACGCTCTTGTTCGGTTGAGTTTAACGTCCCGTTCAGCTGCGACGCTATATGAGATGTGGACCTACTGGAATCCAAACCACATGAGCTTCCGCCGGGAATCGAACCCTGGTCCCCCACGCCAATGGCACGCACCCTACCGCTTAGCCACGAAGTAGCTCATTTTGTACGCTCTTGTATAGGACCAAACAGTGTTGTTGTTCCCCCTTCTCAATTTTATCTATTATATAAAAGAGAACGCACAAATCCTTTGTTAGCTCATCACGCTAATACGGCTGAACCAATTTCTTTCATTTTTGGGGGGTTATTAGGATTTGGACCCTAGATGGTTTTTATCATATCACTTTAATTTTTAATTACCAGTGTCTTGAGATAATTGACCATTCAAGTGTCCATAACGTACAAATCCTTTGTTAGTTCATCATAGGTATAAAAATAAACGTATTTATATGCAACCTGCATGACCGTGTCACTCGGCGGGTTAACATAAATGACAGGCGCTATAATGTTAACATTTACTGCAATTTGAAAGCGAAAAAGTAAAAATTATCTAAGTAACAAAGTTTATTGCGTTCCGGGGTGACCGCAGCGAAGCGGGGTGAACGCTGCTAGTTAATAATATTACATTTATTTAGTACACACACAGGAACAACTCGAAATTATAAATGGTGTTTCTTTACCAAAGGTTTTTGACCTCTAATAGCTTGAGGGGTTAGAGAAACATAGTTAAGGATTCATGTTGTGAAACGATGCTTTAAAATATTCATTATATGTTATTATTTTCTACTTGATTTTATCTTTAACAGATGTCATATCTCTAAATGTGTCTTGTTGTTCTGAATGTGGGTAAAAGGTCATTGTCCTTTCTATTTTAATGTGTGAAGCTACTGGTCGCCAAGCTGTCTGGTCTGGAGCGACATGCCATTATTGTCCTTCGAGTTTTCACTGTCACCCACCTACAAACAAGGTAACAGACAGTTGAGAGAAAAGAAACACTTTCAACCTTTTTATCATCTTTGTTTTCACTTCTGTCTAGGCCAGCAAAAGACCAGTTCACAGGGAGTTGGTATTATGTTTACAACAAGACGGTAGTGAACACCTGCATGAACATTTTGGTAGATTTCTAGTAATTTTAGCACTTACAAGCGAAAAGAAAGTAAACTCCTTTAAGGTACATTTTGTTAAAGATGGAAGAACAAGGAATTAGCAAGAGATGACATGGATGCTATGCTAGTCAGTAATAAACCTTGGATCTCTTTTTATTCAGTGGTTGAACGGGAAATAAATTACTACTGGTTTGTTAAAACCATTAAATATAAAAGAGCAAAATGAATTTAGAGATTTGTGTAAATACTTTTCAATTCACTTGAGTACAATTGCAACTATACCTAAAAGAGAATACACAGTAGCGTACACTGATTCTCTTTTGACACAAGGGTTTTATGTCTTTAGTAGTATATTAGTATACAATTTATTAAAAGTATGTGCTTCTGAAACTCTAAGGGGGGCAATTGCCCCTGCCCTCAACAAAGGACGCCCCTGGAATATACTTCGGGATTACTTCAGTTTAAGAGAGCTTATCTTACGGAGGCACAATGGCTCAGTGGTAGAACATTTATCTCTGGTACGTGAAGTCCTTAGTTCGATCTTCGGCCAATTAAATTTGTGGTGGACAACATGGTGTCAGTGGATTTCCTCGGGGTACTCCCGTTTCCTTCCATATTCTCATTCTGCCCATTCTGCCCATTATCATTTTTCCCTCTTGTCTTCCGGAAGAAGAGGGAAACTTAAGCAAATCCATTTACACAATTGTTCTTGTTTTTTGGAATCTGGCGTCCCTTTTCAGCATCGAGGATATGAGACGTAAACCCAGGGCCGGATTAAGGTGGAGCGTAGGTGGCTACAGACCCGGGCCGCTACGGGAAGCTGTAAAATCTTAACTGGCTGACTAAATAAAATCAGAAAAGATACAATCATCATCAGAAGATAAAATATAATCAAGAATATGAAACAAATTTCTTCGTTGACAAGTTCTCTTTACTTCCAGGACATGCTAGAGGACTTCACTGGACGAAAGCCAGGAAAAGAAGTTATTGGCATACTCATTTTTCACTTATTACATTTATACAGGGTGTTTCAAAACAACACCGACAATGCGTAGGAGGTGATTCCTGACACCAAGATAAAACAAAAAGTATAGACCAACTTGGGTCCACAAATGCTTCCTTTCGAATTTATAGGCCACCAAAAATATAAAAAAATGAAGTTTAAAAGTCCAAAGATCCAAAACTATGGGACCTACCGTAATCGGATCAAGATTTCACTCAGGAACTAATATTTACGGTATCCAAAAACACATGTTTCAGACTCCTAAAGTACTGACGCAACAGTTTTTATACAGGGAGTTGGGCTACAGGCTATAATTTGAAATACTCACCAACTACCTTTATAAAAATTGTTGCGGAAGTACCGAAGAATTCTGAAACTTGGATATTGCGATAGGGCACATGTTAATTTCTAAATAAAGTCTTGACCTGACTGTGGAAGGTCCCATAGTTTTGGAGCTAAGAACCTTTAAACTTCAATTTTTCATGTTTTCGGTGGCCTCTAACTCCGAAAGGAAGCATTTGTGCACCCAGGATGGTCTATACTTTTTGCCTTATCTTGGTGACAGGTATCATCACCTAAACGTTGTCGCTATTGTTTTGAAACACCATGTATAATAGCGTAACTTTGTTTTTTTCTTTTTTCTTTTTGCGCATTTGGGAAGTTCCATGAGGTATAATATCATCGAATGCGTAGTAGATATGCGTGTATTCCTTTAACTTTTCTATTGCACTTTCACAGAAATGTATTAAACAAAGTCAGCAGAAGGCGCACATTTTTTTCTAGCCCCGGGCCTCCAGATGGGATAACCCGGCCCTGCGTCAACCTACAGTTTAAGTTGGAATCCGGATCACCGTTAATACATTGAATGCTACCCTGCTGAGAATCGAACCCAAGACGCTTCCCACCAACTGTTTCACGATCATTTAGTTCCGTTAATCATTCATTTCATTCAGTCTAAAAGGCATAACTGTGAGACGTAGAAGTATAAATTTCATTTCTAAATACATTTTGAAACGATACACCACTTTTATGTTACACTTTCCAGACGAAGCAGTTTCAACTTTCATCTCGTACGCATCGATACCAAGGACCCAATTACGGAATGTCATCGACACCTAATTCAGATGAATTATCATTGAACCAGGAATCTTCTCCCACCAGTGGTGAGCGCTGTATCATTAAGACACCATGCTCTTAATAAACTACTAGCATAATACCTGTTCTTCGCAAGGAGAGAATACGTTTCATTTCGAGGCCGAGGTGGCACAATAGTAGAGCGTTCACCTCTGATGCATGGGGTCCTTGGTTCGATTCCAGCTCACGCCAAGTGAACTTTGTGTTGGACAAACACCGTGTGAGTGGGTTTTCCCGGGATTCTCCCGTTTCCACCACTTTCTTCATTCCACCATTTCATTCATTTCTCATCATCACCGTCTCCTTTAGCCTAGCCGGCATAACCATGGGACGTAAAACTTAAAGATTTTTGACGTTTCATTTTGGACATAAAAGGCTTAATTTGGATTTAAATGGCATCGGAAGTGTCACTGCTTGTCTCAGTGACTCTGAAAACTATGGACTCGGCAGTAATATCGGTCATTTTTTATCATTATATATATATATATATATATATATATATATATATATATATATATATATATATATATATATATATATATATATATATATATATATATGTATGTATGTATGTATCCAAATGTCATTTGTGTTGTAAATTTGATGAAGATCGGTTGGGTGGTTCAAGAAGTCACAAACATTGTGACTTCCTTTCTTATATATTTATATAGATTTCAAACTCTTAGGAATATTCTACTTTTAGGTTTCCCAAAACGAAAATTATGAAAATTCCTTCAATTTAACAGATAAAACTCAATTTATCATCACAAATCTAAGATACTGTTATTGAACTGCTTATCTAAAACTATTAAATAAATAAATGACCCAGATATTCATCAATTTTAGACCGTACATAACAAACTTGCTCTCCTTTCGTTTTTTCAAGGGACATTATTGTTCGTAATTTAGTCCAATCCTAAATTAAGGTATAAAAAAATTAAATGGCACAATTTGTTAGCAATTTCTTGTACGTATGTAAATGGCAATAAGAAACAAGGAGTGATTAACGAAAATCAAATCAGTGATGCAAAACCAATTCATTTGGTCTCTTGAAAAAAAAAAAAAAAAAAAGAGTTGAACATACTACAAATCACCGTCCCTAAACTGACTACTTTATTTATTCTTTTCTTTTCGTGTTTACAGAATGGCAACGTTGATTACATTTTACGCCTGCCTAACCAATTTGCTGTAACACATGCTCAGACAACCGTTGCTGATCATCAGCTAGTTCTTCAACAGAACTGAAATGCTCATCAGCCTTGTTAACGAAGAGCAGGCTAAGCTTCAACAAACTCACGATAATACAAGGTTCTTACATTCAACAAATTTTCCCCAGTTTTTCTTTTTAAAAAGGATACAACGAAAGTATCATCAAATATAGTAAAAAAATAATAAAAAATAAAACATGTATTAAAGTGTCTGTGTAAAATTAATCTAGTATCATAGGGCACTCTTTTCCAATTCGCCGATGTATGACGTAGCAGTATGCTTTTTAATCTGAGAAATAGTGAAGAGAAATACCAGGGCAAAGGAGGGAAGTGCCATGAGATAAGAGAAGCAGATGAAGCAAGTATATTTTCAAAATCATCGACTAATCAATTAAGACTCCTGTTTTATTGTCGCCGTTGCCTTTTTTTTATTACCAAGCTCATACTATCAGCTCCTTCCCCTCTCTCTGTAGTTTACTGAGCAGTGAAGCATCAAATTGTGACGTCACAGAGTATTCAGTTGGAAGTAGCTGTCACAGGATGACCATTAATGAAAGTCATCGCAAATTATACGGGTAATAAAGTTTATGCGTCTAAGATAGTTGGAACGTTCGCCTCGGCAGTAGGGATACTGTTGTTCACTTGCTTCGGCAATAGGGGTACTGTTGCCCAATTGCATCGGTAATAGGAACACTGTTGCCCATTCGCATTAACAAGAGGGGTTAGTCGCTCGCAATATGGGTACTGTTGCCCATTAGCATTAGCAAGAGGGGTACTGTTGCCCATTAGCATTAGCAAGAGGGGTACTGTTGCCCACTCGCTTCGGTAATAGGGGTACTAATGCCCTCTCACTTTGGTAATAGGAGTACTGTTGCCCAGTCTCTTCGGTAATAGAGACACTGTTGCTCATTCGCATTAGCAAGAGGAGTACTGTTGCCCTGTCACTTCGGCAATATGGGTACTGTCGCCCATTCGCATCGGCAATAGGGGTACTGTTGCTCACTCAGTTCGGCAAATAGGGATACTGTTGTCCATTTACATCGGCAATAGTGGTACTGTTGCCCACGAGATGAGGTGAAACGAGAAATAAGGTTTTCTCGTTTTGTCTCATAGAGTTTGTAGAAATCTTGTCTCGTCTCGATCCTTTAATAATTCTTTCTAGTCTTGTTTTGATTCTCGAAAAGCTCCTCTCATTTTTTGTAAAATTATATAGAAAATGTATGCCCTGTTTTTTTTTTCTTAATTTCAGCTAGAAGTTATCGGAATCCTTTCGCGTCATAAGATGTCCATGAAAGGTGATATTAACAACACTTAAATAATATTTATTATTGGAGTATATTGTATAATGATATGAATATCTTCAAAGACTTGGTTGAACTACTGTTGACCACGAGACGCTTGAAAATTATTGTCTCGTCTCGAATTTAAAAGTATACTTTTCGTCTTAACTCTAATTTCATTTTCAAGAAGAGAATCGAGACGAGACGAGACGAGACGAGAAATTCCTCATTTCGCACGCCACTAGAGAGCCATCGGCTGTAATATCAAAATTCTAATTTGACTGTCACCACTGTCTTTTATTAACTTCAGCTTACATGTCAGCTACTTTCCCTCTTCGTATGATTTGCTGAGAAGACCAGAAAACTGTGACGTCACAGAGTATTCAGTTCGACATGGTTGGCACAGGATGTCCATAATTAAGGTCACCGAATATTATATGGATAATAAATTCGATGCGTCTAAGATAGTGCAACACTCACTCGCATCGGTAATGCGAGTGAGGTGTATAAATTCTTAGTCGGAAAGATTTTCTGATAGCCCTCCCCCCAAAAAAGGATGGAAGGGTAATATAAAGAAATATCTTTGGGAAATGGTTAATAACAATGCAAAGCGAATTGTCTTGACAGAGGATAGAATCCAACAGAGATGATTCGTTTATGTGGCGATGATACTTTGAATTATTTAACGATGTTGAGTACGTATGAAATCTTTGTTAGGATCACGCTAAGTAAGCCTTATAAGTGAGATTGTAATGTTAGCACGGCCGTCCGTCCGTTATTCCACACGATAACTCGTGAAGCAAAGCGATTTTTTTGTAATATATAGTTATAGGGATTATCTCGCACGAGTTCGTTAATGGAATAAATTCGTTAACAGATTCCCGGGTAACGATGACTGTCTAAAATCTATTACGTTCCCTAGGTTCTATGCAACCTGTACGCCAGCAAAGAATTGTTGGTTGCCTGTGATAAAAGGATAAGATGTTTCTCTTTACTTCTTTACCAGAGTTTATTTTCTTTTTAGTTCATTGATTTAGGCCTATATGTTTAATTATTTTGTTTTCTACGAAATGTACTGAATATATTTTTTTAATTATATGATTTTACAGATTTCTCCTTTAAGTCTAGTTTAATATATTTTTCTTTCTCAAAGTGAATTTGCATTATTTGCTCCTGGCGTAAGCCTACGGGCGTTTATAGTTTCACTACAGGTGTATGTACGTATGTGTTTGTGGTGCTTTATTTGTCGACAACTGCTGGCCAGATCTGGACCAAATTTGGCGGGCAAATAGCCCATGGTCTAAGAAATAAAGATCGGTATATTCGGCCGAGGAAAGACTCAGCTCGACTCGGCTCGCCTGGTATGGTTTACTTTATTTTTTGATAATTATTGGCTGTATTTGATCCAAGTTTGGAGCCTATCGTCCAAGGAAGAAAGATTGCTATACTTGCTGGCCGGGCCCACTCAGAGACAGGCTTGGGCCAGTTCGGCTCAACTTGCATGTGGTACTTTATTCCTCGGTAAGTACTGGCTACATCTGAAGAAAATTTGGTGTGTACAAAGCCCTTCGTTTAAAGAATGAAGCTCGTTATATTCGGTAGACGAGATTGACTAGGGACAGACTCTATTTGGCAATCAAGTCTGTGTTACACAGCTATGACGCCGGGAGCTTCTGAGTTTCGTTCACTTCGGCTTGTATGTAAATTTAACATCAATATAACGTAAATTACACTTCGTTGTTAAATTTTAAAATTATATATAAAAGAATATGAACTAAGGGATATTTAAACGGAATTGAAGAAAAAATTAGTAAAATCAAACCATTAAAATTCAAGTTCATTTTACAGAAAACAAGAAAATTATTTCCCATGTAAATCAATAATTAAATAAAAAATAGACTCAGTATCGGAGTAAACTGACTAGATTAATAAGCTGAATAATTACCTTTCACACTCGCATTATAAATAGCTAGATTACAATAAATGAATGATTTGGTGACTGTTTTCAAAAACCCAAAATAATTTTGTATTGTTACTTTTTCTTAATGATTATGGCTTTAAGAGTGCTCCTTCATGATTAAGATGAATATTCATGTGCTTTCTTTGCCGCTGGTCCTGGATTTGATCCTCGGTTTGGTTTTAAAAGGCTAAAAAGGAACTTTATGTATTCCGTTATTATTTTTACTATTTCTAGCGACGTCTTTCGTTCAACTTAGACGCCTCAATATTATTATCCAAAATTATAATACAGTAGTATGTGACTTATTGTAGTAAATTCCTTTATTCTATAACTTTCTCTTATCTGTTCGCGTGTTTTGAAACCAAATACTTACCCGAAAATTTTGTTTTTGAAAGCATTTAACCTTTTTCTTGTTTGTATTCAAGTTAGCGACGAACTTTTTCATCCATATAATACAACGGACACAGAAACATTACTTTTTTATCTATCTGTTGACCAATTTTCAAGGCAGTCTGCGAAAGCCAATTTAAGCTGGGATGAAATTGCAATTAACAAACAACAACAACAACAACAATAGCGAACAAAGTGGTAGTGAGTGAACCAGGGCCTATATTTAAATGTAGCTACCACCTACCATCTCGACATTCGTCTAGCAGAAGAGAGAACAACTCCAGTCTAACTAAATGGTCGGATATAAGGTTTAAACCCGGAAATTCCTGACTACGAAATAAGAAGGCTAACTGTTAACTTATTCCCTTTTGACTCATAATTTATAGACTTTTTTAAATAACTTTTTCGATATTAGTAGCGATGACAGAGTTATACACCGGGTAATAAGCTACATTCTCTTTACCATTAATTAACTTCATACATTTTTTTGATGACTTCATTCTCGTTTGTTACAGTTACGCTTATCCACCTATATTTACCCTCTGTAAATAATAATAATAATAATAATAATAATAATAATAATAATAATAATAATAATAATAATAATAATAATAATAATAATAATAATAATAATAATAGAGAGGAGAGTTCTACAGGATGGATCTACAGAGAGTTCAAATATGGTGTGATAAGAATAAATTAGTCCTGAAAATATGTACCTTTCACGAGGAAAGAAAATCCAACTAACTTCACCTATACAATAAGTGGCACTTCCTTGTCTATCCCAAATACTATTAAAGTTCTAGGAGTTATATTTGATAGCAAACTAACCTTTGCTCAACACATTGACGCAATAACGAGTAGTGCCTATAGAAACTTACGTTTAATTTATAGGATAGGACAGGATGTCTACAAAGAATCCACATTTATAAGGTTATATTTTTAGTATGTGAGGTCAAAATTAGAATACTGTTGTAGTGTTTGTACACCAAATGTCACTAAATACTCTGAAGCAATAGAAAATATACGGTTTATTATTTTTTTTAATGTTTGCATACAAAAAAAAAATGGGTTTCTACACAAAGTATTTTCCCAATGCAGACTTAGTAACAAATTTTAGTTTTCAAACATTAGAAAAAAGGAGATGGGTTTTTGATCTGTTGTTCTACTATAAGTTATTAAACAGTAAAATTGTCTGTCCGGAATTAGTTTCAGAAGTGTTATTACGTGTCCCAACAGGTAAGACTAGAACAGCAAACACTGTTACATTCTATTGTAGAAAAGCAAGAACTAACATATTATATAAGCCTCCTGTGTGGAGAATGTGTGCTTCATATAACGAAATGATTAGATTTCATGTAGTAGATGTATTTAGTATGTCCGAAAACAAGTTCAAAACAATTGTCAGGCAATAACTACTGCATAATTAAACGACGTATATTTGTGTGTGTATAATAATGTTTGTGTAATAGTGTGTTAGAAAATAATGTACACAACACTATAACTGGGAATTAAACCTGTTGTGTTGTTCTTATGAAAAAAATAATTAGATAAATAAATTATAATAGGTAGTTGTCCTGTAATCCAGCTTTCTTGGAGGCGCGCTCGTGTGGTGGGGAACGGGACATGTTATGATTGATCTTGCATGATCTTTCCTTCCGCCACCTTCACGCTCCGGTTGTGGTTTGGAGCCCCGTGTTTCATAACATCGGTGTTGCAAAAGTATGCAACTGAAACTCAATAACGATACTATCGTGAGTATTCGATTAAAATATATTTCCCCGATATATATATATAGGATAGACAAAAATATTGAAACACCTGCTTTAAAAGAGGTAGTCATTTCATACGCGATCTGTGTCTGAATGGTAGGTGTCGCTGTGGTCACCGGCACATCCTGGGAGGTCTGGCCAATCGAACAGATAGGTCTGTTACAGTTCAGCGACCGGTCCGTGCAGGTTATCGTGAATCACGTCAACTGTCAGAGTTTTATAGAGGCAAATTGTGGATGCGCGCATAATGGGAGCTTCCGTGAAGAAAGTAGCGGACTTGTTTGGTGTTTTAAGAGTCACAATCTCGAAGATCATGACTGCCTACGAGTGTTCCGGTGAAACCACATGAGCGAAGCACCAACTTGAACCCAAGTGTGTGTGTGTTGCGTAACAGAGACAAACGCAGATTGGGTAGGATTGTAGCCAAGCTGAAGATCACCACGCCGCCAAAAGTCACAGATGAGCTGAATACAGTGCTCACAAACTCTGTTAGCGCCAAAATAGTCAGAATAAAATTTAACAAGCAGGGTATTTATGGCAGATCTGCAATTTCCAAACCACTCGTGACTGCTGACCATGCTGCTATACGAAAACAGTGGTACAACGTCCATAAAAACGGGACAATGGAGCAGTCGAAGATTGTCATTAGGTCGGATGAGTCTTTACATTCTTTCGAACTGCTGGCTGAGTTTATGTGTTGAAAACACCAGCACAAGTGTATGATACAGACTGTCTTTTACCAAGAGTAAAGCATGGTGGTCGTTCAGTGATGAGTTGGGCAGCCATATCTCGGTATTCTGCGGACCCATCGTCACCCTGGATGGACATGTCATTGCCAAGGACTATATTTTAACTATTTTGAGTGACCAGCTCCATCCCATGGTGCAAGCTTTGTTCCCAGATGATATCATGGTTCAAGATGAGAGATATACTATTCTTACGGCTCACATCGTCCAGGACTGGCTTGATAAGCACGAAGATGAAATGTCACATCTGCCATGGCTTCCAGAATTGCCAGACACCAATAACATTGAGGTCTTGTGGTCAGTTTTGGAGATCAAAGTGCGAGACCGCTATCCACCACCGTCGTCTCTATAATAACTTGCAGCTGCTTTGGCGGAAGAATAGTACAACACCCATTTGACAACCATACGCGACCTATATTTATCCATTCCTCGTCGACTAGAGGTCATTCTGAGTGCCAAAAGGGGTGCTACTCTCTCTCGCGCGCTATATATATATATATATATATATATATATATATATATATATATATATATATATAGAGAGAGAGAGAGAGAGAGAGAGAGAATTTTGCTACATTTTATATCGAGTTTTACACCTATTGTATCTCTAGCATCTTCTCTGGAAACGCCTATACACGCATGCCGTAAGTTTCAGAAAATTGAGGCTTGAAAACAAAATGTCGGGAAAAGTTTCAATTATCTATCCCGCTCGATTTTCTTAAACTACAGCCTTTCATCTGATGGCAAATCTAACACGGTAATGAACAACCTAGTTGTCACAGCATACGAGCAGAACATTTCTCTCAGCATACAAGCCTTATTAAGCATTAGGGCAGCGATAGTTATCTGGGAGTTAACAACTCACAGCAAATGATCCGCCATAAATCTAACCGGGAAGAAAGTGCAAACTCGGTAATGGTGCACCATGTCAAAAACAACATACGGAAGAGGGAGAGGGGGGGGGGGGGAAGAATGAAAGTATTTTTTTTTAAAGAAAGAAAAGCAACATAACTGCAATACAAAGCTCACGCTTTTGCTAGCGAAACGTGCTGTTAGCATAAAATTCTAATTGCTATCAAAGAGAAACAGTGAGGAAAAATACAAGTGTGTGTATCTCCAACTTCACTACCTTCCACCATCATTAATCAGACATTTTTCTTTCTTTCTTTCAAGCACTATAGATACCCTCAAGCAACGTCGGCTGAAATTAAAAGAAAAAAGTATGCATTCAACATCGTACAAAAGGCTACAGTTCAAGAATGCGGGTGCAATCACATTACTATGATGCAATACACACTAAACAGAACAGTGGGTATAGATGCTTGTTATGCAATTACTTGGATATCTCATTGAGTGCTGATACCACACATTCATTTAGCTGTAATGTTAACAGGAGGACTCGAAAGTAGAGATGCAAAAGAGCCGGCTTTTTTGAATCGATGGTTTTTTGCACATAAAAAGCCGGCTTTTTTGAATCGATGGTTTTTTGCACATAAAAAGCCGGCTTTTTTGGGAAAAAAACGAGAATTTTGGAAATTTTGGCTTTTTTCATTTTCATGATTTTTCTGTTTAAATAGCTTTCTTATAGTATACTCAAAAGTTAAATAAGATTCCCTGACCTGAATGCCATATTCCGCTCTGGAATTCACCATCATGATGGATGGAGCACATGGTTTATGAATTAAAGTAAACATAAAGTACGTAGTATTTGAGGGCAATTGTAGAAGCTATTTAACTTTATTTTAACTTCTGAATTATCGACATTTTTTCTTCTCTAGATAATTTCTTTTTAGTCATCCGTTTTTCACTTCTTAGAGCATAGTACTCTAGCTTCTAGCACATAATTAAACTTATGTTTTTCAATATATCCATCAGAGCGTACGTTTTTCAATATGTCTGTCAGAGCGTACTTCCACATTTCGGTTATACTGTAGCTGTGTAATGATTTAACAGTAATCTTCCGGACACAAGCTTGAATACCATTTGATAGAAATAATCAGTATCGTATTTAGAAAAATATTTGGGAGGGTTTTTTTTTCTGGATAATGTTTGGTTTTTCTAAAAATTTCTAACTTTTATTTAAGAGGAGCTTAAGTTTATGAGTACGGGCATAACAAATATTTCGTTTCGTTTGTATATTCAGCTACAATCTTCCAGATACAACCTTGAAGACCATTTTATACTGATAATCAGTAGGAATTTAGAAAAGTATTTTGGGAGGGGCTTTTCTTATTAATGCTTAGTTTTTTAAAAATTCCTAATTTTTTATTTGAGGACAGCTTGAAGTTTATGAGTAAAGGCAAAACTAATATTTAGTTTGTTTTAGAAATTCCGTAATTTCGGGGTAGAGGCTTCAATCCGAAAGACATCCCCACCCTAATCCTCTTCACAAACCCATCACTGCTGGTAATTAATAATAACAAAGATTTAAAAAACGATTAAGTAAGTAAGTCGGCCAGGACTCACAGTACACGCACTATCTCTACATTCACAGATGGAATTAAGAAAAACTTTTGTCAAAATGGTCGAATGCGAATGCGGGGTTGAATCCCGGACTTCACGATAGAAGCGCGAAAGCTAAGCACTCACCCATGTTTGTTGTGCAGTTGTGCTTAACTTAAATATATTCTCTCTCTCTCTTTCTCTGTGACCACAAAAGCTCTCGATTGACTTCTGTCATTATCCAATTCAATCCAGTTTCTACTCTGTATTCCTATTTCTGCTAGATTCATCTTAATATTGCCCTCCCATCTGAGCCTAGGTTTTCCTAATGGAAGTTTTCCGATTGAATTTCCAGTTAAAACTTTGAAAGTGTTCCCACTTTCTTCCATTCTGGCTACACGACCTGCTCACCTGAGCCTCCTAGACTTGATGACTCTAACGATGTTTGGTAAACCGTATAAATTATGTAGTTCCTCCTTATGAAGTTTCCGCCATTCCCCATTTGCGTTCCTCTTGGGTCCAAATATTTGTCTCAGAATTTTATTCTCAAATAATTTCAGTCTGCGTTCTTCCCTCAGCATAAGCGACCATGTTTCACAACCTAAAGCATAACAGGCATGATTATCATTTTATATATTTTAAGCTTTAAATTCCTTGACAGAATTCGCGACGACAAAGTATTTTGAACTGAATAATAACAAGAATTTCCTTATTTTGGTCGACATTTAATTTCTTTGTGGGTATGATTTTGGCCTGGTATACTGATCCAAGATATTTGAAAGTATCCACTGTGTCGAAAGTATTAATTGATATTTTAACGCATTCATAATTTGCCGTATTACGATCCTTGTGAACTTCCTTGTATTTAGATTTCTCTGCATACTCATGTCCCTGCAAGCGTTTAATAAGGCCTCTGCATTTCTTTCGATTGTTCTATCAGATTTACATCATCAACATACACCATAACTTGGTGAATACAATTCAGCTCTAGCCCTGGTTCCTATCTTTGATATTTCTTATAGCATACTCCGGAACAAAGCTGAATAATAATGGCGATAACGCATATCCTTGTTTCAGGCCAATCTCGACGTGAAAGCTCGCATTTTTCTACTCGGACTTTACTCTGGGATTCATTTAAACACTTAATAAATCTAGCTTTTTCGGTATTCCAAATTCTGTAGTTGTAGTACAATGTTTCCCTCCTTACCGAGTTGTAAGCCTTTCTAAAATCAATAAACAGTTAATGTACTGGGTAATATATGCCCATTTCTTTTCGAGTATTTGTCGAATGGTAAATACCTGGTCGATTTCGAGTAAATTCACACTGATAATCTTCAATAATTTCGTCTGTGTATGGGGTCAATCTTATTAATAGAATGTTAAGAGAAATGTCTCGATAAGTATTACAATCAATTTTGTCGTCTTTCTTGTGAATTGGAACAGTGATTGATTCTTCTAGTCTTTTTAAATGTATTCCATAGTTTTTCTTTTTTTTTTTTATAAAAAACGTTTCGTAACTATATGTTGAATTTTCTTGTTAAAAATTCAGAAACCTTCAGCATTGGGTAAACCGTGATGGTGGTTATATATTCTACAGCCTAGGAAACCATGCGCTCAGATGAACCGTCTATTACGTATATTATCCATGAACAGAAAATTCGATACTTTCCCGATTCTGAACAAGCTTAAGGAGCAGTCAGTGCATTACAGAATTTGGAGCTTTATCGATTTTGCAGATCTGAAGCACCTGATAGGTGGTAACATATTATTACGTATGTGATCAATCAGTGAAAAAGTTGTTTGAAATATTCATACAATGTATATGAAAGTTAAAACTTAACTGAAAAATTTCAAGAAGTACAGAACCATCCGAAACGAAGCTCTTGATGTGCAGATTTCTCTCATGTTTTTCTTTATTTTGCTTCAAAAAGAGGGTGTGTGATATTTTGAAGTAAAAATACTACATACAATTTTGCGTTATTTGTGTATCATTTTTTAAAATACTTATTTTATATAAGATGATGAAATATTATTACTTATATTGGTTAATCCTTTGGAATTCATAATGTAAATATGTTAAGAATTTAAAAATTCTTTTTGAAATTCATGGTTTATTTTCGAGGTTTCATATTATTATCTGCATCAACCACTATTTAAATGAGTTTTTTTTTTTTTTGTTTTAGAGAAGCGAAACAAAGTCTACTTTATCAATTTAAAGCAACATTTTCAAAAAAGCCCAAAATTTCCCAAGCAAAAAAGCGAAGCAGAAAAAGCCGAGTTTTTTTCCCCCAAAAAAGCCGTTTTTTTCCGATCCCTTGCATCTCTACTCGAAAGTAACTTTGTGCAAGAATCAGATTCGAGTTCAGAATTTAAAAATATGTACATAAGATCTTGAAATCAAATTTTCTGGACGAAAGGACTCTTAAAACATTGACCAAATTAACGCTACAATAGGATGTGATGCCCTGCTTAAAACTCTTTGCTAAGAATCATCTTTATTTTTTTTAATTGACTAGGTATGCATTAATCCCGATTGACCTTTATGGATTATTCGTGGAATTTTGTAGTGCATCAATTGTTTTTGTGGACGTACATGACATGCAAATAGTTGAATTTGGCACATCAGTGAAAAGCGTAATGGCCTTGAAAACTTCTGTTCGCAGAACGAAACGAAAAGGGCTCTGTCCTATTTCTAATGTTGAAAATTCTATTTTCCAGTGTTTGTAATGAGAATTCGTTCGCCAAATGCTTTTCCAAAATTAAATCTGTAGACATCCCTTTTTTCGGTGATTATTCCTGTCCTGAATGGTGTGTTCGATTGGGACATGCGACCTCTTACGACACTCAGCGCGCACTCTTGAATCACCATGTCAAATTTGGTGAAGAACGGTTCAGGCATCTCGGAGATCCAGATTTTCGGTGATAATTCCTCAATAGTATGTTTGATCGGGACGTGTTATCCCTTACGACATTCAGGGCATGATCTCAAACCACCATGTCAAATTTGGTGAAGAACGGTTCAGGCATCTCGGAGATCCAGTTTTTCGGTGATTATTCCTCAATAGTACGTTTGATCGGGACGTGTGATCCCTTACGACATTCTGGCATGATCTCAAACCACCATGTCAAATTTGGTGAAGAACAGTTCAGGCACCTCGGAGTTGAATTTTTATTTTCACATACTTTTTCAGTTATTAGCAAATTTAAAAGCAGTTTGTAAATACTACGAAGGTCGATTTCTTTTTCAACCTCCGTTAAGCCACCAGAGAAGAACCATGGAGATGGCGGAACGCAAATTAGGCATATTTGTTAATTGGAGATTGCACATCCTCCACGACAAAAGACAGACTCTGGCGTTTAATCATTGTGGATTAGTGAGCGTAAAACCGCGTCGAGTGCAATCGAAGCGCCAGCCAAGTATGAACTACACGACGATCTCCTGATGGCTGCTCATTTTCCTGAAATTCCAAGATTAGATAGTTCAGAAACCATGTTTTACTTCTTTTAGGAATCACATGATTCATGCGTTGATCACGGTCATCTTCCGCCACAAATATTCACCTTTGGCTTCTCTCGACGTGAAAGTCGGTAAGTCTTTCTTTAAATTCTTCGCAGCGCTTGTCCATACCGCAATTACTTATAAACTTCCCGTCATAATCCTTAATCATTCGACGACTAATGACGGATGTATTGTGTCTTTTTGTCTGGAGAAATCGAATTGCATCATGTAGTTCACACTTGGCGGGCGCATCGATTGCACTTGAAATGGTTTCACGCTCATTGAACACCAGAATCTGTCTTTTGCTATGGAGGATGTGTAATCTCCAATAAACATATCTGACTAATTTGCGTTTCACCATCTCACGTGGTTCTCCTTTGACGGAGATTGAAAAATCGGCCCTCGTATGGTACATTTCCTACTCTTCATTACTAAACCAAATTTTAAAAAAGAAAATCATGAGGAGAATAGTAAAAATAATTAAGATCTCAGTTTTAATGCGAACAGTTACGTACCGAGTTAATAATTTTGTTTAACGTCCCACGTTTATGGTCCGAGACTAAGTGAGGCGGTGATGATGATAATGGTCGAAGCAATGGAATGAAGAAAGCGGGAGGAAATGGGAGAACTCCAAGAAAAGCCCGCATGCAGTGCTTGTCCAACATAAAACCCACTTGGCACGAACTGGGATCGAACCAAGGTCCCCACGCACCAGAGGCAACGATACTATAAATGAGCAAACGCGGCTCTACGAGTTAATCTTGTACGCATATTAACCTATTATTTAATATTTCACCATAATTATTAGGTTTCGTCACTGTACAGATGGGTAAAAATTCCATTAAAAAAAAGAAAGACTTTCATTCCCATTCGTAAGTAGTAGTTAGTACCTACAACTAGACAGAAATACAAGGTTATGTTCGCTTTATGTCCATGAATTTTCTGATGTCTCAACTCGAAGTTCATTGTTCATTTGTAATAGTTTTTCATCAGCGTCCCGTTATATCAATTCATTGTTCATAAGACTTATAACCAGGTTACATTGAATTTCTTGTATTTTTTAAAAGGAGTTTCATTTCCTCAAAAATAAATAGGTCTTACAGGGTTGTCTTTTATATTGTCCCGTACTGAGGGAACAGGGTAACTTGAGCTCACCTTACATATTACTTGAAAGTGGTCGCAGGAAGGTCTATACATGTATGTATACGTATGTAGCTGGCGAGCGATATGGGAGCTCTGTAGGACGTTAGGCGATCTGTCTAGTCAGTGATTTATAGATATCAGAAGCTTTTCCAAACATTGATTGGTGGACATTTTCATTATGGTTTAGTGGTGATAATTAGAGAGTGGATTTTAAGGTGAAGCACCTTTTCTAGAAATGTAGTTGTTATAACAACCAAAGTTCAAAATATGTATTTTCGGGTATAAAACGAACTGAAGTGAACGCACTTTGTTGCACCTTTTTCGTGAATGTTGCACCTTTTTTGCTAGATTAATAAAATTTCCCTCTTATTTGACTTCTTTTAGCCTTCAGCACCTTTATTGTCCTTTTCTCTCTCTCTCTCTCTCTCTCTCTCTCTCTCTCTTTTTTTTTTTTTAAATTTGAACACAACAACATGTTTTATTTTCAATCTGGTTTACACATAATATTCCATAAATTTAGACGCAATCTTGACGGATTTGCTAGGGACAAATTTGAACTGAATTTACGAAACAATCCGGACGTAGAAACCTTTGCAAAGTCAACTGAACCTCCTGTCCACGTGCTTACAAGATATACACTATTGGTTTCCGTTGATGTCGGGCGAAGTTAGGATCTCCTGAGCTCCAAGCGACAGAAATTAACACTCGAAAACATAGAAATATTGTGCATAATCATGTATAGCCAGTTTCTGAAAACCCAGTAGTATGTAACGGTTTCTCAAGCCATAATATTGCTAGATTAATGTTTTCTTTTTTTTTTTTTTAACACCGACTTGGTTTAACCACAACTTTATTACAAGAATGTTGAATGTTGTATAAGTTTATGAGATTAAATGAAACAATTTTACAATTTATGTCAAATGTTTAAAACCAAGATTTTAACAATATTTGCTGGTGTAATGAATATATTGATTGATTGGATTTTGAGTTGAACTTCCCTTCCAGCAGCGAAGCTATGAGACGGGACCTACTGATTAACGTGGAATCCGAACCACATGAACTCCCACCGAGAATCGATATTCATGTAACATATACTATAGTACTTAATAAAGATATCCTATTAACACCTTTTTGAACCTTAAAATCCGGTCCCTAGTGATAATAATAATAATAATAATAATAATAATAATAATAATAATAATAATAATAATAATAATAATAATAATAATAATAATAATAATAATAAAATTCATAAAAATGAAAGTGATCTTGTATGGGATGGCATCACGGGAAAACTGCAGACCTGTTAGAAATTAATTTTGTAACAGTTTGTACAGTCACCCACATAAGTACCTGGACCCCAAGTAATGGAATTATAACAGTCAGGGGTCCAGGTACTTTTGTGGGTGACTGTACCTACCTCAAGATGGGTTTTTATCACGTCACTTCCTGTGGGGAAGTATGAGATTCAAAATTTATGCCAAAAATAGAGTATCTTTGGATTTTTATCATTATACTTTCACTGAAATGTGTATTGTACGGGGAGAAGGGAGATTCATTTTTTAAAAATATATAAATCTATTCTTCCCGTGAAAAAGCTTACATTTCAGCTCCTAATTAATAAGAACTACACGTATATTTCGGGAATATGTGCTTAAATAAGTTCAGCGGCACTGAAAAGTTCGTCATGCGTAGCTTCTGTGTATAACGAAAGAGCTAAAACATCAACAATAGAGATATTACACTCTCATAGATTCCTTAATATTTTATGTGAATTTAACTTGACTAAGTATGATTTCTTTATCTTCAACAGAACAAAATGTATCACTAATTTGTTTATTTCATTAAGCCGTCAAATAACGTATCTTCCGATTTTTTCTCTGTATTTTACCTTGCTTCTCTAAGTTCGTAAATTACTCATAGATGGCAGGCAACAGAAAAGACAAGCGTACCGTTCACGCTTGTGCTGCCATCTGTGGAGCAGCAGATTAAGCACAAATGGTGAGATAAAATTCTACAAAACAAACACGATTTTAAACGATGGAGCAGTAAGAAATTATTTTGGGAGAGTTCAGAATTCCCTTCCTTCTTTTTTGTTTGTTTTACACACATGAAACGTTAATTTTTGATCTTGGTTGGGGTTGTCTTGACATATATTATAATACAACTTTCATAAAGACTCCCACTCCCATGAGAAATTGTCGTTAAGCAGAAGGTTACGTATATCATGGCTTGTGGTATAGCTGTTGACAGATTAAATAGGGCCATTGAATAGAAAAGATACGACTTGCATCTGCACATTATTAAAACTTTAAAAAAAAAAAAATCACAGACAGAAACACATGTTATATACCTTCTGTAGACAAGTTGGCACAGGACACATAATAACTTACAGTTTACATTTTTCACTTAAACCCTGCAATAAAATGTCGAAATTTAAAAAGTTTTGACAAAATTTGACAAGTTGACGTTGCATGTTCCTCTTTTACGTAAGATTAAATTAATATTGTTTAGTTCTACACTACACGATTTCCGAAGCAACATACTTCGAAGACTTAAGAGATGAATAGCATGTGATTTTTTCCAGTCCTTCCCCGAAATCCCAACTTTTCTGTAAATTTAGTATAATTTGAAGGGTATTTTTATAAATTTTAATATAATTTAACACCATCTTGAATTTTGACACCCCAAAAATAAATTCTGCGTACGTCCCTAGTCCACGGTACAAACTCGAGTAGAAAACGCTTCACATGTAAAGGATCAGGCTTGAAATTCACCATTCACTGCAGTTCTGATGTTAGAAGGAACTTATATGTAATTACTTTGACCAGTTATATAGAAGAACAACATTTAGAATGTAATAATATTCCTGTAATTTCAATTCGTAAGGCTTGGATCTGGAAAACTTTGCTTTTCGCTACGCCACTATATATTGTTATCGCTGTTGTGAAATACAGTGGGTTCGAAAGATACCCTTCGCTATAATCTCAATTTGAATGGTGCTTAGATATTTTCGACGAACTGTAAAGACTGAGAATACAGGATATAAAATTAAATTTTCATGTATTCCTTTCAAGAATTAAATAACACACCAAATATTTTGAGAGACACCGGGTCCGAAGAACTTGCCTTCTTCGCTACTCCTCTGATTTATGAGATCTATAGATTACAAAATTTGAATTTACCTCCTGATTATTAAATTAAACAGCACTATAGAAGACACTTTAAAATTTGGACAGTGGTTTTCAAACAAGAGGAGGGTATTTAAAAAATCCACAAGGAGCTGACTACCGAATAGCCTACCAGAGATTAAAAGGAATTACTACTCAATACATTATCATTTAAAAATCGATCTCCGGGATTACATGGGCCAAGACATGCATGGTATCACACCGACAATTGGCGATTAAAACATGGAAAGCGGAATGACATTTCTAGTTTTATGTCTCACGTGTACGCTAACTCACATGGGTTGGAATTGAACCAGGGATCCCTAACACCAGAGCTGAGCGGTCTACCATTGGGACACAGTGTCCCTTTAGTAACACATGGAATTTGCAGGATGCCAGTGAAAGATGACTGAAAACATCATTAGGAGGGAGAAGTATATTAGATATAACCACTAATGGTATAATTCAAATCATTTAACAACCGGTTCTATCATCACTTCACCAATATCGAAAGTGACCTAATGTTAATATTAGGATTAGGAATTAGATTTCTGGGCTTTCGGCATCTATGGCCATGTTAGCCCATCTCACATATGAGAGACGATGCCTTTCGACGATCACACTGCCTGGTGAATTAGAGAGGAAGAAAGGAATTGGAAAGGAAGGAAGCGTAGGACTATTACATTAGATATCATCCCGGCATTTGCCTGGTGTGAATAAGGAAAACCTTTCTGGATTGCAGGCCTGAAAAAGCTGTTCACATTTTCGACAGAGTGGCCCCACCGGGAACCGAACCTGGGACCGCTCGCACCAAAGGCGAGAGTATTAGCCACTACGCTACGCGGGGCCGAAGTATTAATATTATTACTTTACGAGTATGTTATTATGTATTCGGAAATATTACCATCATTTATTGAAATAATGCTATTAACAATTACTAGGATTAAATCATGGAGCATCCTTATATCGACACTTTGTTGGCAAATTTGTTTATAAATGATATGGCAGAAGGGAAACATAGTGTTTGTTGTCAATTTAGTAACAGCATATCCTATTCGAAGTCACAAAATTTCCCGCCAACTAAATACGTATTTCTTCTAGCAATTAAAACACAGCAGTGCCGCCTGAGTGCTAAAACAAAAATATCAGCCCCCCTCCCCTTGTCGTATCGATTTGCGCCAGCGAAACGCAAAATTTAGGTTTCTGATAGGATACTATACACATATCAAAGAAACGAAGTGCGTCTATACATCAGCAGAATTACAATTTTATTGTTGAGGTGATGTAGAAAATTAAAGTATCATGTCCCAGCTGTAGCATGCCTTAATTGTCTCTTCAAAAGTTGAAAAGGATGTACAGTAGATTATCAAAAATAGTAGGCTACTAGAGATTTTTTCTAGTAAGTACTGGATCTAGAAGTAGAAAGACCATTTTAACAACGATTCTGTGTCAATCTAAGAAATGTTTACAATTGGTTCGAGCGAAAAGTGTCAATGGCTCTAATGTGATACTTGAACTTACTGACAGAGAGAGAGAGAGAAAAAAAAATAGATTTCCAAATTATGCTATGTATAATTTTAGTGTTGGAAGTTTTAGAGAACGGCTTTGTCCACCGGTCCATCTGTCGACAGGTATCAGAGCAAAAGGTGTAAGAGATATCGAGATATGGCTTTTTCAAACAATACAGTTTCAAGAATAGGTTGCGTCTCCTCTGTTATGGCTCTATTCAAATCGGAAGTGGTTCAAATTAATCATTTCCCGTTTCAACATTTATCTCCATAGAACGAAAGCGGTTACAGATAGCAAGAAGCGGTTTTTGTAAACGATTCAGCATCTCAAGGAAACGTACTATAACTATCCTGAACACTCTACTAAAACCGATAGTAGTTCAAATTTAATATTACTTCTGGTTTCAATACTGAGTTTCACAGAGCAAGAACGGTAAGAGATATCGAGATGCCTATCCTCTGATATTCTCTGAAAAACGCCTATAAGTATAATTTGAGAGAGCTTAGTAGTACGATAGCATATAAAGCACACAATTACTTTAATATAAACAGAAACCATTGCAAACATATATAGTTCAGTATTTATCCATACATTAACCAGTTCCTAATTACTGAGTTTTGTACTGAGAAAATCTGCAAGGCCAAAGTAGCCAAAATTCGGTTAGTAGTAACCGAATTGCTTTCTCAATATACAGCACACCGAGCCCTCACATCAGTTACTGCAACCGAATACCATTTAGCTGGTTAATATTTAGTTACTTAACCGAGTAGTTGAGTAATTCATCCAAGAGGATTAGTTAATCGATTACGTACAGGCTATTAAGAAAAATAATAAGAAAAAAAATTCTGAACAAAACTGACACGGTTCGAACATCTGATCCACAGATTAGTAGAATAACACCTTAACATGCTCAGTTATCAAGGCAGTGGTTGTCGTACCCTGTGGAAAATTATATCATTTCTTACTTCTCTACTAACATAAGAATGTAATAATGGGAACACTTCGATCATTTCAACTTAGCTAGAGTCCTTTCAAACAGACCAATCTGGTTGAAACTTGATACGTATTCATGCGCGACCGAAGAAAATTTTCAAGGGGGGGGGGGTCATCTCCCTGGTTACTTTATTACGTTTAGTATTTTTTAATCTGTATTAAGAAAAACTTTAAGAAATTTAATACATCTTCGTAAGATAGGGGGTCCGGGCCCCACCATACCTTCCCCTTCGGGCGCCTATGTGCGTAGGTTCCTTTTACATTGCTTCAGGACCTTTTACACGTTCGACCCAAAACCCATATTTTTAAGGGATTTAAGTAACCGAGTGAATTGGTTACTTTGATTGATAAACCTAAATTGATAAAAATATGTTTATCAATTTTCTCGATAACTAGCAACCCAGAAATAGATTAAAAGAGCCAATTATAGTTTATCGAATACTGCTCAGTTACTAGTAACTTAGAAGATATTTTCAAAAACGATAGTTTTAACAGAAACTCAAATACTAGTAACAGAGTTATCATTTAACTCTCACTCAGCAAGCGAACATTTTCTGAATGTAAAAACGCTTTAAAATGCACTTTTATATTCGTAAACTGAATCCAGAATTATTTTATTATAGAAAATTTAAATTTTGTTACACATTTTTTCAAATATTAAAAGGAAAACCGTTAAAAACAAGCTATATTTGTTAAGCAACGCAATGTTTCTAATTTTAAAAAAGCGACTTTCCTTTTCATATTATGAGACTACAACAGACTTTCAACCTAACGGAATCCCAGCGTAGTAGGAGAATGAGGGAAGAGATGGTATCTCTCCTTGGAATACTGAATCCATATAAAAATCCATTTCTCCTACTCTTACAATTTTGCCCTGATACCTGTTGTGAAACAGACGATTTTCTGATATGAAAAGCCAATGTGAGTTTATGTGTGACCTCATCATGCAATACCTATTGAACCAATTAAAACGAAGCCTGGCAAAATTACAAAATTACGTAAAGGTCTTCTAAGAATTTTTACGATATTGACGATTTTTTGGCATGTGGTGAGAGAGAAGAAATTTGTGACATTAAAAATTAATCGAAAACGATCGATATTACACTGAGAAAAAAACTGTAGGTGGAGTACTTAAAAAGATAGGTTGCATGCGTAATTCCTGTAGTTTTTGGACTTAACGTACAGCAGACGTATAACTTAAAACGCATGTTTTATAATACTTTCTCTATAAGTATTCCATTTATACGTACTTTCCGTATGAAAGAATGTAGGCGGTCAGGATTTCACATACAAATGGACGTATATAACATATAGCTGACGAAGGTAACATAAGTATATGCATGTAATATATGGAAAACTGTTAGGTGTCAGACATCCTGCAACAGCATGATGTAACATCGAAGGACAGTGCCTATGTAGCATACGGATAACGTATGCTCCGTACTGATTTCTATAGTAAGCAAGAGGATACCGTATATTTGTACAATATACCGCTGTCCGGAGAACGGATTTTTCTCTGTGTAGAGTCCAATCCATAGTTTTCGGGATCGCTAAGATGAATGGAACACTCCCGATGCCGTTCAAGTTCAAATTAATCCCTCAATCCGCACGGAGATTATGGGGTGGTATGGGAAGTGGGTGACATGTAAAAATAATCAAAAGCAACCGATATTACTAGGTTTCGTATTTTTAGGTTTCAAAAAAAAGTTTAAATTAGGATTTTAAGAAGTAAATTTGTAGAATTTTATAGGTTTTCAGAAATGTTTAGAACTTTTAGGTTTTAGATGACAAAAAATGACATGTTAGTATGTTTGATTGTATTTTTAGCGCCTCCTTAGTTATTGCACAGTTTGAAACTTATCTTTAACAGTAGTTAAGTACGCTTTAAACTAACCAGTCTTGTACGAATAAAAATATTAACAAAACTTCCCTCACTTGGAATTGTTACTGATAGTTGAAATTAGGTCCTAACCCCCCTCCCCAAATTAAGACATTTTAGGTCCTATAAAATTATTATATTTTTGTTCACAACAACTTGAAATGTAAAGAAACTTGAAATGTAAGACAGGTCGCACACAGACAGACAGACAAACACACAAACAAACTCTTTATTTTATTTATAGTAGATACGATATACTATGTAAAATAGTATATCGTATCTAATATAAATAAAATAAAGAGTTTAGTCTCGTATCATAATATTTTTGTTCACAACAACTTGAAATGTAAAGAAAACATGAAATTTCTCCATTCATTATACATGAATAAAATAGGACAAAACCTAAGAAGCCGAAGTTTAAATATTATCATAGTTTTCGGAGTCGATGAGATCAACAGTATCACTCCCGATGCTGTTTAAGTGGATTGGCGTAGCTACGGGGTGTGCTAGATGTGCGTTTGGACTGCACAAACTAATAAAGTGGTTGATTCTTTTTTGCTTCAATTGTCATACATTCTAAAATTTTATTATCTGTCGAGATTGTGAGTGGCCTTTAATTATCTTCCTGCTCATCCACAAGAAAAAGTCTGGCTACGCGTAAGTGTAAGTTAAGCTCCCTCGGTAATGGGGTACGAAGGAGTGAAGGGTGGGGATGAGAAGGAAACGGAATGGCATTACGGACTTTTTTCATTACATTTTCATTGAAATACTTTTCCTAAAGAGGAGAGATCTTCAACTTCAAATATTTTTCATAAACCTATTCTCCCCATGGAAAAGGGGACATTTCAGCTAGTCATTCTAAAAGACTGTCTACTTTCACATAGCACAGTATGGAATTTTAAAACCAATGAGGAAAAGGATTGCAGGAAAGAAAGAAGTGCTGGTATTACACTGAAGATGGCAGCATTATGCATTTCACTTCCTATGTATACTGCCATCTACCGAAGAGAATATGAACTAATGACAAGTATGTTCTGTATCGGAGTATTTGTGCTCAATGGAAGAATAACAAAGCATATTTTAGCTTAGCGAGTTTTATTTCATATTCATCCAGATAGTATACGTCTAATTGATGCGCAGTCATCACTCAATTCATGAAACCAAAAAACTACTTCTTTACACAAATTGTGCTCCAGGTGTCAAAAAAGTTTGTGAATCAAAACAGAATTTCAGTTACAACTGGGAGCCAAACCGAGGGCACCCGTAAAATAGAGTAAAATAGTCTCGTATCATAATATGTGATTTACAACAAATGTTACATTATATATTATCCGTAGCTCGTGATATGCTGCAACATATTAAAGCCTCAGAATAGTTGGGCAAGCGAATAATCCAGAAGTTACGTAACCCTATTGCGTTCATGGGAACGAAAACACAATAATTATAACTATGCTAAATTACTATAGACTACCAACTGCTCATTCAGAGAATTTATGAAGTTCACTTTATCGCAATACTTTTATACAAACTAGATTTAGACTACGGATAATACTTTTACACAAAATAAATAATCAATTATTATTATTATTATCATTATATTTGCAGTACAACCAAATACAACGACATTAACTATTTGTTCTAATTAACTGAATTGAGCTGAAAATTAAATCTTGATCTTTAAAGATTAACTATTAATTTTATGCGTTCTGTACCTTTCTGAAGGAATAAAAGCTGAAATTGGTTTCAAGGCTGTTTCTGAGTGAATACTTTCTTCAAAATAATATTAAAAATTATAGAAAGATTTTCGAGACATTCGAGTCGAGTCGAGATTTTTAAGAGCCGTCTCGACTCGACTCGTGTCTCGACTCGAAAATTCGAGTCGAGAAATACGTTTGTCTCGACTCGTCTCGAATTTTACAAAGTGTGTCTCGACTCGAATCTCGACTCGAATTCGAGTCGAGTCGAGTCGAGATTCGAGACATGTCTCGACTCGAGCGCATCCCTACTTGATAGCTTCGAAGATCTGGCGAACCCTGCCCACTAGGAGTTGCATTTCGCAAAACCCCATATTAACTACAGCCTAAGATGAAAGGAGAATGTTTATTCAAGTTTCCAGAGTTCTAAGTCTGATGATTATACAGGGTATTTCAAAACAACACCGACAACGTTTGGGGGGTGATTCCTAACACCAAGATAAGACAAAAAGTATGGACCAACCTGGATGCACAAATGCTTCCTTTCGGAGATATAGGCTGCCGAAATCATGAAAAATTGAACTTTAAAGGTCCATAGTTCCAAAACTATCGGACCTAACGTAGTCGGGTCAAGACTTCACTTTGGAACTAATATGTACCCTATCCAATTATCTATGTTTCAGAATCCTGTGGTACTTCCGCAACAATTTTTATAGAGATGGTTGATGAGTACTTCAAATTGTATGCCCGTAGCCAAACTCCCATTGTAAAAACTGTTGCGTGAGTACCTTACGATTGTAGAACATAGATTTTTGGATAGGGCACATATTAGTTTCTAAGTGAAGTCTTGACCCGACTTCGGTAGGTCCCATAAATATGGAGCTATGGACCTTTAAAGTTAATTTTTTTAATGATTTTTGGCAGCCTATATCTCCGAAAGGAAGCATTTGTGCACCCAGGTTGGTCTATAGTTTGTGTCTTATCTTGGTGTCAGGAATCACCTCCCAAACGTTGTCGGTGTTGTTTTGAAACACCCTGTATATACGATTAACATGGCTTGAAAAATCCTGCTAGCAAGTGCTCGCCAGCCAAAAATCTACTAGCCAGACCATTTTTCAGTTAGATTGTTTATACAAATAAACTAAAATCACTTTGCGACACATTAAACATATCAATAGTTCTTTTTTAAAATTTGTTTATTGACATAATCTCTTACAAATAATAATAAAAAAAAAGAGTGACGTGGAATAAAACACATTTTGATTGCTTGGACTTGATTTACTCGCTACTGGTGAGTAGGTGAGTGGATTTTTCAAGTGCTGACGATTAATATGAACAGTATTCATTGCTTTTACACATTGTTGCAATTTAGCAAACATTTAATGACAACCCATTTGTCAGCCATTCGTTGTAATTTTTGGTGACAAGCCTTACAGTGTCCCTGTATTCCAGTAGGGATGCCTTTTGCAAATAATTTCCCACAAAGATTAACAATTGAGATTGAATAGTGCCTAGCTAACATTTTATTTCATGCAGGCTTACATGAGCACAATTGTGACTGGACAATATTGTTTGACGTGGTTGTCACTAGAACTCCATTTGCTAGTTGTTAAATGATTAGTGTGCGCGAGATTTGATTCCTTTTTTGAAGCTCATGTGGTTCGGCTCCCACGTTAAACTGTTACGTCCACGTCTGACATAGCCTTAGTGCTGAAAGCAAGGCAAGTACGCAGGAATTTATTACGGAAAGTGACCAAAACTAAGGGGGAGAGTCCAAATTCAATATGAATGTAAATGACATTAAAATGTATAACATCACCCCTAAAATTAGACTAAATTTACAGAAAAGTTGTGATTTTAGGAGGGGTTCGGATCCATCCCCTGCTAAAAGGGATGTTAAATTCCATTTATAAACTAATAAAAATAAATCAGTTAATCATTAGTGAAATTAGTTTTAACTTCTGGTATTTATGCACAAGGGCGGATCCAAGGAGGGGCTATAGGGGCTATAGCCCACCCTTGACCCTCAGGTATACACTGGATAAAATTGACTTCAACCCTGTTTTACACTGGATAAAGCGGCAAACTATGGTTTAGCCCCTCCCTTGATCATATCCTGGATCCGCCACTGTGTATGCATATGTATGTTTAACTACCGAACTGCCAATATGAACATTTTATATTGTAGAGATATAATTTTGATGTGAAATTTAAAAAAGAAAGAAAGTAAGAAAAGAATACTGGACTCATTTTGAAGATTAGTAGAGGACAGGTTGCCTCTTATTCGCCGTGCACGGTTATAAGCTGTCCTGGTATGACGTCGCTCATAGACCAGTAAAACATGCAGCAAATTTGTCGTCTACCCTTTCCCACTTAAGAACATGGACGTGGGTATTTAAGTAAAATACAATTTTGTTGTTTGCATGCGGAATCAATCTGAACTGTTGTTTTCTCACTATATTTACACATCAGATGTCAGCACATTCAAATTAATTCGTATTCCTCCCGCTTCGATGGTGAGGCACCAATTTTATAGATATGTTTAATGGAACCAGAAGTTGCCTGTAGATGTCAGCTAAAGTCAGTTGCTTTCCTGTTTGTCGTGTGCGAACATTCATACACTCTACCATCTATCGATGTAAACGTAAACTAAAATGGATGTCACGGGATTACGAACGTTCGTAAAAAAAATTGAACGTCTCAATTAAATTGCAAAATATTTTAAAATTGCAATATGTGTTTAAATCAGAAGCGAAGACAAGAAGAGTCATGACTCAAAATGTGTCACCGAAAATTTTAGCAAGTTGAGGAAATTAGTTAAGTAATGAGAAAGTTTTATAAAAATGTATAAGATGCAGGTTATAAACTCGTAATTTATACAATAACACTAAAATGCTACTCGTGTCATTTTCAATTCTCTATAGAAGTTTTTTTTTTTTAAAAAAAAAGCGATTTTGTGTCACAAATATTTTAATGCAGTGGTTTTCAACCTTTTTTGTCTGACGACACAGTTCACTGAACATCCAGCACTTTCAGATACTCTTGTTTGATATTATTATTATTATTATTATTATTATTATTATTATTATTATTATTATTATTATTATTATTATTATTATTATTATTATTATTATTATTATTATTATTATTATTATAGTCAAATCAATTAGTTTTTATAATGACTCTTTATAACACCGACCATTATTACTACCGCTGGAGGTGTTGACCGGTACAGTCTTGTTTATCAAATTCTTCATGATTTTTAAATTCTAAAATTTTTCGACTCACCTTAGGGGACTGCGTGACACACCCGTGTGTCGCGACACATTAGTTGAGAAACACTGTTTTAAAGCACTGTTGTGTGCTAGAAATTAGTTTCAGTGAATAAATTGTTGCAAGGTAACATGTCGTTAGAATAAACTGTTTCGAATAAATATACATTTTCCATAGTGCTTCGTTGAAGAACTAATGTGTATCTCAGTATGGATGATGAGTAAATTTAAGTCAGCTTAGAATATGTTGGCTCGGGTCTAACTTTCGAAGAATAAACAATGTGAATCCAATCACCTTACTCTTAATTCGGATTTTATCAATCTCTTTACAAGAATTGCTAATCGCAGAGAAATGTTGTTAGCGGGTATGGACGAGAGTTGGCCTTTTATGATGGAAAAAGATTGAATCATTTATTTTAGCTGAAATATTTTGTTGTTGAAACATTTTTAAAACTTTTTGAAAAAAAATCGTTTTGTTAGATATTTACTTCCTTCCTATTCGGCAGGTAAACGGTTAACTTTTTTCTTTAATTTTCGTTCGTTAGCGTCTACTAAATTTATTTCCGTGTGTATTGAGTGAAGAAAAGAATCTTGCGTAGCTGAATAGTTTACGTACTTGCCTTTGGTACGGGTGCCCTCGGTTTGGCTCCCAGTTGTAACTGAAATTCTGTTTTGATTCACAAACTTTTTTGACACCTGGAGCACAATTTGTGTAAAGAAGTAGTTTTTTGGTTTCATGAATTGAGTGATGACTGCGCATCAATTAGACGTATACTATCTGGATGAATATGAAATAAAACTCGCTAAGCTAAAATATGCTTTGTTATTCTTCCATTGAGCACAAATACTCCGATACAGAACATACTTGTCATTAGTTCATATTCTCTTCGGTAGATGGCAGTATACATAGGAAGTGAAATGCATAATGCTGCCATCTTCAGTGTAATACCAGCACTTCTTTCTTTCCTGCAATCCTTTTCCTCATTGGTTTTAAAATTCCATACTGTGCTATGTGAAAGTAGACAGTCTTTTAGAATGACTAGCTGAAATGTCCCCTTTTCCATGGGGAGAATAGGTTTATGAAAAATATTTGAAGTTGAAGATCTCTCCTCTTTAGGAAAAGTATTTCAATGAAAATGTAATGAAAAAAGTCCGTAATGCCATTCCGTTTCCTTCTCATCCCCACCCTTCACTCCTTCGTACCCCATTACCGAGGGAGCTTAACTTACACTTACGCGTAGCCAGACTTTTTCTTGTGGATGAGCAGGAAGATAATTAAAGGCCACTCACAATCTCGACAGATAATAAAATTTTAGAATGTATGACAATTGAAGCAAAAAAGAATCAACCACTTTATTAGTTTGTGCAGTCCAAACGCACATCTAGCACACCCCGTAGCTACGCCAATCCACTTAAACAGCATCGGGAGTGATACTGTTGATCTCATCGACTCCGAAAACTATGATAATATTTAAACTTCGGCTTCTTAGGTTTTGTCCTATTTTATTCACGTATAATGAATGGAGAAATTTCATGTTTTCTTTACATTTCAAGTTGTTGTGAACAAAAATATTATGATACGAGACTAAACTCTTTATTTTATTTATATTAGATACGATATACTATTTTACATAGTATATCGTATCTACTATAAATAAAATAAAGAGTTTGTTTGTGTGTTTGTCTGTCTGTCTGTGTGCGACCTGGGGACCAGACGAGTGGACCGAGAGTTCCCAAAATTTGGTCACGGGTACCTTAGTCCAGGCCCCAGATCAAGACGAAGCGTTTCTTTTTAATTTCGAACCAGGGGGGTCTCGGGGGGAACGTTTACTGGGACCGACCTGGGGACCAGACAAGTTGACCGAGAGTTACCAAATTTTGGTCATGGATACCTTGGTCCAGGTCCCAGTCTAAGGCAAAGCGTTTTTGTCAAAATTGAAACCAGGGTGTCTGAGGGGGGCGTTTAGCGAGACATGTATTAAAAGTAATCCAAATTGATCGACATTAGTGTCAAATCCATAGTTTTCACGGTCGCTGAGATCAATGGTGACACTTCCATCAGCGATGACTTGCAAATTCAGCTACTACTGTATGCGGGCCGGGTGTCAGCGGGTGAAGAATACCGAGACATGTATAAATAGCCCATATTGATTGATACTAGTGTCAAATCCATAGTTTGCGCGGTCACTGAAATGAATGGTGATACTTCCACAGGTGTTGACTTCCAAATACAGCCCCCATGCGAAGAATGGGTATATTAAGCTAGTATTACAATAAATGGACTGCTTGGATGCCAAGAACTAGTACAGGTAAGTATCATTCACTTCTATGAATAGGTATTTTTTAAAAGGATTTTTGTAAACACTAAGTTATAAAACAATGAACTACATACAGTAGTTATGGTTTTGGTTCCCAACATAAAAGAAATATGGATTGTTCATGAGATATTGAACTTCAACTTTCACTCCTGGAAAATTTCAATTTTCGAGTTAGGCCACTTGGCATCAAAGCAGTTCACTGTAAGATAAATACATTCCGCACATTAGTAACATAGTTGTTCAGGGGCCTTCGATTTCCATCCTCTCAAATGAAAGCTGAACGATTGCTTGATACATGCTGACTATATAGGAGAAATAGTGTATTAAGTTTTCGAGTTTTGGTGCGTGTCCGTATTTACACTCTGATATAACTTTAAGTTCACACTCAAATCGAACTAATTGTTTAATGCATTTCGAAAGCTTTTGTTTTTATGCAGCTCATTAAGGAAAATCTATTTCATAATCGTAACATTTATGTACTAAGAAACTATGAACGTAAAGTGGACTCGACCTAGCCCCGTGGCCGCTGTGACTCAGTGGCACAGCTCTCACCCTTGGTGTGTGAGGACTCTGATTCTCTCTGTGTGTGTGTGTGAACTCCGCGGCTAGTGTACGCGTCTTTGCCGTGGAAGACTCGGGTTCAATTCCCGGCGCGAGCTCATGTAGTTCGGATTCCACGTTAATCAGTAGGTCTACATTTCATATATCCTCGCTGCTGAAAGAGACGGTAAAGTCAAAATCAACTCAACCATATATATGTGTGTGTGTGTTTATGTGACTTTCCTCGTGGCTGTATGGTTAACACATACGCCTTGATCGTGGGAGACTCTGGTTCGATTAACGGTGGAAGCTCATGAAGTTGTTACCGGTATCCCACTTTAAACTGTAGATCCATGCCTCATATAACCATAGATATAATATATATGCCTTTGATACACTTATTTTCCGACTTGGAAGCCATCGAAAATTTCCGGACACAGAGTCCCGTAGACCGAAAATGAGAAACATGGGTACAGAGTAAAACAGCCATAGAAATTTAAGCTTTTTAGGCTAACTTAATCCTTACATATAATGCAACTAGCTTGGCCAAGTTATAATGGAGGAAATGCTATCATTGCAACACTCTGAGAATAGAAAATGTTCGTCAGGAACTACTATCCCCCCTCTCCTGCAGAATGAAAACCCTGACTAAAACTCAATATATATATATATATATATATATATATATATATATATATATATATATATATATATATATATATATATATATATATATATATATAAAACTATTTTGTGTAATGTAACAGTGGTGGATAGTATTCATGTTTCCTTGCAGAGGTCCTTACGAGGGTTCGCTTCCATCTTCCTCTCCCCAAGAACTAAAATAAATTAAAAAATTGCTGTTACTTGTTAATCTTGTACAAAGGACGCAATTAAAGTCCCAGTGTAACACCCCTTCACATTTAGATTTTTCCCCTGGAAGAAAACCAGTTATTATTGTTTCTTGATTTCTCAGTCTCACCTACATAAACATACGAATAGAATTACAGGATAGGATATGTTTCGAGTGCTTGCACGTGACATCTAACTATATTTCTCATCAAATGTGTCACAGATGAAAATTTCCGTTTGTACTGCCTCTATTTTCTGGTACATATGTTTCATTTATGTTATGTTGCTAAAATTCGTTAGGAAACAAGTACAGACTGCGCCTGTGTGCCTGACAGAACGTAAATGTACTGTATAATTATTTCTTCACTTTCTTCCAGAAAAAAAAAAGTAACCCATCTCATGTCGGCTAACAAAAGGAGGTAGCGGACCAAAGATAGCCGTTGTTTACCTAAGGTCGTTACACAGCAGAGGTTTCATTCAGTCAGAGGGAAAAGAAAAAATAATTTAAGGTTTCTACATTTGTTTTGAACTGCAATATACTTCTTCCTTTTATTTTAAGAACCATTTCCTTCTCATTTGTCTGCATCAGAAAAAAATGCAAAAAATCACTAGAATGTGCCTATTTACCCAAAGTACGTACTAGATCACTAGTTCAATAGTAAAATCACTAAATCTAGTACGAAATCATAAATGCGGCATCCCTGGGTTGGAGCGAAAGTAATGGTTGGAGTAAAAACTAGTCCGTATTTCTACTGCGTTCTGTTGTTGAATTCACAGAAATGTTCAAAAATAAATTTAAGAAGTAAAACACGATCCTACAAAAGACTGTTTACTTGCTCACTGGTTTTCGTATTGTGAACTGAAACTCAAGTGCGCAGTCATGTTGAATACTTCTGTCCCTTTCTACTTTACAACTTGAGGTGGGATGAGGGTCAGGATAGATCTAGTGATATACCGCTAAAGGAAGTGCTTCAACGTTACCCCCCCCACATAAAATATAAATTCACCCTTTCTCCCTTCCCTTTTTCGAATACAATGAACCGACTCTTTTGCTGAAGAAAGATGCTAAAAGAAAATTGAAACATCTGTGTCTAAACTTTCTTTGAAGCGCAGTCTTTTGTATTTGTAAGGTTTTGCGAGTGTTTTCGAGATAGCCAAATCTTTTACCATGGACTCCTGCTGCGAACTGACCGTGAGTAAACACCCGATCTCGCTGTGCTCAATTTCTCTCGCACACGTGAAATGGGTTTGTTGTTTCCAAAACAAATAGGAAGTTACCTTGTGCTTTTGCATTTCTGCACGCACACAGGTACCATTGTTGTTTTAATGATCAGAAGAAATATCAAAACCATCCGATATATATGATACGAAACAGCTAACAGAGGGAGGCAAAGATAAAAGTAGGCCTATACCAAGTTTTCCGCGTGGTACCATTATGGAGAATAAATATTTGATAAAGTCACGTAGATGTGCTTAAACCTATTCCATCTGTCCTTATAACTTTTCTGGTCTCATCAATTTATCAGGAGAATATGTACAACATATGTCCAAATTCCATATATACTCTTTCTAAACTAATGAGTAAACTCATTAAGAACACCAACTGATATCAATAAACAGGAAAGAAAACAATACTTTATACTTCTATCATTTGGTACACATCTCTATGAAGCACAGCTTGTTTCTTTTCGAAATAGCTCCTTCGTGTCACAGCTGTGGTTAGTTTTGTTTTGTGTTAGGATGAAAGAGAGAAATGCAACATTTGCTTCGCGGTGGAGTTATATATATTATTAAGATGAGCGGTGATAAGCGAGGTTTAACAAAGAGTGCCTTTCGGATGCACAATTTAACGGGTAGTTGCGGTCCGTGTTGAGAATCGAACCAAAGCTATGTAAGACATGTTATGACAAATCCAAAAGGTGTGTTGTATCGGTGCAGTACCAGTTTTTCACGTTTTTCACAATGTTCCAAAACCCAAAGAATAATCTTTAATTTCTGATATTTTAGTCGTCACAAATTAAAATTTTATAATGTAGTCAATGTTTATAATTACTGGGCAGTTGGGCGTTTAAACTAATGACATCATAATAAAATCAAAACCATAATTTTGAGTTGAATTGATTCTGAGTTTAACGTCCCGTTCAGCAGCGAGGCTATGTGAGACGTGGACCTACTGATTAACGTGGAATCCGAACCACATGAACTCCCACCGGGAATCAAGCCCAGGTTTCCCACGCCAAAGGCAAGTATGCTAACCGTTAGCCACGAAGGAGCTCCACCATAATTTTAGTGGGCGATAAGAAATATCTCGCCAGTGCTTTTACAATAAATAAAATTTTATAAGTATTAAAGAATAGTGGTAAGAGATTTTATAATAGCTCTTTTATTTATGAGATATGAGTATTTATAAAACACAACTAAAGAATAGGTTGGCGGAACCACAAAAGACTCGTAAAATAAACTTTTTTATAAATACATACGCACCTTACTCATCTTTTATAATTGCCATGCTTATGTTCTCCATAAAAACAGAAATTCTCTTTTAGTAATACTTTACACAAGATCATGAAGTGGGTTCAAATTTAATTAAAGGCAAAATACAATACAATAATCCACAAATATTGCCTCAAGTGAGTTTAAAGATTTCTAAACACTAGTGCGAAACCGGACTCTGCCGTTGCGATCGATTTACAGCTCTTGAGACGAAAGTAAGAAGGGACTTACGCACACAGTAAGTAAAAACAATTAATATGCCTGTAACTTTCCCCCAAATGGGTGTATCTTAAAACTAACCTCACCATTATTTTTCTAATTAAATTCTAGCCCGAAATTATGTATCATATTACCCTATTCCCATTTTGAAAACTTGACCTTAATTCAAAATGGCGGCTTTCAAGATGGCTGCCATCAAGGTCATATCTACCATACGACTTCCCCCCAGGACTTATATGTATTCACATGGTTTTTCTTCACTTTTCTTCATTAACACTCCGTTTACAAAGGGTAGTAAGGGACTTCTGTAGTAATCTCCAATAACCACATCACAATTCTTAAAAGTTATTAAAAAAAAAATAGAAAACATGCACCATGGCAAAAATTTGCCATCACAAGTAATGATGCATACATGCCTTCTATCAGCAAAAAAAGTTTCATTGAAATTGCAGCCGGACATTTGAGTGATGTCCCTTGTGGGATGTGATTGAACGTGACGTCAGAACACATCGCCCCCCTTCCCGGAATTTACGGGAATTAGGTGACCTGAGTGAGCACATGTGGTGCCAGCTCTCTCCAGCGACCTATCAAGGATCATTGCGTGTATGCCAAGACGTGTCGCCGTTTTTATCCATGCCAAAAGTCGACATACTGACAATTAGGTAGGTAGTCATGATGGTCTGGCTGATGTGTGCGTATATTTTAACTCGTACATTTTGTCTCGACTCGAATTTCGAGACGTCTCGACTCGAATTCGAGTCGAGTCGAGACAGAGACTGTCGAGTCGAGACAGAAACATATTTTCGAGTCGAGACACGAGTCGAGACAACATTTTCTCGAGACGAGTCGAGACAGGCTTAAATCTCGACTCGACTCGACTCGAATGCATCCCTACTATCAAGCGTAGAAGTTTGAAATTTTGTATAAATGTTCTGGTCGCATCTCAGTCTCTTGTGAAATGCGACCCCCTAAGAGGGTGTTCTTTCTCGTTTAGCACGTCTTCAAAACTATTCAGCACAAAACCATGAAAGTGTGTACATGAGTAGTTTACATGCATGTACTCAATACTAAAAATGAAGGGGAAAGGAACGTAGAGATAGGAAGAAATGACAAGGTTTATCCGTCGTAACACGCGATGGCATATCTGGTATAAAAATAATTAGTAAATAATAATAATAATAATAATAATAATAATAATAATAATAATAATAATAATAATAATAATAATAATAATAAGGGTCGTCGCGTGGGCGGGGCGACCGGGGCAAATCGCCCCGGGCGCTGCGACCACAGGGGGCGCTGGAACAACAAATCAACGATATTCAAGGAATTCAGATTATGTTGGTAAATGAATTAAAAAAATAATAATGTTAAATCAGATATTTTAATAATGATCAGGCCACGGCTAAGTAAAATTTATTTATTTATTACATAAGAACAACACAACAGGCCCAATTATAGTGTCGTGTAGATAATTATCTATCATACACAGTTATACAAACACAAATATAAATGTCGTTTAATTATGCAGAAGTTACTGTCAGACAATTGTTTTGAACTTATTTTTGGACACACTAAATACATCTGGTATATGAAATTAGGGATGCGCACGAGACGAGTCGAGACAGGATTTTCCTGACAAAACTCGAGTCGAGACACGGCTCTTCCAATAGAAAAATATATATTTTTCGAGTCGAGACATCACTTTTACAGCACATTTTCGAGACGAGACAGCCACAAATCTTGTCTCGTGCGCATCCCTATATGAAATCTAATTATTTCGTTATATGAACCACACATTCTCCACAGAGGAAACTTATGTAATATGTTAGTTTTCCTTTTCTACAATAGAATGTAACAGTGTTTGTTGTTCTAGTCTTACCTATCGGGACATGTAATAATACTTCTGAAACTAATTCTGGACAATCAATTTTACAACAACAGATCAAACACCCATCTTCTTTTCTCTAATGTTTGAAAGCTAAAATTCTTTACTATGTTTTCGTAGAGAACATACTTTGGGTAGAAACCGGTTTTCTTGTATGCAAGCACTTTTAAAAATTTAAACTTTTTTTTTTTATTGCATCAGAGTATTTACTGACATTTAGTGCCTAAACAATACAACAGTATTCTAATTTTGACCTCATGTATGAAAAATATAGCCTTATAAATGTAGATTCTTTGAGGAAATCTTGCTCTATCCTATAAATTAAACCTAGGTTTCTTTATGCACTACTCGTTATTTCGTCAATGTGTTGAGCAAAGGTTAATTTGGTATCAAATATAACTCCTAGATCTTTGGTAGTATTTGGGGGTAGACAAGAAAGTGCCACTTATTGCATAGGTTAACTTAACCCCTTACCGCATGCCGTGCCATATATGGCACATACTCTTTTTTCACTTTAGCTTTTTTCTGATTTATCAAAGGCACCAAATGACTGTTTTGTCTGCTGTGTGAGATATTGACGTGTATGAATAAGAGATTTTGGTGTCATCTGGCATGTTCTTTGTGAGTTGTAAGTGTGTCATATATGGCACTTACTTACTTCTTGTCGGAATTAAATGAAAAATCTAAAATTCAACTTTTAATTCATTTCTCAAGTTCTCATATGAGGATTTCCAATACTGATTATTTTTTTTTCGCTAAAAGAAAAAAAAATCATGTAGAAAGGGGTTAATTGGATTTTCTTTCCTCGTGAAATATACTGATTTACATTTGGACACATTAAGAACTAATTTGTTCTTATTATACCATATTTTAACTCTTTGTAGATCATGTTGAAGTTTTACACAGTCATAAATTGAACTTATTTTGGAGTATAATTTGAGACTTCGGCAAAAAGAACTTAATACACAGAGTTAATACTTAATTCAAGAAGTTTTAATACACAGAGGAATATCACCAATAACAAGAAGAAACAAAACGGAACCTAGATTAGATCCTTGAGGGACTCCCGATTGAGAATTGAACTTGAAAGTTACCGGTAATGTAAAACATCGTCTAGGATTATTCAACTGGAACTCTCTCCAGCCCTATGAGAGTTTTTTTTTTTTTTAATCTTGGAATTTAATATTTGAATCGTTATTTGTATATTCTATGCTATTACTATTTTGATGTGTATTAAGTTCAAAATAAACAAGAATAGCACTCGATTTCAATAATTCAAAACCTGTTTTCATTAATTTTTATGTTTTAACTACAAAAACCATTCACTTTTAAAAATATTGACATACTACCAACTTCTTTTGTCTTACATTATGATCTTACATTCCATATTTAAATCTATGAGTATAGAATAAACTCTGGTTGTTTCTCATAACATACTGGGGGGGGAGGCGCCTTGGAATTCTCGCCCCGGGCGCTTACAATCCACGCGACGGCCCTGTCGATAATAATCACTCATTGTATATATTAATTTTATCCTGACTTCTAAGATTAAATATTGGAGCATGTTGACTCAGTGGTAGAGCGCTTACCTCTGGTGCAGGACCCTTGGTTCGATCCCCGGCTAGGTAAGTTTGTGGTGGATCTATGGGTTTTCTCGAGATACTCCCGTTTCCTCCCACAGTCTTATTTTACCAATCTTTCCATTATTTTTCAATTGCCTTAATCATCCATCTTCCTTAACATAAAGAGCATAAGTGTGGGACGTTAAACTGAAGGATTTTAATGTTACATATTGGTGCAATTTAACAATGGGGAAGATCGTTTCCATAATCATTTTTTTTAAAGCGGTGTTCAAAATATTTATGAAGTTGAAAAACAATGCTATGGAGGATCAGGGGGAGAACAGTTGTTTTCAACATTAGGAGGCGGGTAGATTTAATTCTTATTCTTGGGAGGGGGGGGGGGGGAATGGGACTCATATTAGATGAATCTGATTAGATGAATCTAATCAGTTCATATTAGGTGAACCTGTTTTATGTTATACAGCAAAGAACATCAATTTAATCACACTTGTCTTTGTGGCAGTCAGACACAAATAATCACATTTCTCCCCACAAAAGCATATTTCAAGTCAGATTATTGCAGGGGACAGTCTTCCCAGTTCCCCAAGATTGACATTAGAAGGACATGCCCTTCTCATGCCCCCGGGATTTGCGCCAGTACGGTGAATAAGACTGTTTTAAGAAAAAGAAGACATTTTTGAAAAAGATTGTTTTTAGTTTCCTTTTTCTTTCGGAAGACATGGCTTTAGAGAAAAGGGGATAATTCCTCCTTTGTTGAAGAGGCCGAGGATAACTGCTTGCATCCAAACAATTTCCCAATAGTAGCAAGATTTCCCTTCGTACGTATACTTGATCCTTCAACATTTTTATGATCCTTGTTAGTATCTATTACTTATAATCCTCGTTATTTACCGTACTAAGTGAAGTAGTTTGTATATTATATATATATATATATATATATATATATATATATATATATATATATATATATATATATATATATATATATATAACTTCTTACACAACGCTTTAATCAATGTTTTGTTGATACTTGCGATACCAGAAACACGGAAGAAGCTACAGGGTCGAGAAAAGAAGGCGGACCGCACAACAAATTAGATAATTCGTATGTTGAAATTTCCTTTAATTTAAATAACAATTAGTTTTACATATGATGATAGCTTTCTACCTGATTCTTGAGAATTTACCGGTGAAACAAAAATAACACAAAAGGGCACGTCACAATATTAAACAATGAAGTGAGAGATTTCTACTGGGAACTCTCACTCCTTCCTATACCAAAATAAAAAGCGATGTTCTTACGAAGCGAAACATGTCCTTGTAATACAGTAGAAGCAGTATTAAAGGAAAAAGTTTCCGTTTGATGTAATTGAGAGGAAGCATAAATATACAGCTAGTATGAATTAAGAGGTTAGATTTAAAATCGGCCGTAAACACTTTTCATTATACATGGTATTACATAAATGGGTCACAATATTTTAAAAACAGATTCCTCGCATCAAAATAAGAAGAAAAAAGTTCATATGAACCTGTGCTCAAAAGTGAATAGTTTCGGAGTTATAGAGTGCCGAAAATGTGAAATAAGTGAACTTTTGGGAGTACTTGATCACTTTGCACCTACCTTTCTAAAAAATTGGACCTCCTCCGTGGCTAAGCGGTTAGCGTACGCGCCTTTGGCGTGGGAGGCCCGGGTTTGATTCCCGGTGGGAGCTCATGTGGTTCGGATTCCACGTTAATCAGTAGGTCCACGTCTTATATAGCCTCGCTGCTGAACGGGACGTTAAACTCAAAATCAACTCAACTTTCTAAAAATCGGTGTGCAAGTAGTGGAGTACTCTTAAACATGGATATTTGGATAGTTCACATACTAGTTCCTCAGTGATGTTTTGACCCGACTACGATAGATCCCATAGTAGTGGAGTTATGAACTTTTAAAATTCACTTATTTTATGTTTTAGGCACCCTATATCTCCGAAACTATCCACTTTTGAGCACAAGTCCATATGAACTTCTTTTCGTATTTTGATATGGATATTGTGACACATTTATGTAACACCCTATATATATATTCTATTAAGTTTTTTCTGGAAAATATGACATAGTTATTCAATGTATACGACAGGTCTACAGCTGTATGGTGGAAGATTACGGTCACATTAAAATTATTTATTATATTAGTATTCTATTTTCTACCTGGTTTGATCCCAGCCGGTGCCAAGCGGGCTTTGTGATGGGCAAACACCATGTACATATATTTTCTCGAGCTTATTTCATCTCCTCCTAGTTTCATCATTCCATCATTATAACCTATCTCATCAACATCGTCCCTCTTATCCTCGGTGCATAATCGTAGCACATTAAACAAAATAAAAATCTGTATCCTTACGGAGTCCTCGATTCTTAATAATCGAACTACTAAAATTATAATTCAGTATGTTAATAACAGTCACACACACACACAAGTTATGTGCAGCGAACTCCAGGCTATGGATTTGATGTATAAAGATAATCAAGAAAGTTCTGTCGTTTTTCGTGGAGGTCTGTGTTCCATTGGCCCTCATACAGTGCTTTGAATGCGAATAGAGATAAGGCGAAGTTGATGTGGTTATATCCAACATACTACCTGATTGTGGCAGTTCAATTACACCGTGAACTTATGTAAGGACAGCGTGAACATGGAACCTCCACAGAGCGTCATAAGGGCATGTATACTGTACGAGTTCAAACTGGGGTCAAATGCCGCTACGGTGGGGCGGAAATTTGCCAGCCCTTTGGTGAGGGTGTTGTGACTACGTGGACAGTGGAGCAGTGGTTTAACAAGTTTAAGGACGGTGACGAAACACTCGAAGACGCACTATATGCCGGAAGACCAACACATGTACAAAATTAAGATCTCCAGACAGCAATTGAGACGAACAGTGACCAGATATGTGAGGAACTGAGACTACAATTCAGTGTGACTGGAGAAACAATTCGGCAGCACCTCCATCATTTTGGAAAACACTACAAGTTGGATCGATAGGTCCCACATGATTTGACTCCGAGCCAGAAGGCAACGCAAGCAGACACTTGTGTTTCTTTGCTGTATCGTCTGAGGAAGGAGTCATTTCTGGACAGGGTGTTGACATGTGATGAGAAGTGAGTCCTGTACGAAGCTCCACGGCGCCGTCATAATCGGTTAGCATCCCATGAACCGGTTCCAAAATAATCGAAACCAGTACTGCACCAGAAAAAGCTCCTCCTGTGTGTTTGGTGGGCATCGGGAACTGCTAACAGCTGGTCAGAGCATCACTGCAACTGTCTACTGTCAGCAGTTGAGCCGCATTCATGAAAACTCAAAACTCTGGAGCCAGCACTTCTGAATTTTAAAGGGGTCCTTTTGTTACAAGACAACGTAAAGCTCCACGCGGCTAGAATGACCCGGGACACCATTCTACTTCTTGGATGGGAAAAACTATTGAATCCGCCATTCTGCCCGGACATTGCGCCGTCCGATTATCACCTGTTCCATTCCTAGTACAATTTCCTTAGAGGACGAAAGTTCAAATTCCTAGTAGAGATGTAAATGCACTTGATACTTTCTTCGCTTCACGGCCCACCAAGTTCTACTGCGATGGAATCCATGGCCTTCCAGAACGTTGGCAGAAGGTCGTCGATGCTGATGGGGACTATTTTGTGACATATCTATGTTCGAAGCTGGTTGAAAAAGCGACAGAACTTTCTTGGTTACATTTACATTCTGTTACACAGAATCCAAATTCCGAAATCCCAGGAAAATTGACTGTGTCACTTTTTTTTAATGGGCGAAAAATGCGTGTTCTCCCTACCCAAAATCACTCGTTTTTTTTTTTTTGCCCAAAATAAAATATTGAAACAGTCAATCGTCCTGAGGTTTCGAAATTTGGATTCTGTGTAACAAAATGCATCGAATCCATACCCTGGGGGTCCGCTAGCAGCGCCACAATGTACACCACATGCAGAAGTTTGGTTTCGTTTCTGATAAACAACTTCCTAACAAGCTAAATTTTACCGAGCCTAAGCTTTCTTAACTCAAATTAAATGAAGTATACCTTAAGATGAATGAATACTTGAAAATGGAAAATATTTGTGTTTAGATTTGTCATGAAGAAAAAAAAAACAATTTACCTTCATTGAACCGTTGTATTCCACGGATAGGTAAGTATTGCATTCTGAGCATTATCTTAGCATCACTACAGGCAGTCTACACTGACAAAAATTCGTTCTCTGGACAGCGGTATATTGTACAAATATACGGAATCCTCTTGGTTACTACAGAAATCAGTACGGTGCATACGTTATCCGTATGCTACATAGGCACTGCCCTCAGATGTTACATCATTGCAGGATGTCTGATATCTAACAATCGTCCTTATATTACATACATATATGTATGTTACCTTCGTCAGCTGTATGTTATATACGTCCATTTGTATGTGAGATCCTGACCGCCTACATTGTTTCATACGGAAAGTACATATAGATGGAACACTTATACAGAAAGTATTATAAAACATGCGTTTTCAGTTATACGTTTGCTGTACGTTAAGTCCAAAAACTACTGGATTCACACATATAGCATACGATTTTACGTACCCCACATACGATATTTTCTTAGTGTACTAAGAAAAGAAGAATGATATCCATAATTATTCCCATAGGAATAAATGGGGAACTGATTTTTAATTGTTCATATCTTGGGATCAACTGGTTGGTGAATGGACTACCCTCTGGTCAATTTGCGGCCGGCCTTAATGTGGTATTTTATCAATACCTTTGTTGTTATCCAAAGCTAATTGTTCCCACTGGAAATCAAACGAGATCCAGATGTACAGAAAGCATTAGCACAGAGGATACAGTAGTTAGAGGACTTACGAAACAGAGCGCCAGGTAAAAAGTTGGAATTTTAAGATGTACTGAATACTAAAGAGGGTATATGTTGGTCTTTAGTATAAAAGATCTAAATAGCCGGCCAGAGGACTACTTAGATGAGTTATATATATGGCTAGCATATTGGCTCCCACCACTGCCATTCGTGGCTTCTTCGACTGAATTTTGTTACCTCTTAATACAAGTCAACGCTTCAGCTGATTTACGATAACGCCACTGAATGCAAAGGCATGCACGTCATATTCGGACACACGGCATATTCATTCCTACTATATCTAGTAAAATCTTTACATTCTTTTTTACAACTGCATAAATTAACCTTCCAAATCCAGTGGCAAGTTCTAGCGTGCTCCACCTTACTCTACCTTCCAAATTCAGTGGCAAGTTTTAGTGTACCCCATTTTACTAACATCTATATTATGATGAGTTTCTTTTTAACGGGAATTTCCAGTTGACATGCACAGTATAATTGCCTCATGACTATATTTACAACAGTCATTTCAAATTGCGCCATATGTGATGTAGGAGCGAGCTTTTAAGCCAGGATAAAGAGAGCAGGTTAAGCAAAGAAGAGAAGAGAATGATGTAGGAGAAATGGAATGAAACAAGTGTTGGCAGTGTACCATTTGTCATAAATGTACGATTACCGTGTCTGCAAAAACATCAACTATGCCTTATTTGCCTTTAATAATCATATTCTATTCTCCTTCCTCTCTCTGTGTGGTTTACTAAGAATTCTAGCAGTACACTGTGACGTCACAGAGCACCCAGTTGGAAATAGCTGATCTAGAAGACCGAGAATTTGTAATATTCTATAAATACTGGAATATATATAGGATAATGTCCTCGATTAACGCGGAAGCATTCATAGAATTTTCAAAATACATTTTAGAAATATTCTGAGGGTATGTCGACATTCTTGATGAATTATATTCTGTACTAACTGTAGGCAACCGCCGTTCCCGGGTCTTAATTTGGATAAAAAGAGTAGACCTCCTAAGCTCCCGTCGTTCCATGGGCTTAATTCAGAACCAGGGCAAAAATAGAGAAACTCCATTGTCGAGTATTTATTCTATCCTGCTATGTAAGCCTGAATGCCAACAATGTACTGTGGGTTGCATATAGGCGAGGCGTTTTCAGGAACAGCGAAAAACGTGCATATTTTCATCCATAGTACTACCCCCGGAATTCCCCCAAGCCGAAAATTAAAAAATGGCTTCGTGCACACTTAGATTTAGTGAAAATGTATTGTGCACAAAATTTGGTGGCTCAAGATGACTCCTTTCTATGGGAAAGTATGATGACAGACAGACACATAGATCTTTTAATTATCACTAACGATTTATAAGGAATTTGGTACACAACTGTAAAAAAAAGAAGAAACTAACACGTACCTGTCTACAAAGCTCCTTGGACGTTTGATGCAAGGCTGCGAGCCCAGAGAACAACAAATCATGTTCTTCCTCAGTCAGAGAAGATAACTTCTTAAGTGGTCCACCATACAGCTCAGATACAGATCCCAACGCTATCTGATACTCTTCCTCGCCACGAAGAAACCTTTCAGTTAGACGAAAGCGAGGATCTGTATCTACGAAGTAAATGAAAAATGATTATTATTATTATTATAAATTTTCTTGTCATTCAGCTATACATAGGAACAGACAACGTCATAATAGACAACATACACACTGCTCCACAAAACTTAAGCAACTCGAAGAAAGTGGCGAAAAATAAAACGACACGGTCACTGCACCAAGTATAATGAACAAACAGACGGTCCAAATGCACAATGCAACATAAGTGAAGACGAACAATACAGTTAGGATGTACAGGGTGATCAAAAAGTTCAGCACGATACCTCAACAGGTGAAGCTGGGTTGTGCGAGGGCATAGGCAGTCAATATGGCATGTAACCACCACGAACAGCTATACAGGCACGACATCTGGCCTCCATGCTGCAAATCAGAGTGTTGATCAAGTCTTGCGGCAGATGGCGCCACTTCTCGAGGAGAGCTGTTTGCAGGTCAGGGAGAGTGTGTGCTGGTGAACTGCGCTGCGCTATTCGCCGCCCAAGAGCATCCCACACATGCTCGATGAGATTCAACTCCGGCGAATATGCAGGCCATGCAATACGCGTAATGCCTTCGCTCTCCAGATACTCGGACACACGATGTGCACGGTGTGGGTGGGCATTGTCATCCATGAACAGGAAGTCTGGGCCAAATGCTCCGCGGAAATTGTACACATGTGTATTGAGAATTTCATCCAGGTACCGTTGTGCTGTCAAAGTGCCATGTTGCACAATATGGAGGTCCGTTTTCCCGTCCAGCATAATTCCACCCCACACCATAATGGAATCACCGCCATAGGAGGGCCGTTTAGCAATGACGTTTGGATGATAGCGTGCTCCTGGCTCTCTCCACACTAAAGTTCGATCAGAATCTGACGACAGGCTGAATCTCGACTCATTGGAGAACATGACGCGCGCCCACTGGTGTTCCCCCCATACAACATGTTCCTGACACCATGTGTAACGCGCACGTTTGTGCTCCAGTTTCATGGCACACACAGCGCAGGTCTTTTTGCATACAGTCCTGCTCTATTGAGTCGCCGACGAACAGTTTCACGACTCACGCGTTGTCCTGTAGCCTGAAACAACTCATTGGCCAGGTGAGAGCATGAAGCTTGACGGTTACGTTTGACAGAAATTGTGAGAAATCGGTCCTCGACGGCCGACGTCTTCTTCGGACGGCCTCCTCCATGACGTCTACTGACTTCACCTCCATTTTGAAAGCGATTGCACAGCCTCGACACAACACTTTTGTTCACGTTGAATTCCTGCGCCACTTCTACTTGCGATCGGCCGAATTCCACCGCCCAATTGTTTGCCTGCGGTCAAAATTACTCAAATGTCGTCTACCAGCCATTGCAAGGTGTGTACCCCACACAAGAACCACTAACTCAATGCTTGGAGCCTCGGACACTACTGGGCTGTGGTGTACGGCTCATGGCATAAGTTGTTCACCGCGCTTGCAACGATGCTGCTTATGCGATAGAGTGGGTGCTTGACTTGCCTGTGTGTCTCTGTGTATGTGCATGCCACTAACAGTGTTGAATGGGCCCCACACGTCACTTATACCACGTTCTCTCGGATTGCTTAAGTTTTGTGGAGCAGTGTATATGAATGAATAATCAGTTATGATTAACTACGAGGCGCATTCGGAAAGTAATCTCCGATTGGTCACTGTGCTTGAAGTAGTGAGGGCAGCGCTACCATCTTTGCATAGACGTGCGTGGTAGACCAGTATGCATCCAGCCGTGGAAGAGCGAAGGTTGTTTGATCACTAGTTCCACTTCTGTAGCATCTGAAAAATGTGTACTGCAATAGAAAACCCCGCCAAGTGCGAGGTGCGAGCTGTTATACATTTTCTTATAACGAAACTACATTCGGCAGCACCTATTCATCAGGAACTTTGTGCCGTGTATGGACCAAGTGTGATGAATGAAGAAGTTGTTCGTAAGTGGGTTCGTTCATTTAAAAGTGGAGGAACAAACATTCATGACAAAGAGCGGAGTGGCAGACTATCAGTGGTCACTTATGAACTCGTTCAGAAGATTGATGGAAAAGTTCTTGAAAATCGACGTTTCACAATCTCAGAGATTTCCGATGAATTTCCACAAATTTCCGGACTGTGTTATATGACGTAGTGACACTGAGGAACTGAAAGATGCAGTCACAGCCTGGCTCAAGGCACAGGTGGGAGCTTCTTATGCTGATGGAATTTCTAAGCTAGTGCAGAGTAATGGTAAGTGATTGAATATTTATCGAAACTATGTGACCACGTACCCCAAAATAGGGCAAAGAAGTGCTTTTCAGATGTACTCCCATGCGCAAAAAATATTGCGCGTATACTGTAACTCACGATTTTTCGCAATTATTCCATTTTCCTTATGTTTATGGGTAAAATTCAGTTATTAGTATGTGGAGATAATAGAAAGCAATCCATCTAAGGATATATTTCCAAAAATATATAATAAAATAATAAAAATATAAGCAAAAAACAAAATTATGTTCGGTTTTGTGTATACTGGCAATAATGTTTTCGAGGGATTTTTTGCAGTAGCACAGCACGATTGCAGAGGGAATAACTTTAGTTGAATGAAGGAACTGGAAAGTGGACTAATATATTGCATTTATTGGCTTAAATCTAGGGTGTAAATTGTCTACCAAATATAAATTAGCTTCTGTAACCAAGATGTTATACTGAAGTATAGAAACAAAGAGAAAAACTGTTGTCTTAAGTTTGGAAGTGACATGCTCTATAGCCATGAACATTTATTTGTTAAGAAAAAGACAGGCAACAAAAGGTAGTCTGTGTGGTCAAGTGGGTAGAGTGGCGGACTAGTAATTCTTATATTGTTTTGACACCAGATCGAATCCCATGCGATCCCATCCAATTTTTTCTTTAAAAAACATTGTAGAAAGTGTATAATTTTTATGTTAATAAGAACCGACACAATATAATAATGAAATAACTTTTTGTTTTTTCTGATGACGTATTTATTTAGAATCAGTGTATGCTGTTGTATAGCTCCTTTTATCATCCTCTTTTCTTGAAAAAAAATTGTCTCCAATAAAGTATGAAAAATATATATAGACAGAAACAGACATCTTAGTATCAAACGTGATTAATCGTGATTAATTAAACAAGTTTCCCGTTGTTAAAAAAGAAAACTATAGAAAATTATTGAATTTGGTCTTTAGGTTTTTAGCATGCTATATATATTCTTTATAAGACTATACTTTATAAGGGAAGATGTGCGATCATACCCACAAATTTAGCTAGTGAGTGAAAGATGTTTTCGGCACAAATATTTTACAGGTTTAGGTGCATGAAACACCAATACGCCATGGTCTCGACCTTCGTTTATTCCACATTATTATCCGACATATCATAGCAGGTAAAAAGCAGCATCAATTGGCAAGAAGAACTGCAAGTTGTGGTCTGTTTTCGATGCTCCGGACTCGATCGCCTAGCACGCCCGTCTATACCATGACTCATACGTCTATCATTCAGTGCAGGCACGTATCCAGCTTTTCTTTTCGGAGGGGGCCCAACACGAATTCTCGTAAGCATGTAATTCTAATGTTTCAAAAATATCAATAATAATAATAATAATAATAATAATAATAATAATAATAATAATAATAATAATAATAATAATAATGCAACAGTTCTGTATTTCTCTTAAACGTTTCTTACTTTTCATTTATGAACCGGTCAAACTGCATTGTAACACAAACGAAATCAAAAAATATTTTCTAGAGACATGTAAGGAAAACTGTCTGCTACGTATATCACATAAAAAAATAGCAAATGGCTATGAGTGTATCGTTCTAATACAGTAATGTTATAAACAAAACGGAAACGAAATTATAATCCCATTTAAAAGTGTGCTTTAATTCCACCTGGTTTCAATGGCATTACGGTATATTCTTACAAGTAACAGAGCTCTTCCTTGGCTAAGCGGTTAGCGTACGCGCCTTTGGCGCGGGAGACCCGGGTTCGATTCCCGGCGGGAGCTCATGTGGTTCGGATTCCACGTTAATCAGTAGGTCCACGTCTCATATAGCCTCGCTGCTGAACGGGACGATAAACTCAAAATCAATCAATCAATCAATCTTACAAGTAACACTCCGATTTTGATAAAATTTGGCAGGTAGATACTACACATAAAATAAGCGAATACATGTTTCTTTTTTTCTGCGGAAAAACGATTTTAGGGGGCAAAAGCCCCCCACCCAAAATTTTGAAAATTGACGCCCGAAAGGCAAAAACAAGTGGACCAAAGTGAACGAAATTGTGCACAGATATGGCAGACGTAAAATGAAGGAATACGTGTTTTGTATTTTCCTGGAAAAAACGGTTAGGTGGGGCACAGACTCCTCCAAACCTTTGATCACGAAATATCAAAAGTGCTAGTAACAATATGTCAGAAGTGTGTAAAGGACGAAGAATTCCAACGACACTTTGTGTATATACGATACGCAAAAACTAAACAAATACCTGTTTTTTTTATTTTCTGGCGAAAAAATGGCTTTTGGGGGCAAAAGGCCCCATCCAAAATTTTGAATGTTGATGCGCGAAAGGCAAGAAGAAGTGAATTTAAATGAAAGAAATTGTGCCCAAATATTGTAGACGTAAAATGAGGGAATACGGGTTTTGTATTTTCCTGGAAAAAAGAAAAGAAAAACGTTTGGGTGGGACACAGACCCCTCCAAAACTTTGATCGTGAAATATCAAAAGTGCTAATAACAGTACCGGTATGTCAGAAGTGCTTAAAGGACACGAAGAATTGGAACGACACATTGTGTAGTGACAATACACAAAAAACAAACGAATACGGTTTTTTTCTGCGAAAAAATGGTTTTAGGGGGAAGAATTCCCCACCCAAAATTTTGAAATTTGAGGCCAAAAAGGCAACAAGAAGTGCACCGAATTGGATGAAATCGTTAACACATATTCTAGACGTAAATTGAGGTAATTGTGTTTCGTATTTTCCTGAAGAAAAAAAAAAACGGTTGAGTGGGGCACGGATCTTCTTAGCTGGTTATTACGAAATATCAAAAGTGCAAATAAGTATACGTCAGAAGTTCCTAAAGAGTGTGGAGAATTGCAATGAAACTTCGTATAGGGACAATTTGCAAAACAATAAATGAAATGTGTTTTAATTTGTACGGAAAAACAGTGTTGGAGCCTAGAGCCACTCCGAAAAAAAATATTACCGTAAAAGTGCAGGAAGGAGTGGACCGAAGCAAATGAAATTGTGTGTAGATATTGTATAGACTGTATGTAAAATTAGGACTTTCGTGTTTTTAAGATGTCCCTATCAATTTTGGCACATCAACAGCAAACAGGAAATTAATCGGCACGTGTTTTTGTTTATGCGGAAAATCATTGTAAGGGTTAAAGTTGCCTCGTGAAATACTATAAAATACGCTATACTGTTTGTGATTGTTGTTGATCTGCCAAATTTGAAAAAATCTGATGGAGACACTTGTGAAACAGGAAAGGCTTTATTTATCATATCCAATATCTATAGACAATTTCATTGGCTTCGGTCCACTCCTTCCGACACTCAACACCACGGTCCACTCAACAGTATTTTTCTTTTCAGGAAAATACGAAACACGTATTCCCTCATCTTACCTCTACAACATTTGTGAACAATTTCATTCAGTTCGGTCGATTTCTTCTTCCCTTCCCCTTCAAATTTCAAAATTCTGGGCAGGACCTTTTGCCCCCTAAGACCGTTTTTTTCACAGGAAATAAAAAAAGCCCTATTTGTTTATTTTTTGCTTATTGTCCTAACACAAAGTTTTGTTCCAATTCTTCATGTAAATTTGGGCACTTCTGACATACTGTTATTAGCACTTTTGATATTTCATGATCAAAGGTTTGGAGGTGTCTGTGCCCCACCTAACCGTTTTTTCCAGGAAAATACAAAATACGTATTCCCTAATTTTACGTCTGCAATATCTGTGCACAATTTCGTTCACTTTGGTCCACTTGTTTTTGCCTTTCGGGCGTCAACTTTCAAAATTTTGGGTGAGGGCTTTTGCCCCCTAAAACCGTTTTTCCGCAAAAAATAAAAAAGCACTTATTTGTTTACTTTATGTGTAGTATCTACCTGCCAAATTTTATCAAAATCGGAGTGTTACACTGGGGAAGTGTTACTTGTTAGAATTATAACAACAACGCATTGCCCACAGTTTGAACACTGACTCAAAGTAATCTGATATAAAAGAACCTCAAAAGGAAAAAAGTAGGTTTATTAAAAAGTGTTTGAGGTTTGGAAAGGGACAGCTTCCAGGACCTCACGCTGGATACGTCCCTGAGTCAATGCATTATATTTGTTTCTTGCAAAACATGATTATTAGATGAGTAATATGTAAAATTATATCATAGTTTGACTTTTAATAGGTCTTTCCTTAACACACCCATATTATCCGGCATTCTGCCTGTCTGTTTTATGTCGGATAAACGAAACTCTACTGTATTTCCAAAGATAGCATATACACAGGGGCTAGCGGTCTGCACGGGCCGGAATTTTTAGAACGGACCCTGCCCGTCCCCTTTAATTTATAATCTATAGGCATTAGCGGATTAAGGGCGGAGCCAATGGAGCCCAGGCTTCGGGACCCCAAGCTCAGGGGGCACTTTAAAATCCCTCTGTTTAACAGTAAAATATAGTAATCAACTTATATTATAGGCTCCAGACCGATGCTAATTTTTTTCCGCTCGTTACGCTCGCGGTATCGCTAGATTTAAGTCTTTCCATCAGCAGCATTTAACTGTTAATAATGAATGCAATTATTTAATTGTTAATAATGGATTTAACTAAACTAATTATTGTAAACTTGGAGCACATTCAAATATTACAGCATAGTTCTCGGTAGTTCCATAAACCTATGAGGCTGTGGAAGGCAGCAAAGAAAATTTATGCACTGGAACTATTCTTAACATAGGGCCCCCTTAAAATAGTCGGCTCTAGGTCCCCAAAAGCCTTAATCAGCCCATGTCTATAAGCAATATTTCACGAAAAGCATGTATTTTTTAACAAATGTGTTTGTCATCAAGTTTTCATAAAGTAGTCCCTTTCTCCTTTAAGCAATTTCAGAGGCCACGGTGTTTCAGTAGTAGAGCGTTCTCCTCTTGTGCATGGAGTCCTTGGTTCGATCTATGCTCGCGCCAAGTGAACCTTGTGCTGGACACTATGTGCGTGAGTTTTCTCGGGGTTCTCCCGTTTTATCCCACTTTCTTCATTCGACCATTTCATTCATTTCTTATCATCACTGTCTCCTTTAGCCTAGCCGGCATAACGTGGGACGTAAAACTTAAAGGTTTCATTTCAAATCATTTCAATCAAAAACCAGTTGTAGGAAGTATGTAATTTCGAATAAAACAAACTACTATATACAATTCTGAGTATATTATTCTTTTATGAAATTCTCGCGAACCTTATTTCTAAATCGAAGGGTAAGAAGACTAAATTCACTCTATTATTGTTATAGATCCATTTCAATTGAAGCAGTTGGAATAGTTGGAAAAAATTAAAAAGCCATACCCTATATTCCAGTGTGGCACAATTGGTATAACGCGGCACACTGGTGTGTCTAGCAAAGTGAACAGTGTGACGCAAACTGTTTCCTATTATTTGCAAGAATATTTGTCGAGTTTCTGTTATTTATTATTATTATTATTATTATTATTATTATTATTATTATTATTATTATTATTATTATTATTATTATTATTATTATTATTATTATTATCAACGATTCTTCCATGGACAGCTGTCTGTATACGGTTAAGCAACCACAAGTATCACATTGAGGGATAATGCAAAAGTCTATTTGCTTGTATATTCTATCGGGAATAACTGCATCCGTCTAGAAAGCTAGGACTAACAACAAAGAGATCCGATGTTCTGACCGCACACCGCCCCAAATCGTGAGTGCTACAAGTTCTCTTCTACGCCTTAGCACAATAAGGGCTGTTGCGTTAAGGGAGAGAGAGAAACAACTTAATTCCATTGCAGTTATATGCTTATTAAATGTTAACTTATGTTTATAAATTATGTAAATGATCGTATCGTTTTCTGTTTATTATTATTATTATTATTATTATTATTATTATTATTATTATTATTATTATTATTATTATTATTATTATTATACATTTCTTAATAGGTTGATTGCCACGTGTATGGAATTCCATACACACGGCTCTCCTGTGCAGCAGAACGTGATGATTTTCCATACGCAAACAATGTAGATATTCCAAGTTTGTTGTGTTCGTTTTATAGGTGTGTATGTAATTAGATACATATGGCGTAGAAATCAAAATTTAATATCCATGCCACGTATATGCAAAACCATACACAAAGAAATTTATGAACAAAGACATTGAGTTTCAGTTTATCGTCTCGTTCAGCAACGAAGCTATATGAGACTTCGGCCTACTGATTAACGTGGACTCTAAACCACGTGAGCTCTCGCCGGGAATCGAAGCCGTGTCTTCCACGCCAAAGGCGCATACGCTAACCGCATATCCACTAAGGAGCTCATGAACAGAGACATTTATGGGCTAAAACAAAGGCGAAAACAAAGATGTGTGATGTGATTTTGAGTTTATCGTCCCTTTCAGCAGCGAGGCTATATGAGACGTGGACCTACTGATTAAAGTGGAATCTGAACCACCTGAGCTCCCGCCGGCCGAAAACAAAGAATGTTCATTTCAATGCAAACCTATGTAGGCCTACGGACTTCAATATTCGCCCTCAAACAAAATTGAAGACTATCCATGATTCGCAGTATTAAACTCTCTCTCACCTCTGTATTCTCCTAACATGTCTCCCAGCGATTACAACATTTTTTGGCGTCTCAATCACTTCTTATGTTAGTAGGATAGCTTTACCTAGAGGCCACAGATTAACCTGGCATTGTATTTTTCACTTTTTTACCTTTGACAATCATCGTTTGGACATTTCAGTCGCACCTACCTAATATTAACAATGTTTCTACGATAATTTCGTAACATTGTATTATTTCTTTGTTGATTAGCTTGGTTAGGCTTATTTAAACACTTTTTTTCTTTGCACCGACGTGTAACATCTCTTGGACGAAAATACACTAGCTCTCACTGGAAATCAAATCCAGAACCAATGCACTTGAACCATTTGACCACAAAAAGGCACATTTAAAAAGAGGTTTCGATTTTGTTCGGAAAATTGTGATTAGGTGTAACATTAAAAATACATTTAAGAAAGGGTACGGAGCAAACGCACTGTACTTTCTCGCTTGAATTTCTTACACTGACTCGTGTTAGGCTGCAACTATTATTGAAACATTTATTTGGGAAATTGCGAATAAAATAATATTTTGGAAAACTTTGCTAGAAGAAACTTCAGGCCCAAAAGTAAAGTACCCATTGGTCATATTTTGGTTAGAAATAACTTGATCCATATATTAGAATTATTAAGGATATAATTGTATGCGAACTATAAGCAAAAGCGTCTGAGTAATTTATGAGAAAATCATGAAAAAAGTCACCCCAAGAATAAATTATCCTTTGTGGATCTTTTCAGGACAAACAAGCTATGCTATATTGTTAGTGTTTTCATAAAACATTTATTTATGAAATACGAACACAATCGCCTGAGTCGTTCTGGAGAAAATCGCAGGGTAAAACTTACTGTCAAAAGTATTATACCACTTCTAGATTTTCCGGATGAGGGAATTATACCATATAGCTAGGTTATTTATGTAACATGTATTTATAAAATATGAACAACAAACATCTCCTGAGTTGTTTTTAGGAAGGTCATCGGGAAAAGCCTACCCCCAGAGGTAAACTCTTCTATCTGTAATTTTGACAGAATATCGAATAATTTTTAAGCAAATCGTCGGGAAATATTTCACTGTCAAAGTAAACTCTCTCTTTTGAATTTTTCTTTTCGGAACAAGCGAGTTATGCATATTGTAAGAGTGTTGCAGACAATATTTTTACTGAAATTAGAAGAAATTTGTCTCAGTTATTACTGAGAAAATTGTCAAAAAAAAAAATTCAACACTTGAGAAAACCACTTCTTCTGTATGTTAACGGAATAAACGATTTATGCTGTATCTTAGTTTATTAATGAAACATTTCTTTACGAAATATGAACAAAATTGCCTGAGGCATTAATGGGAAAACCATCGAGGGAAAGCTCAACCTAAGAGTAAACTACTCCTTCGAACGAGTTGTCATATTGTTAGGTTATTAATAATACGTTTATTTATGAAATGTGGTTGAGAAAATTGTGGAAAAAGAACGCATACCATACAGTAAATTACACCATATATATTTTCTCAGAAAAAATATTCATATACGGTGGATATTTGTTAATAAAATATATATTTATAAAAAGTAAATAAAATCGTCACAGCTTTTTTTCTTGAGAAAATTGAATTATTTTAAATTTTAATCCTTCAGTAAATTACCCTTACTTTTAGGTGTCGAAGGATATAAAATTCGAAAGATAGTATGTTATTAAAACGTTATGTCTAGAATTCGGTCCAGGTACGTTGAACAGTATGGCCTCTATTTGAGTGCATGTAAAAGCGTGACGAACCGAGAGACGAATAGATGGACAGACATCGAAAAATTGTATGTAGGAGCATTGTAGCTTGAATTCATTGAACTCTGGTATTCGGTTTTTATAACTATCACCACACTTTCTTCTTTCGTCGCTCGACTGTGAAAACGAATAGGCCTATAGCGACACGTAAGGTGATAATTTGTAATCCCAAAAATTAAATTTGTTATGTTTAATGTGTTGTCACTCTAGAAAAAAAAGCTTATGCATGTTACATCATTTTATTATCAGTTTTTCACGCTACTGTATAATTCGGTATGATTATAATTAATATCCATGGCATCTTTTGGAAGCATTCGTGTTCCTCACAAATAGAGCTGTTAATTTTGTTTTGTTTAAAGAAAGCATCCTTTATTTCCTTACACAGACTTATGATTGCATTTGTTGCACTTGTGGATATGAAACAAAAGGAGAGAGAGAGAGAGAGTCAATACTCTAAAAAGAAACACACACACTGAAACACTAGAACAGTAATTTAACATCAGCTTTTTTTTTTCTTCATGACAACGAGCTATCGCTGTGACTGTGTTCGCCACGCTGTGTGTAAGGCAGCAGGTCGCGCATGTTTTGTTTTTTTACTGTTCCTGACTCACAGACACTCGCAGTGAGTTGAAGTTACTTCTGCTGACGGAGAGGGAATGATTAAGCATATCATACCATAAACTGAAAACAATCGCTATTAGTAATAATACACTAATTCTAAATAAATACGTCATCAGAAAAAACAAAAAGTTATTTCATTATTATATTGTGTCGGTTCTTATTAACATAAAAATTATACACTTTCTACAATGTTTTTTAAAGAAAAAATTGGATGGGATCGCATGGGATTCGATCTGGTGTCAAAACAATATAAGAATTACTAGTTCGCCACTCTACCCACTTGACCACACAGACTACCTTTTGTTGCCTGTCTTTTTCTTAACAAATAAATGTTCATGGCTATAGAGCATGTCACTTCCAAACTTAAGACAACAGTTTTCCTCTTTGTTTCTATACTTCCGTATAACATCTTGGTTACAGAAGCTAATTTATATTTGGTAGACAATTTACACCCTAGATTTAAGCCAATAAGTGCAATATATTGGTCCACTTTCCAGTTCCTTCATTCAACTAAAGTTATTCCCTCTGCAATCGTGCTGTGCTACTGCAAAAAATCCCTCGAAAACATTATTGCCAGTATACACAAAACCGAACATAATTTTGTTTTTTGCTTATATTTTTATTATTTTATTATATATTTTTGGAAATATATCCTTAGATGGATTGCTTTCTATTATCTCCACATACTAATAACTGAATTTTACCCATAAACATAAGGAAAATGGAATAATTGCGAAAAATCGTGAGTTACAGTATACGCGCAATATTTTTTGCGCATGGGAGTACATAATAAATTATTCTTATTTACTTTGTTTTTTCCCTAACAAATCAGAGCTTACTTTCCGAACAGCCCTCGTAAGAAACAAATGTCCACATAAAATAAATGACAATAAAAGTGTTAAAATAATTATTAATACAGATTCAAAATTAGGAAATACTTTACATTTCCATTGAACAGTCAAAATACTCCTGTAACGAATAAACGGGTGTTACTGCTAATTATTTGGATCATTTACTCTTAGATCTATCTACACGCTCATTTATTAATGTTTCAAGTAACTTATTACAGAATTTTATTCCGATTATCTCATAACTAATAATTTTGACAGTCATTGATATGGGACACTTATATATTTATTATTCCTAAGTATTATACGGATCGACCTCTTGTCCTATTTGTTAATATGAATATTACTTATCATATAGAGCAGTGCTATTCAACCGGGGGTATGCGAAGATGTTTCGGGGTACATAATCCTAAAACAAACATATTTCCAATATTTATTGAGTTATCATAGTTGGAGAATGGTTCTTTCCAATGGTTTCTCTGCGTTAATATCAATAAAAACGAAGCACAGAAACTGATTGAATCCAGAATCAGCTCTGATTCTCGCACTCTCGAAGATTCAACCAAGAATCGAGGAGTTGGTGTCCCAGACACAAGCTCAGTCACCTCATTAAGAGGTTATTCTAAAGTTACTTTTAGTTTTTGAATTTTTAACATTGTCCTCAGTGTGTGAATTATCAGGGAGGATGAAAAGAAAATCTCCTCTAGTAAAACTGGATGTCTCCATATGTTTTGAAATTTCCCATGTTAATTTTTTCAGATGTGCGCTTTATACCCCTGGAAATAGTCTTTTGATTGGCACACTGATTGTCCTTTTGTTGGGTGGTCTCTGTTTGTCCCCCTTTTTAATCAAGAGAACATGTGTATTAAATTTAATAAGTTCGATTTAATTTCTTTTAAACCTCTTCAGAGGTACACAATTGGATGGCGAACTGTGTCTAGGAGTACGCGAGAAGAAAAAGGTTGAATAGCACTGATATAGAGGACTGCTGTATAAATGTATAGATTGGCAAATGAATAGAATAAATGTTTACTTCCTTGCTCAGTGCATAACTTATTCATGGCAGAAATTTCTCTTTAGGTTTAAAATAGGTTAATAGTTAAGAGAAAACACTAGAACTTCAATAAGTGTAACCTTGTTCATAAGACACATTCACACAGTACTCTAATTTCTTCCATACCTAAAAAAAAAGAGTATCCTGTGTTATAGCCTATACTGTTTGTGCTATCTATTTTTGAAGATCTCGAAGTAACCGTGCTACGTAAAACTGTATCTTAAAAAAATCAAAGAAAGCGAATGGTACTAGATTCGGCGAAAAAAGTGGCCACTGGAGAAAGTTTTCACCATAGCATGACCAATCCAGTACTGTGAAAATCAGCCATGATTGAGGGGCACCACACAACTCCCTCTGATAGTGTGTCGGTGCTAGGGGGATGTTTCTGATATGGGACCTTAACCGTGAGTAGCTCACTGCCAATGGTAAATGTTGCATCCATGTAATGCGGTAAACTAAAACTAAACACGAAGGACTACATAACCATGACCATACAGATGTTTTTTGATCCAGTGATGTGGTCAGCATACTGTAATTGGTGTTATTTCTAGCTTTCTACAGGAGAATTCGTTACTTCTCAATTTCCAGTAAGTCCTCAATTGCCTTACAGTTCTGGAAATTTCATGTTTCAGCCCGGAACCACGCACACTAAAGTGAGACGCACAAAGTTCTCGGTTATGTGGAGCTTTCGGTACGCAGCAAAGTAACAAGATAGTAATATTTTCAGAAATACAGCGTATACTGACCTACCCTATATAAGCTCGTTCTTTCGTAAATTTAAGGTGAATATACGCTGGACTATAAAAATATTACTGCGTATACGCCGTATACCCTCATGTACGCCACATTACATCCACGTTCATTGCCATCATGATGCTAATAATCATAATAATCCTAACCTTTGACCTTGCTTATACTCACCTCCTCTTTCATCGGGAACCCAGTAAGCGTCGTCCACCAGCAAAATGTCTCCTTCTAAAAGACTAGCGTCTGCATCGGGGTCTACTGAAGCCAAAGAGCCCGCGAGCCGCAGCCGATACTCGTGGAGACGAAATTCCAACAAGAGATGGTGGACCACTTCTCGGACTAACATGGATGAGTTTGCTTGCAGCTGAAAAGATAATAAAAACATAATGTAATAAAAAGTAGTTTGCAATAATACTAAAATTATTTTTACACATAAAGAAAATTGATCTTTTATTAGCAATCTTAAACATGCTTTACACATCATTCTTTTTTCAAATTTCTCATTTTTCTATGTTACTTAAGTCCGGCTTTGGCGATACGCTAAGTCTTTGGAAATAAATTATTACTATTATTATTATTATTTTAATGTCTCGTATTATAATTTACATAACGCTTTTCTGGTAATTTATAAACCTAGTCTTCTCATCAAAGCACAATTTAAAAAAAAAATCCCATAAAAATTAAGAAAAAAATAGAATCGTCGTGAAATAACTCTTTAGGGGGCCACTGCCTACCAGCCGACTTGTGGCACTCATGCCTTTGGTATGATGTGTAGTCAGCACATCGGCTTCCCCTGCCATGAATGCTGAGTATCTAGAGCGGAACTAGCTACTTCTTTCTTTCAGGGAGCTCCTCAATTGTTCTCAAGACGCTGCGTGGACGCCGCAATGTCACACCATCTGGTGAGGACGAGCGGCCACTCATCTGATCAGACCTGACGCTACTTGACTTCGTTGATCTCACAAGAAGTGCTATTTCATTCCGATATATAAAAATCCCTAAATCATCCAAAATAAATTAATTCTAAACCACCGAAGAGATGGCGTAACTCTGCGGAGAAACTGAAGGATAGGTAATCAATTATGTATCTTATACGGACATCACTAAAGATTCAAGTATTTTAAATTTTGTTTTTACGACAAACGTTGACTTATTTTGGTTGTTAAATGATATGAATCTATGAACACAATATTTTATTAAATAAGTCAACTACGTAATTTAATGAACAAAATTGATCACAAAGAAACTCACAGAAACTGTTGCTCACAGAATGATTGATTTCTATAAATAATTCTAATGATATTTCTATTAAATTGAGGGGTCGCGGTGGCGCAGTGGTAGAGCGTTCACCTCTGGTGCTTGGGGTGGGATACAGACAAAATCTCGCGGCCGAAACATCGCCGCCCAAAATCTCGCCGGTCAAAACCTCGCCGCCCAAAACCTCGCGGGACAAAATCTCACCGGACCAAAACCTCGCTTGGCCAAAACCTCGCCGCCCAAAACCTCGCCGCCCAAAATCTCGCCGGACCAAAACCTCGCCTGCAGCTTAATAAAAATTCAGTGTAGTATAACAATATCTGCTGCTTTTCTTATAAGTAAAATGAAAAAAGGAAGGAAGAACTTGGTGTGGTGAGAGTAGGGGCGCCGAAATCACTAGCTACGGCTCTGTATACACTCCCCGTCCCTTTTGTTGTGTCGAAAAAGTGAAATTATAAAAGAAATCCTAGGCTCGAACCTCATCTAAGTTGAAAATTTGATTGAGATCGGTAGGATGGCTCAAAGTATAATGTAACAAACAGTCATTTAATTTTTATATATATAGATTTCCAAAGCATGCATTAGAATTTTTCTTGTCATTATTTTAATGTAATTATGTGTTATTACTAAATATATACATATAGTAATATGTAGAACATTCTACGTTGAAGAAATCGTCGTGAAGAGGTTTTATCCTGACGACATTTCGTCCCAGGCGACACTACGTCTCGCTTAATTTAAAGCAGGCGAGATTCTGTGTCGCGAGATCATTACAACGAGGTTTTGGTCAGGCGAGATTTTGGCCCGCGAGGTTTTGGGTGGCGAGGTTTTGACCAGGCGGGGTTTTGGCCAGGCGAGATTTTGTTCCGCGAGGTTTTGGGCGGCGAGGTTTTGGCCAGGCGAGGTTTCGGCCCGGCGAGATTTTGGGCCGCGAGGTTTTGGGAGGCGAGGTTTTGGCCAGGCGAGGTTTTGGTCCGCGAGTTTGTCGCCGCGAGGTTTTGTACCCAAACCGCTTGGGGTCCCGGGTTCGATTCCAGCCACAGCCAAGTGAACTTTGTGGTGGACAAACACCGTGTGCGTGGGTTTTCTCGGGGTTCTCCCGTTTCCTCCCACTTTTTTCATTCTACCATTTCATTCATTACTCATCATCATCGTTTCCTTTAGCCTAACTGACATAACCGTGGGACATAAAACTCAAAGATTTCATTTCATTTCTATTAAATTGATGATCAATTTTGTCAATCTAGTGGCATGCCTGAATGTGAGTGTATGTATGTATGTAAAATCCGTTCTTTAATAAAATGTAACATTTCCTTTAAATATCGAGGGAAGCATTAGCAGTTTCTCTGTATTCAACTTTCTTAGAGGCGAGGTAGTGTCGTGAGGAACGGCTGATACTGTGATTGTCGATCTTGCACTTTGTCTGTGCATCAGATTCAAGGTCCAGCTTTATTTGTGCTTTATTCGATTAATTTAAAAGTTAGGAAGGTGTATTTCAATTTAATGGACAGATAATACGAGGCCTTAAGTGAAAAACAATAATGTCTGATTACTGTTTACTTTTAGCTGTACTATTAACACACAATGACAACGGAAACCCATTTCTTGATTATTTTCAACGGAAGCACATTTTTGGATGACAGTTTTTTTTTTTACACTAGTTTTAATTCACGAACTGTAAATTTACTTTTTCAATGAATAAAATAGTAACATTCAGAAACTTAGAACAGATTTAGCAATTGTTCTTAAATTGGTACTTAACATGGCTCCTCAGTAGTGATACGTTACAAGACGTGAACCAACAGCATAATGTGGGACTCAAAATTATATTGAGTTGTTCTATCTTGAATCAATTCCACACACCTCGCACCAAAGATGTGTAAGTGAATAAATAGTCAAGACAAACCTTATTTTTTTTCGTTCGCACTTGGATTAATAATCACAGGTTCTACCTGAAATAAGAAGGAAACCGGATGAACCTAAGAGCTTAGAAAGATTTGGTATTGACAACGCTAATTCCAATAAACGTATTCCAATGTTTAAAGTAGGCCAGTGTCTGTTGAAATGCTAGGTGCTCTTTTCAGGGTTTCCCTGAGGATTTCAAAATGTGGTGTATTGGATGATTTCTGGAGGCCACCCTAACGTTACCTGCAATTTAGCTTTAGAAGTATTATTATTATTAACTATGATTATAAAACAAGTATTCTCCAATACAGATTATAAATTCGGTAAATCAGTCTCATAATTGTGCTGATTTTGTAGTCAAAACGTTAGGTAAGTACTTCACTCTCAAATTGATGTCAACATTTTCACTTAGCTCTGAAGTGTCCTACTTTAAGTCTAAATCACTCTTACCGATACTTCTACAAATACTGACACTTTTAGTGTTACAAGTGAAAATTACGGAATAATTAACTAATAGAGGAAAGCTAGCTTCAAAATGGAAATTGACAGAATCACAAAACCAGTTGAGAATGCTCCAAGAGCATTGCCAGAACGAACGAACTTAAAAAGAATGGAGAGATAGAGTGGGAAGGATAACTGTGATTGTTCCTACACGTAAAAGTAAATCTTTTTATCCGCAGCTTTCTGTTTCTCGCCAAAAATTCACAAAGTATCATCTCTTTATGACATACGGTTCCCGAGATATGGCTCCTTAAATCTCCCGAAATTCGAACTTTTTTGGCCAATATCTGGAGAACGGTGGTCAGTTGATCAGTAGCCACCGGTTAATATTTGGTACCAAAATGTTCACCGTCCTCTTAGATATTGATCAACACCAATATCATCTCTCTATAACTTACGGTTCTCGAGATATGGCTCCTTAAATCTCCCGAAATCGGAACTATTTTTTGGCCAATATCTCGGGAACGGTAAGGCGACGCAAAAAATGCAATCACTTTGTCAGATCGCTTTTGATGTTCTATCGAATGGAGAGCTCAAAATTGAAAAAAAAAAAAAAAACGCAAATAACAGACGGACGGACAGATAGACACACAGACAGAGAATTCAGTAACGAACTTTTTCAGATCGTTGAAGATATTATTAGAGACGCCAAGGAAAACGAACGTCAAAACATAGAACGGAATACCAAAAAATGGTATAAAATATAAAATTCTCACTAAAATGTAAGGGCAATTTCATATTTTTCATTTTCTTTCAGTAGCTTTTGTTCTGGTACCATTTAGGTCACTATGCTATTATTTTTTAGGGATTGTTAATACCCTGCTTAAAAGAGCTTCGTAAAGTTTTGTGATCGCTGCTTTCATGTTTTCTACTTTGGTTGATGTGTTTTATTAACAGATAAGAATAATTGAACCTACAACCTTTTTAGTGATTCCAGCTTCCTGAAAGATTCGTTCAAGGAATCAGTCACTGTTTGATCACAAACTGTGGACTGTTTTATCATAACTCATAAATCTTATCTATCTGTCAATCAGAGGTGATCACTAAACGGACGAAAATTGAGTTGATCCCAAAGTGAATTGGTCGCAAACTGGAATACACCGTTTGTTTCATTTCGTACCTCGTAACGAAAATTCTCTCACCCTCAGAAGCTCTACAAGCAATGTGGGATTAGAATTTTAACTCCGTTTCAAAGATTGCTTTCAGAAGTCTCCCGTTTCCTCTTATATTCTCATTCTATTATCATTTATCATTTGCATTTATGACCCATCTCCTTTATTTTCATTGATACTCATGGGACATTAAACTAAAGATTTGGCTTTATTACTTCACTTATTCAACTATATTGTATAAGTACGAACTGAGCTCTAAAAGAACTAGAAATGACCCAATTTCTTTGCAGCAAGAGTGAAATTGACTATTCAGTTGATGTTCTCTCTCTCTTTCTTTCTCTCTCTCTCTCTCTCTCTCTCTTGCGATCTAGCGCCATATTTAAAAAATGGATATACTAATCTGTGCGAGTTTTCTTTGAAAATTTATCATCATTTATTTGTCCCATAAAGCACAGATTCAATGGAACCATATAGAGAATAATAATGAAAGGTTAAGACTCCAACATTAGAGACCACTCCCAGAAGAGCAAGGACCAAATAATAGCAGAATGAATTGTTTAAGCATTACTACAGACAGGTATTATTTGTTCTTGCGCAACAGGAGCTTTTGATTCTATCTGGACCGGCTGACCCGTTAAGAATGGATTTAATTTGTACCAATTTCCGTCACGTGTACATCCGCCATTTTGCTATTTACCTGTCCCGCTCCGCTGAATGATGTTCTATTGTCTTTCGGTGCAACCGCTTACTTTTGAGAAGCTTCTGGAAATCAACTTGAAATCCGGTCTCTCTCTCTGACAAATGCAGCCATTTCAAGGTCCCAACTAAACTAAGGACAAATTGCTGTCATGTTCTTTCTTTGTACGGATTTGTTTTGGTCTTTGTCTCTCAATTCATTTTTGCTGTCGGTCAACTGAAGCAACAACAAAAAGAGATATTAGACTTACAAACTTGATTGCAATATTTAGCTTGCGATTCGGATAGAAATTTTCTAAAGCTTTTCCATTGCCAATATTATTTGTATAGATTCTTCTACGTTCAGTAAACTTGGCAGATAAATCATTCGCATCGAAATAAAACAGACAAACAGTTGAAAATGCTCCAAAAGCATTGCCAGAACGAACTTAAAAAGAATTAATTTTTCTTATTAACTTCTACAGGCTTTATACCAATTGTTCTATGTACTTTATTATTATACTCATTTAACAATTCTTGCAATGTACCTATCCATTTATTAATTTCCTTGAGTACTAAAGTTTTTCCACATGTTTTGTTTAAAGTTCTCTTAAAACGTTCTACAATATATTGTTTATGAAGACAAATGCCCAAAATGGAGGGCTCAAAATTGAAAACTTCGCAAAATATAATCTCTCTCTATGGCTTATGGTTCCTGAGATATGGTTCCTAAAATCTCCTGAAGTCCGAACTTTTTTGGCCAATATTTGCGAAGCGGTGGCCAGTGGTCATCGGTTACTTTTGGTACCAAAATATTTAGTATCCTCTTACGTATTGATCAACACCAATATCATCTCTCTATGATTTATAGTTCCCGAGATATGGCTCCTTAAATCTACTGAAATCGGAAATTTTTTGGCCAATAACTCGGGGAACGGTAAAAATTCCATCACTTCTTTCAGATAGTTTTTGATACTCTATCGAATGGAGGGCTCAAAATCGAAAAATTCACAAATAACAGACAGACAGACAGACAGACACACACACACACACACACACACACACACATATATATATATATATATATATATATATATATATATATATATATATATATATATATATATATATATATATATATATATATATATATATATATATATATATATATATATACAGAGAGAGAGAGAGAGAGAATTCACTAACGAACTTTTTAAAAGTTCGTTCAATATATCCTGCACAGATCAAAAATGCTTAGGAGTTCATGCAAGAAGTGAAGAAGACGTGGTTGAGTCGGATGTGAGATACAGGGTGTACTGGAAGTTTCTGTATTCTAAAAGTCCCATTACTTTGAAATTATTCGCATAAAAGTTGTAAAGAAACCTTAATCGTAGACATTATTCGTTTTCAGTGAGGACACACGTTAGTGACAGAAGATTTTCAGTGCTGTGTCAGTGACCGTAATGATTTGATGTAGATAACCATAGTATCATGAATGATTTCAATGAATATGATAACGATCAGTAGGAAAAAAACCTTCACATCTACAATGGGAAAAAAATCAAGAGGTTTACAGTGAGTATTTGGCAATTAGTCAGATTTTCACAACAAATATACAGGGCAGGCTTACAACTAGCTATAAAAGTTGGGCGGGGGGGGGGCAAAATATGCACGGGACACAAGTTAAAAAACAATAAACCACTCTACATTAGTAATTACGAGCTCTTCCATGCGTGTAACCATTAGTTTCATTATATCATTTCACCCTAACTCCCTTCTTCTTCTTCTCCTTCTTCTTATACTACTACTACTACTGTAATAATAATAATAATAATAATAATAATAATAATAATAATAATAATAATAATAATAATAATAATAATAATAATAATAATAATAATAATAACGGTGGTGGTGGTGGTGGTGGATATTTTAAAAACGTTTATTAACCCACTATGAAATGCTGTATAACATACATAAAGACTAACATTCCTACTGGATGTTTGAGAAACTTCCTATAATGAATGAGTAAGTAGTTGTAATATCAATGAGTAATATGTTGTAAGTAGTTCAGCGTTTTAGTTGCTTAAGGAAACTTGTAATTTTGTTTATCAACTGGGCCGGATCTACCATATGTGCAACACGTGCATTTGCATAGGGTGGCAAGTTTCGAGGGGTGGCAAAATCTGTCACAACTTATTTATTTAAATTAAATATTTCTTGTTCGAAACAGACTTCATATGATGGTGGTTAAATTTACTAAGCTGACCTTCAATTTGAATACTACATTCATAAATCATGTTTAGGTCGCATTAGTATAAGATCACATGGACAATGCTAAAGCAAATGGTCAAACAAATCCCTGCATGAATTGATTGATTGTTGTCAAATATAGGAACTCAACTCTCGAACAGTAGCAAACACCTGTTCCATTTAGTTAGTTATCACAGTTTTGATATGAAAACTAGTCATTTCTTTGTCACAAACAAGTTTCTTTCACTGAAGGCAGAAACAAGTTTTTTAAATTTTTTTATCAGATGTAGAAGGAAAATTAAGAAATAAAGACAAAAGAGCTAACTGTGCTGGAATTAAAAACTAATATGTTGTGATTGAAGCTTGATATTGAATTCTATAAAAAAGGATTACTATCTTTCCTCTGCAGGGTATGTTTGCTTTATCTTTCACTAAGATAATGGATTATTATTTAAAGAAAAACAGACACAACGAGATTGTATTTGTAATGTTTAGACCTTTCTGGGTGCGAGTGCCCTTTCCTTACCCTTCGTTGTTCATTATGGAGTAGTATACTTAAAATTGTGGCTTTTAAGATTTTTTCTTTCTGGAGAAAGTGGCAAATGATGTCATTGCACGGGGCGGCAAATTACCTAGGGCTAGCTCTGTTTATTAAGAGGCCTCATCCCGGCGAAATTAAAATAACGCTAATTTTAAAGTAATTATGTGATATCTTCAAATAGATAAAAGATAATCGAAATGTGGAACAAGAGCGCCCAAGACAATATTATTATACATGAGAAACCGTTATCACGACTCACTTATCTGCTTTCGATTTCGAGCCATTTTGAAAATCGGCATTTATTTTCGCGTTTCTGAACAGCTGAAAATGGAAAGCCACTAGGTGACTTGTGATAACGATACCTCACGCAAAATAATATTGTCTAGGGCGCTCTTGTTCCACATTTCAATTATCTCTTATCTATTTGAAGTTATCACATAATTACTGTAAAATTAGCGGTATTTTAATTTCGCCGGGAGCTTTTGAGTTTTCTTTCTTCACAATTTCTTTCACACCAAATATCATTAAATTTATATTCCTTAACTTGGATAAGGTAAGTATAGGGACTCTTTAACAATATTCTTATTACTTTAGTTATGGTAAAATGAAGAAAGATTAGATTAGATTACGTAAGCTAGTCTTTATCATTTGAAACTATATAAATTATTTAAATAAATATCCGAGAAATCTACTGAAATGCATAGGTAATTTAAAAACAGATAAAATGTATGGACCATCGCACTGAACTTTCTCGTTCTCATTTAATAAATTAAATCGAGTCAGACTATAGCTATCACTAAAACATTCATTTTTATGAAATATGAACAAAAATATAATAAGCATTTTCGGAAAACTGTGAAGAAAACTTATCCCCAAGAATAAAATACTCCTTCTTGATTTTTCATTTGAAATGACATGTGCCATATTGTAGGATTGTTATTGTGTTTATTTGCAAAACTCGAACAAAATTTTCTGAGTAATTTTTTACAAAATATATATATATATATATATATATAAAAAACTCATCCAAAGAATAAACAATCCCTTGTGGACATTTTCGGATGAAACGAGTTATGTCAAATTCAAGGTTGACAATGAAATATAAACAAAATGACCTGAAAAGTATTTTTTCTTCAAGAAAACAGTCAAAAAAAAACCTACTCCTTGAGAACATCTTGAGTAGAAATGGCTTACACCACATTATAGAGTTGTTAATGAAATATTTTAGATATAAGATGTGAAAAATTGGCCTAAGTAATTATTGATAAAACTGCCTCTGTCCCAAAAACAAAAAAACTCCCCAAGAGTAGAGTACCCCTTGTCTGTGTGTGTGTTTTAATAAATAGCTCCCTGAAAATATGTAAAATTGTTAATATTTATTTATGAAAAACTAGCGTGAATTACCCGCTTCGCTGGGTTGAAGTAAGCAAAATTAGTAATATGTTTCGTTAGTCTGTCAATTTCATTTTCGATCATTTTTATATATATCTCCTCCTTCCCTTCCCCCAAGTTGCGAGGGAAGGGGCTGAATTTGGATTTAAACGGCATCGGAAATCACAGTTCATCTCAGCGACCCCGAAAACTATGGATTGGACACTAATATCGGTCATTTTCGATCATTTATATATATATATATATATATATATATATATATATATATATATATATATATATATATATATATATATATATATATATATATATATATATATATATATCCTCCCTTCCCTTCCCCTAAGTTGCACCGTCGAAGTGAATTAATAAAAACCATCCCAATCCCGAACCTCATCTATGTTGAAAATTTGATCGAAATTGGTCGGGTGGTTTAAGAGTTATTAAGTCACAAACACAGTTACTTTCATTTTTATATACATACATGAACAAAAAGGGCTGAGATGTTTTAAAGAAAATTGTCTGATTAAACCTCAACCTTAGAGTAAACGACCCCTTGTGGACTTTTAGAAGAGAAACGATTTATGCCATATTATTGCGTTGTAAACGAAATATATTTATACATTGTGAACAAAGTCTTCGAGAAGCTTGAGAAAAATCATTCTATACAATCCCATCCCCAAGAATAAACTATACTTTTTTTTTTTAACAGAAATGGTTTTCGTCCCATTATGGGATAATTAATGAAATATTTATTTAGGAAATATAAACAAAATGGAGATAATCATCAGAACAGGACTTACTTGGAAGAGTAAATTGTCTGTTTGGATTTTCCCTTAAAAAAAAATCACCATATAAAATACTCAAGAATAAATCATAACTTTCTAAAAATTATTTTGAGTACTTGATATAGGGCTGTTAATGATGTGATTTTTGAAATAAGTAAACTCGCGAGAAGCATTTCCGAGAAAATCGTGAATTTCCATCTTCAGCATTCAGTAAACTGTCCTTATTTTGGCGATAGGAAGAAAATTCGAAAAAATGCCTCTACGAAATCTTATAAACACTCATATCTTTAAAATTCTTTCTAGATACGTTGAATGATATCGCCTCTAGGCGAGTTATATGCATCGGAACGAACGAACGAATGGATGAACAGACAGAAAATCGAAGTCCCTTTTCCTTCATGTGGGATCATGAAATGTGTAAACTCGTTAAAATCTTGAGAATTCAATTATTTTCACGATCATCACAGTTTTTCTTCTGTCTTATCATCCCTCGAAAGTAAAAACACGTAGAAATAAAATAACATATAAAAAATATCTGATGTACATAAGGGTATGTAAGAACTCCTCTGCTATTTATTTTAGGAAAGTAAAGAGGGCATAGTATTATAAAACCTTCCAGAAACCATGTATTGTAAGTAATTTCAACATGCACAACAACAGTGCAGTTATGTGATTTCTAACTTAAGTAAACAACTTGTTCCGAAATTTTGGAATTTTGGAAATATTCAACACATTAATTCCCATGTTTCAATCTTCTAGTAATTGAAAAAAAATATTTATATACACAAACACTGTCTTTAAAAAAATGTATCTTTCCTGATCTCATTGAGTTATCAATCTATTTTCACTTTAGTCCTAGATCCTACCAAGCAGAAAAGAATGTACCAATTTTAGTCGGAATTCATGGATTTTGATGCTTATTTCATACCTTTACCTAATATCGCATCGGTCTTTTCTAAATCCATATGTATTTTGCACCATTCTGCTTTGGTTTTAGTTTAGCGTCTCTTTTAGCAGCGAGGATATATGATACGCGGACCTACAGCTTAACGTGGGATCCGAACCATATGAGCTCCCGCCGGGAATCGAACCCAGGTACCCCATGCCAAAGGTGCATACGCTAAACGCTTAGCTACGAGAGAGTCCTACCATTCTGCTTACCACCATTAGCGTCATTCAATTCCACTCGTTACATTTTATCTATGATGCTATTGAGGAATTTCCAAGAAATTTGTGTAATATTCTTCCTATCTATCAATCGTTCTTAGTTGTTTTCTACATTTCTTAATCTTGTATTTTATTAAAAGGATTATTTTATTATTATTATTATTATTATTATTATTATTATTATTATTATTATTATTATTATTATTATTATTATTATTATTAAAGTATTCTGCCTTTCGGCAGGTCCTGGGACTAGTGAGGATTTTTTTCAATTTAGATTTGGGCCTGGAAACGTTTCTTCCACTTTTCACGATTTTCAGCTTCCTCTATAACTCCCAATATTTTCTGCTATCTTTCAAATCATCGATCAGCTATGTTCTTCTTCTTCCTATTCCTCGCTTCCCTTCCATCTTTCCTTCTATGGCGGTGTGAAGAAGACAATTTCTTCGCAAGATGTGTCCACTCCAATTGGTCTTTCTACGAAGGGTGGTGGCTAGAAATGTCCTCTTCTCTCCTACCTGCGTGCTCTCTCTGTCCATTTTGTCTTCTCCATCTTCTTCCAATACCACATTTCAAAGCTCTCTAAATATTTCTTCTCTAACTTCCTCTAATGTCCAAGTCTCTGAATCATACAGTCCAATGCTCCATATATAGCACTTGACCAACTTCTTAAGTCCAATATCGAGCCTGCTGGTTAAGAGTGATCGTTTCTTGTTGAATGCTTCTTTAGCTATGACAATTCTTGACCTGATCTCTTTGGTGCAGTAAGCGTCAAAATACTTCCCACATACTTGAAATTATCGACCTCTTCAAGTTCTCTTTGTTCTACTCTGATCCGTAAGGGCGTTTTTCCACGGGATATTCTCATGACTTTCGACTTTTCGATGTTAATTTCCATTCCATACAGTTTTCCAGTATCAACTATTTTGTCAATCATCTCCTGTAGTTCTCCTTCGGTTTTAGCTATTATAACTGTATCATCTGCATACCTGATCTTGTTAATGACCTTGAAAAGGATTATAACGAATTTAAAATAAAACATCTCTTAGAAACATCTAATTTGTATTTTTTTCTTTCAATATAGTACATAATGATGCGTTGCGTCTGGGGTCAGGGAGAAGAAAATTTAGGGAGGCCTACTTCCCTATCCTATCCCTGGTTACAGGCCTGACATTGGATGTACCCTGAAAAACTTATTTTTGTGTCTACTTCTTTTTCTTTGGAGTTTAGTATTATGTTGCGAGATTTTGCCTTGTAGGCTAAACTAGTGGATTATTTATGAAAGTGAATGATTTTGAGGGAATTAGTGAATGAGAATGCGAGAGGTAAGGGTAGAACTCCAAGAGAACCCATAGACATTATGTTGTTCACCAAAAACTTACATGATCTGGGGTCGAACCAGGGATTCCTAGTACCAGAGGTAAGCGCTCTACCACTGAGCCACCGTGCACACACTTTTATTATATTTTACATGAGAAATATCAGTAATTAAATAGAGATGTTTAATTCTTTAAAGGATTATATTAGCTGAATTCTTCTTTCATCACTGTCAAATTTGTACATTACGTAGGATATACTTCAATTACGAATAACTTGATGAACAATACGTGTTCATAATATTTCTTTCAAATTCGTCAATTCAGTATTCTGATATAAGATATGTTATAGTTCACGAATTCGATTCCCGATGAGTGAGATTACAAGTAATTCGGATCTCACGTTAGAACTCTCGTTTCTCAGTTGTACGTCTTAGTCCTGTGTAGTCTGGGTTCAGAAATGGGCGTTAACTGATAATCAAAAGGCTAACAAAGGATGGTACTTTATTAGGATTAAATAAATGAAATGAACATTAAATTATGTCACATTAGAGAGAGAGAGAGAGAGAGAGAGAGAGAGAGAGAGAAATAGTAATAATATCATGTTAAAGTTAAGACCACACAAGCTGACCAACATATTAGAGAAATTTCACCTGATTTTAATATAATTATAAAGCCTGACATTATCCATACCACATACGCATAAATAAGTCATGCATGGCAGCACGCACTGTGTTTCTTTCATATACCATGCATCCACTGTCTTCTTGGACATTAATCCTCTTTCAGTAAGCAAAACACAAGAACTGAACTCATAAACGGAACGAGAAATCCCTTGGACCATTAAAAGTGTCCGTTAACCGGAAGATAAACATTTTGTATGGCCATTTCTTCTATACGAATGCTCAACGTGCGTAGCGCTCGCTACATTTGTTATTTAGAACTTGGAGAGGTATATAAGAAGACACGACGCAGAAAAAAAAAGTAATCCTAAGACAAAAGGACAGTAATACTCGTTCCTTAGTGCATATCCACAACATTATTTCTAGAACAATATATATAGTACTCATCTTCGTCACACCTATTCTAAGAAAATATGATCCATTCTGTGTTGCAAGAGTTTTTTTTTTCTAAGTGTGCCGCCATGCATTGATGACTCTTGGAATGCTTTATATCCGGCACTCAAGACGGCCACTCCCTTCCGGTTTTTCTTTTGTCCCAGTCTTCTTGGAGAAGCCAAAGTTGCATTGATTGAAGTTTGCTCAGCGTCTACAGAGTAGGTACAACAATATAAAAGGCTATTGTGTTGACTTAATCGCATAACTTAAAAAAATATATGATCATATTTGTGCATGTTGTTATTTTATCTACATATAAATTAATGCATGAACATGAATCTGAAAGTGAATGTGACTCATAGCCAGTGAAAGAATTGAAAGACGCCCAGCTACAAAATTGGTTTATTCTTAAATAATTTAAAATAGAAGTCAATGCTTTGTTTGGCACAAGATTGCAGTAGCAATCACTTTGTTTGTTCCCGAATAATGTAGTTTAGTGTTGTTAAAATTGTAGGGTAACTCCATATACGAACATTAGAAGTTTTTTTTTTTTTAACTTACTGTAGCATAGTATTCAAATATTGAAACAAGGCAATCATTCAAACAGTTCTTCGAGTAAATTATTCTAATAATTAAGTATAGTTGGAGTAACTATTCAAATAAGAAAAAATATTTGAACATTTATCCAAATAAACAAATTGAATTGAATTAATAAATATCCGAAAAATAGATCGAATTTGTGAAAGACTTTCTTTGAAATTGATGTATTATTTACTTACATCCCTTGATGATTATAAGTGCACAATCTCTATCTTCTCTAGTATAGAGATCATATAGAACGCGTTCCTTTGGTGTACAAGGTCTCGCATAGAACAGAAGAGCATAGAACATAATAGAGCGATTCAGATCTCAATTTAAGCTGTAGTTCTCGTCATCGTTGCTGACAAAGGACATTAATATCAATAAATCAATTGACGCACACTTCTTCAAATAGCGTCTTTCTACGGAGGAAATCTATGGTTCTAGTCTCCTAAGAATGACGGGCCTTGAAAAAGAATGACATATTGCGCGACACAAGATAATACAGAGAATCCCCGATTTACGTAATTTCGACATACGTACAGTCACCAGTATATTCTCCTCCCCCCTTCCGGAATGTTCTAATTCCATTAACTGGTATCTAAATCATTTGCAGTTTGTAAAACGCCTCGACAAATGCAACTCAAACTTACACGAAACAAACTTACTGCGATCGGATCTGGGTCGCAGGCCACTGTTTGCCCATCACTGCAGTAAAGCATGAAAAAAGAATGCATCAAAGAAACTACAACAATTCATTTAAAATAAAACATAATTAATAACCTAAATTATTTACTACTTTGTTATTTTCCAACCGGAAGTCGATAGGTCATCAGTGGGAAAGAAAAATAACTGACCAATCCAACCACACAAGAAGAGAACATGGGAAGAAAAAACTTCTACTAACGGTAAAAACTTCACATGCTTTAAAAATGACAGACATATCAAATAAAAAAGGATTACGAAAAAAAATTAAATAAAGATTTTGTACGTCAAACTGTCTTGTATCTTCCCGGATTAAGAAAATATTTTGACACACGTTGTAATTAAAGGTTGCGGAAGAAACAGAAAAATAATCCTTTACTTTCGTAACTAGTCACGAAAAAAAGTAAATATAAACAACAATAACAACAAAAATTATCTATTTCTGGGAAACCTACATACAAAAAAATACACACTTAAACGTTATACTCATATAAAAAGAATTTTGCTACCTACACAATGTTCAGTGCATAGAAAGTTAAAAACAAACTCTTTACCACATTACCCCTTCGCCATATACGTCTTCGGTGTTTCTCTAAGTTTAACCACGGATGTAGGCAAGAAGTTTCCGTAAAAAGAAAATATGTATCATAGTGCTCTGTATTGAATATACCTAGATATTTTTTTTTTAAATCGTTTTTAGGAGAAAAAAATAATGTCACCGAATACCGGTAACGTTACAGACAACCAACCTGAAATAGGCCTACTTATTTATGAAAATCTAACGATTAGGTGCATACCTATGTTTCAATATATTAGAATATGCTATCGTCAATTACTCGCTTCGCAGGGTCAAAATAATATGTTCCGTTAGTCAGTCACTCTCTACTAGACACTCTCTGATATCGGTCATTTTCGATCACGTTTATAAACTCCCCCTCCCCCACTCTAAGTTGCGGGGCTGAATTTAGATTTAAACGGCATCGGAAGTGTCACTGTTCATGTCAGCGACCCCGAAAACTATGGATTCGACACTAATATCGGTCATTTTCGATCATTATATATATATATATATATATATATATATATATATATATATATATATATATATATATATAAGTAGTAGGCCCCGGCGTATATTGCGTCGAGTCAGCAAAATTTTTCGTGACGTCATAGGTCAAAGGTCAATGACCTTGGCCCGGGGTCAATGACCTAGGGGTACCTAGGACCACCCCCTCTAAAATTTGGCAGGGGTACCTTGGCCCACCACCTAAATTTTGGCAGGGGTACATAGGACCACCCCCGTTAAATTTTGGAAATTGCCAAATCTAAAAATTTGGTGTGGTAGCCTAGGACCATAGTATGTACCTCTATCAGTATTGGGGGTCTATGTTGTTCCCTTTTATGGGTAAAAAATTGCCAAAAATTCAAATTTCGGAGGTTTTTGACCTAATTTATCCCCTTGGATGAGGTGTTTTTACCCTATATGGTTATATGGGCGTATACAGGGGTCCATTACCTTTCATAAGACATGGGTATATTAATGCACCCTTTGAAAAATTTGGGAGGGGTACCTTGGCCCACCCCTTAAATTTTGGAAATTGCCCAATTTAAACATTGGGTATTATAGTACAGGACCCTAATATGTATCATGATAAATTTGGGTGGTCCACCTCGTCCCCTTTTAGGGGTACAAAATTGCCAAAAATATAAACGTAAGCAATACGTTATACCACGTGTTTGGTTTTTGACCTAATTTATTCCCTTGGATGAGGTCCTATTACCTTATATAGTTATATGGGCGTATACATGGGTCCATTCCCTTTCATAAGACATGGGTATATTAATGCACCCCTTGAAAAATTTGGGAGGGGTACCTTGGCCCACCCTTAAATTTTGGAAATTGTCCAATTTAAACATTGGGTATTATAGTACAGGACCCTAATATGTATCATGATAAATTTGGATGGTCCACCTCGTTCCCTTTTAGGGGTACAAAATTGCCAAATATAAACGTAAGCAATACGATGTACCACGTGTTTGGTTTTTAGTCGATTTTATCCCCTTTGATGAGGTGTTATTATCCTATATAGTTATATGGTCATGTATAGGGGTCCATTACCTTTCATAAGATATGGGTATATTTGTGCACCCCTTTAAAAATTTGGGAGGAGTACTTTGGCCCACCCCTTAAAATTTGGAAATTGCTCATTTTATATATTTGGTATTATAGTACTGGACCCTAACATGTATTATAATAAATTTGGGTGGTCCACCTCGTTTCCTTCTAGGGTACAAAATTGCCAAAATATAAACGTAAGCAATACGTTGTACCACGTGTTTGTTCTTTTGGCCCATTTTATTTCTTTGGATGAGGTCCTATTACCTTATATGGTTATATGGTTATGTATAGGGGTCTATTTCCTATCATAAGACATAGGTACATTTGTGCACCCCCTTTAAAATTTGGGAGGGGTACCTTGGTCCACCCCTTAAATTTTAGAAATTGCCTATTTTACACATTTGGTATAATAGTATAGGACCCTAATATATATTACTATAATTTTTTTGGTCCACCTCGTTTCCTTTCATGGGTACAAAATTGCCAAATTTTTAGTACAACCACATGTTTCGTTTTTGACCTAATTTATTCCCTTGGATGAGGTCCTATTACCTTATATGGTTATATCGTCATATATAGGGGTCAATTTCCTATCATAAGACATAGGTACATTTGTGCACCCCCGGGAGGGGTACCTTGGCCCACCCCTTTAATTTTGGAAATTGCTCAATTTAAACATTTGGTATTATAGTATAGGACCCTAACATGTATTATGATAAATTTAGTTGGTTCACATCGTTCCTTTCATGGGTAAAAAATTGCCAAAAATTTAAATTTCGGAGGTTTTTGACCTAATTTATCCCCTTTGATGAGGTGTTATTACCCTATATAGTTATATGGGCGTATACAGGGGTCCATTACCTTTCATAAGATATGGGTATATTTGTGCACTCATTTAAAAATTTGGGAGGGGTACTTTGGCCCACCCCTTAAATTTTGGAAATTGCCCAATTTAAACGTTGGGTATTATAGTACAAGACCCTAATATGTATTATGATAAATTTGGGTGGTCCACCTCGTTCCCTTTTAGGGGTACAAAATTGCTAAAATATAAACATAAGCAATATGTTGTACCATGTGTTTGGTTTTTGGCCCAATTTCACCCCTTTGATGAGGTTTTATTACCTTATATGGTTATATGGTCATGTATATAGGTTCATTTCCTATCATAAGATATGGGTATATTGATGCATCCTTTAAAAATTTGGAGGGGTATCTTGGCTCATCCACTCGGTTTTAGAAATTGTTTAATATAAGCATTTGGTATCATAGTACAGGTCTCCAATATGTACCACTATAAATTTGGATGGTCCACATCGTTCCCTTTTCATAGGTAAAGAACTACCAAAAATCAAATTTCGGAGGTTATTGACCCCTATTTAGCATGTTATATGGATATGTACAGAGGTTTATTACCTTTATATGTTTATGTTTCCTTTTAAATTTGGGAATTATCAAATAACAAAATTCGGTAAACGTTTTCTAGGACCCATTGTAGATGTTGATGTTCCTCTTATGGCCAAATATTCAAAATTTAAATGTTATTGACCGGCTTTATTATTGAATAAGTACAGGATTTATTACTTTTTCATAAGACACAGGTGTATTTGTGTACCAATCTTAAATTTTGGAAGGGGTACATTTCTTATTGTCATATCAATAATTGGTAATTGTTCTTAAAATCGGATAGTATCTCATTCATTGGGTAAATCATTATGATCACGTGATCGGTTATTGACCTATGATGGGATTAGGAGTCCAGGACATTGGTACATTGAAACTTTGTAGGATAATTTGATAATGCGTCATTGGTTTTGATTATTCCCGCCAAATATAAACGTAAGCAAGACGTTGTACCACGTGATTGTCCTTGATGAGGTAGTGTACAGGGATTCATTTCCTTTGTTGTGGTACTTCTTAAGTTTGAGTACACACACACACACTTCTAGAAAACAGTTGGTTCTACTCAGGTAAACAATTGACGGACATTATTGACCTTATTGAACATATAATGATATGATTAACTCTAAGACTTAGGTATATCAAGAGAAGTATTCTTTAAATTTGGGAATGGTGATAAACAGAATTTTAACATAAGGTGCGAAATTTGAAACAATACATTGAACTTTAGTCACAGCTCATAGTCTAAGATCATTGGTGGTGATTGATTTGAAATCTGATAGCTAACCTTATGGAATCTTATGACTCATAGACGAAAGGCAATACATGCTACAACAGTTTAAAATTTAATCATAAGGTGATGTAATCTGACACTAGCAAAGTTATTGTTAATGCAATTTGATTGGATGATCACTATCTTTCCTGCAATCTGATTGGTTGATCACTATCTTTCGTGCAATCTGATTGGTTGATGATTTTCAAATCTTTGCTGTATTCAGTTTTAAGTTTTGTTTAACATTTAAAAATCTTGGTTTCGTTCAACATTTTGCACTCACTGATAAATATGATCAAAACCGTTTATTTGTTAATCGAATAGTTAAAAACCGGATAAAGTTTGACGGTTAACCGTGAAACGTAAAATTTTTAGTTTGAAATTTTTTTGCTTGAAACTTTTTGTTTGAAATTTTTTTTTTGTTTCAAAATTTTTTGTTTAAAATTTTTTCGTTTGAAATTTGATTTGAAATTTTTCGTTTCCAAATTTTTTGTTTGAAATTTTTTGTTTCAAATTTTTGTTTTGAAATTTTTCGTTTCCAAATTTTTGTTTCGATTTTTTTCAAAATTTTGTTTGAAAATTTGTTTCGTTTCAAAATTTTGTTTGGATTTTTCGTTTCCAAAATTTTAAGTTTGTGCACTCATTAGTAAAAGAACCGGAACTGTTTAGAACAAAAACCTCTGGCAACATTGTGGTGCAATAGTACACGTCAGAACATAGGGTTGTACTTGAAATGAAAAAACACAATTCATTGAAATGGATCATTTTATTACACTCCACATACAACCATACCAGATAGTGGTTCTGGATATTGTCGATACAATGTATTTTGAACTTCTTGCACTAGTTTGTCTTTAGCATATAATTTTAATTCCAATTGAAGTCTTTTAAGGTCTAATGCAATATCAATTGGTGGAAACTCAATGTCCATTTGATCACAAATAAACTGTTTATCAATACAGGTATGCACCCACGAACGATGTTGACAACCATCACAATATCTAGATACATGTTGTACAATATGCATAACACAATTTTCAAAATAGTACTTTTTCAGGAATATACTTGTTTTGTTACACACTACCACTGCATGTTTCACACACTGGAATACGCTGATGAATTTGTTCCATTCAGTTTGCGTTAGATACACCATGTTGCGATGGATATGGAATGTACTCTTTTTACGTAACAACACCATCTTCTCTTCGAGGACTGTACGCATCACCACTTCATGATTTGAGCCTAATGATTTGACTATGGTCACATTTAGCTCATCATGAAAATAATCGTTCATTTGGTCGATTCATGCCATTCTTCACAGGTCAGTTGTACACCAAATTGTTCTGCTTTGCCCAATCGAATCACTGGTTCAAATGTTCTAGCACTGATACCAATCATCACATGTTTTGTTTGAAATATATTTATTGGATAATAGCTTGCGAAGATGAACTCTTTATCGTTAGAAGTACACATCTTTCCTCCTGAAAAGCACTTGCTCAAATGATTTCACGGTATTGGTTAATTTATGGAACTACGGCTGACGTCATGTGCTGACATTTGAATTCATGATTTCATCACAGTTACTGACGTCATGCTGACCAACCACATTCATACAACTATGTCTGACGTGCTGACGTTTGAATTCATGATTTCATCACAATTGCTGACGAATCTGGCTGTGTACTAAATTCAAATTGATGACTTCGACCCAAGAGTCTTTTATAGCATAAAGATACAGATCCAGTATTTAAGAAACGCAGCAGTTCTTCTTGTTTTGATGCTTCCATGGGTAAATATCTTGCTGGTAAAATTATATTCTTATCATTTTCAAGCTTCACTACGATTCTTAATCCAAACTCTGTAGGGATCATTTGGCTAGCTAAGATTTTATAAGGTACATTCTGTTGTAAATCAGTAATCTTGGTAAATGATTTCATCACATCACGCGTGTTTAGAAACTGCAGACAAGTAGCCATGATGATGTTATCATGAATACTAACTCGAACGATGATGCAAAACTGATGACATTGCATTATCATGTTCTGACGTGTACTATTGCACCACAATGTTGCCAGAGGTTTTTGTTCTAAACAGTTCCGGTTCTTTTACTAATGAGTGCACAAACTTAAAATTTTGGAAACGAAAAATCCAAACAAAATTTTGAAACGAAACAAATTTTCAAACAAAATTTTGAAAAAAATCGAAACAAAAATTTGGAAACGAAAAATTTCAAAACAAAAATTTGAAACAAAAAATTTCAAACAAAAAATTTGGAAACGAAAAATTTCAAATCAAATTTCAAACGAAAAAATTTTAAACAAAAAATTTTGAAACAAAAAAAATTTCAAACAAAAAGTTTCAAGCAAAAAAATTTCAAACTAAAAATTTTACGTTTCACGGTTAACCGTCAAACTTTATCCGGTTTTTAACTATTCGATTAACAAATAAACGGTTTTGATCATATTTATCAGTAAGTGCAAAATGTTGAACGAAACCAAGATTTTTAAATGTTAAACAAAACTTAAAACTGAATACAGCAAAGATTTGAAAATCATCAACCAATCAGATTGCACGAAAGATAGTGATCAACCAATCAGATTGCAGGAAAGATAGTGATCATCCAATCAAATTGCATTAACAATAACTTTGCTAGTTGTAACGAGTCGCCTTGAGGACACCCCCCGGCTCGCTACTCAATGGACTCGTCCCAAGATGATGACGACTAACGAGAAGCAAGGGAGAGTAAAAAGAAACTGAAAAAAGAGGAAATATAATTACAATATGTTAGTGTTGTTTAAATCAAGCTAAATTTAACTGTTTTATATATATTTATTTCCTTGTATCTTTGTCTGTTAGTTTAAAAAAACAAAAAGAAAAGAGAAAGAAGGAAAGAGTAGGAATGCGCGAAAACTAGAGTCAATATGGAAATCATTCAAATTTGCTAGCGCGTCACGTGTTGATTTGTAGTTTCGTGGTATGCGGTTGCCTTCAGCCCGCATACTCTTTCGTGATTCACCAACCGAGACGGATCGTAAATTCGTAGTTTCTTCGGACAGGATGGAACGTGGTTTCGTAGATGTAGTTTATCAGCCAGCATGGATTATTAATTCACGATTGCATGAGTGGTGACGGTTGTGGAACAAAACGTGTACAAGTTTTTTGCATGGTGTCGTTGTTTGTGTCAGAGTTTAGCTGTGAAGTTAGACTGGGCAAATGAATGTATTGGGCATTACGGCAAAGAGAGTGAAAAGTGTGGAAAAAAGTGCTTGGTGATATGAGTATAATCACAGTTTCTCAGAAGCTAATATTTCTGTTATTTTTCTTTCTTGTTTTAAGCCGAAAGATAATAGAAGTATTGGAGCCGAGGCAAGAATTGAACGGGGGACCAAAAGGAGGTCGACTTGTGCCAGTTTAGGCCTATATGTTACGAGTTTGTTCAAATAGCCAGTGTAATCTTTTTGATTACTATAACCATAGTTGTCTGGTTATTTGTGGAGCATTTTTGCCCCAAAGGACGAACTCTACACATTTTTGTGGAACGTTAATTTGTGAAAAGAAAGGTGAGAACTGAGAAACTATAGTTACTTGCTCTGATGATTATTTTTAAATGCAGGAAGCTTTACTCTTATTAAGCTCAACTGTTTTTGCAAGTAACTGTTTGCACACTGAAACTAAGTTTAGTTTGAATTTGGCGAGAGAGTTTGAAAAAGGTTTTTAGACCAAGTGCCGTTTGACCAATATATTTATTCGCTTCAAGTTACATCTCAGTCAGACAACGAAGCCAATCCCGTTACCGTGACACCACAAGATAAGGTAATAAGAAGAAAGAAAATTTGGGTGAGTGAATTTTTGATTTAAGTAGTATATGGGTCACTTTGTGAACAATTGCAGATTGGTTGTGGTTAAGGTCGTTTCAGCTTTGGTTAGGACGCTATTATCATTAGTATTGAATTGCCACTATAGGGATCTGTTTCTTAACCTAATTAAATCCTCCCCAGATTGTAATTTAGAAATTAGTGGAATGATAATCCGGGAGTATAGATCCGAATAATTACGAAGAATATTAAGAGAACCGAGATTATTTCCTTGTGGATATGTTTATAACCTTACAGCGTGTTTTTGAATCGTTAATACGTTCATGTTGCATTCATTCTTAATGAATGATTTCCATTAAGATTCTATATCGAACCATTAAGAGTAATTAATTGGGTTTTTGTTCAGAATTGAATACTGAAGGTTCATTGTGCGATATTTTGTGCATATTTAAGATTAGAAATTGTGGAATTAACATATATTACGTTTTTAACAAAAATTAAATTTTGAGTTGGTACAGTCACAGTTAATAAAATAGGACTAGGTACAACTTTAGTAAAGAGTATTATAAATCGAATAGGTAGTTTGTTCTAAAGAATTTTAAAAGAATAATTGTGATATTACTTTTAACCGAATTGATTGAAGAATCATTGAATTATTGAGTTGGATTCTCAGTTTTGTACAGTCGGTGTCAAAAGTTTATGAAACGAATATTTGCTAGTAAACATTGAAATTTTCTTACAACATTGAAAGTTGATTGTCGAGACTGATTAACTTCAGATTTATTAATATTAAATATTTTGTTAATATTTGAGAAATTACCTTCAGACTTTATTTTATATTCGAGCGAATTTGGATTTGAATCAAAATATTGAGATTGTTGTTAGATATTACGATTACATTAACAGTTAATATATTTGAATTAAATTATTATAAATTTCGAATTGGATTTCTTACATATTGCTACGCGAAATATTAATATCTATATACATTTATTTTTTTATTATTATTATTGTTGTTATTGCTGATTTGTGCATTTATATTAATCTAACGTATTAGTATATATGCACAACCAACGCTTTGAAATAAATATTGTTATTGAAAATTTGAAATCTTGTTGTTCAATTATTTATGATTATTTGTATATCCTACTTATTGGTATTTGTCATTAACATATTCACAAGGAATACCAATCCGTCTAGTCTGATAAAGCTACTTTGGGTTTATGTGTCTGTTCGGCCAAGACTCTTCTTTCAGGTTTGCTACTCGAGTTTAAATCGATTGTTGAATTTTTTTTTCCCCCTAGTAGAGACTCTCGATTTGGATTCGTGTGGCGTGACTAGAGGGAAAGGGTCGTTACATAGTGTCAGATTACATCACCTTATGATTAAATTTTAAACTGTTGTAGCATGTATTGCCTTTCGTCTATGAGTCATAAGATTCCATAAGGTTAGCTATCAGATTTCAAATCAATCACCACCAATGATCTTAGACTATGAGCTGTGACTAAAGTTCAATGTATTGTTTCAAATTTCGCACCTTATGTTAAAATTCTGTTTATCACCATTCCCAAATTTAAAGAATACTTCTCTTGATATACCTAAGTCTTAGAGTTAATCATATCATTATATGTTCAATAAGGTCAATAATGTCCGTCAATTGTTTACCTGAGTAGAACCAACTGTTTTCTAGAAGTGTGTGTGTGTGTACTCAAACTTAAGAAGTACCACAACAAAGGAAATGAATCCCTGTACACTACCTCATCAAGGACAATCACGTGGTACAACGTCTTGCTTACGTTTATATTTGGCGGGAATAATCAAAACCAATGACGCATTATCAAATTATCCTACAAAGTTTCAATGTACCAATGTCCTGGACTCCTAATCCCATCATAGGTCAATAACCGATCACGTGATCATAATGATTTACCCAATGAATGAGATACTATCCGATTTTAAGAACAATTACCAATTATTGATATGACAATAAGAAATGTACCCCTTCCAAAATTTAAGATTGGTACACAAATACACCTGTGTCTTATGAAAAAGTAATAAATCCTGTACTTATTCAATAATAAAGCCGGTCAATAACATTTAAATTTTGAATATTTGGCCATAAGAGGAACATCAACATCTACAATGGGTCCTAGAAAACGTTTACCGAATTTTGTTATTTGATAATTCCCAAATTTAAAAGGAAACATAAACATATAAAGGTAATAAACCTCTGTACATATCCATATAACATGCTAAATAGGGGTCAATAACCTCCGAAATTTGATTTTTGGTAGTTCTTTACCTATGAAAAGGGAACGATGTGGACCATCCAAATTTATAGTGGTACATATTGGAGACCTGTACTATGATACCAAATGCTTATATTAAACAATTTCTAAAACCGAGTGGATGAGCCAAGATACCCCTCCAAATTTTTAAAGGATGCATCAATATACCCATATCTTATGATAGGAAATGAACCTATATACATGACCATATAACCATATAAGGTAATAAAACCTCATCAAAGGGGTGAAATTGGGCCAAAAACCAAACACATGGTACAACATATTGCTTATGTTTATATTTTAGCAATTTTGTACCCCTAAAAGGGAACGAGGTGGACCACCCAAATTTATCATAATACATATTAGGGTCTTGTACTATAATACCCAACGTTTAAATTGGGCAATTTCCAAAATTTAAGGGGTGGGCCAAAGTACCCCTCCCAAATTTTTAAATGAGTGCACAAATATACCCATATCTTATGAAAGGTAATGGACCCCTGTATACGCCCATATAACTATATAGGGTAATAACACCTCATCAAAGGGGATAAATTAGGTCAAAAACCTCCGAAATTTAAATTTTTGGCAATTTTTTACCCATGAAAGGAACGATGTGAACCAACTAAATTTATCATAATACATGTTAGGGTCCTATACTATAATACCAAATGTTTAAATTGAGCAATTTCCAAAATTAAAGGGGTGGGCCAAGGTACCCCTCCCGGGGGTGCACAAATGTACCTATGTCTTATGATAGGAAATTGACCCCTATATATGACGATATAACCATATAAGGTAATAGGACCTCATCCAAGGGAATAAATTAGGTCAAAAACGAAACATGTGGTTGTACTAAAAATTTGGCAATTTTGTACCCATGAAAGGAAACGAGGTGGACCAAAAAAATTATAGTAATATATATTAGGGTCCTATACTATTATACCAAATGTGTAAAATAGGCAATTTCTAAAATTTAAGGGGTGGACCAAGGTACCCCTCCCAAATTTTAAAGGGGGTGCACAAATGTACCTATGTCTTATGATAGGAAATAGACCCCTATACATAACCATATAACCATATAAGGTAATAGGACCTCATCCAAAGAAATAAAATGGGCCAAAAGAACAAACACGTGGTACAACGTATTGCTTACGTTTATATTTTGGCAATTTTGTACCCTAGAAGGAAACGAGGTGGACCACCCAAATTTATTATAATACATGTTAGGGTCCAGTACTATAATACCAAATATATAAAATGAGCAATTTCCAAATTTTAAGGGGTGGGCCAAAGTACTCCTCCCAAATTTTTAAAGGGGTGCACAAATATACCCATATCTTATGAAAGGTAATGGACCCCTATACATGACCATATAACTATATAGGATAATAACACCTCATCAAAGGGGATAAAATCGACTAAAAACCAAACACGTGGTACATCGTATTGCTTACGTTTATATTTGGCAATTTTGTACCCCTAAAAGGGAACGAGGTGGACCATCCAAATTTATCATGATACATATTAGGGTCCTGTACTATAATACCCAATGTTTAAATTGGACAATTTCCAAAATTTAAGGGTGGGCCAAGGTACCCCTCCCAAATTTTTCAAGGGGTGCATTAATATACCCATGTCTTATGAAAGGGAATGGACCCATGTATACGCCCATATAACTATATAAGGTAATAGGACCTCATCCAAGGGAATAAATTAGGTCAAAAACCAAACACGTGGTATAACGTATTGCTTACGTTTATATTTTTGGCAATTTTGTACCCCTAAAAGGGGACGAGGTGGACCACCCAAATTTATCATGATACATATTAGGGTCCTGTACTATAATACCCAATGTTTAAATTGGGCAATTTCCAAAATTTAAGGGGTGGGCCAAGGTACCCCTCCCAAATTTTTCAAAGGGTGCATTAATATACCCATGTCTTATGAAAGGTAATGGACCCCTGTATACGCCCATATAACCATATAGGGTAAAAACACCTCATCCAAGGGGATAAATTAGGTCAAAAACCTCCGAAATTTGAATTTTTGGCAATTTTTTACCCATAAAAGGGAACAACATAGACCCCCAATACTGATAGAGGTACATACTATGGTCCTAGGCTACCACACCAAATTTTTAGATTTGGCAATTTCCAAAATTTAACGGGGGTGGTCCTATGTACCCCTGCCAAAATTTAGGTGGTGGGCCAAGGTACCCCTGCCAAATTTTAGAGGGGGTGGTCCTAGGTACCCCTAGGTCATTGACCCCGGGCCAAGGTCATTGACCTTTGACCTATGACGTCACGAAAAATTTTGCTGACTCGACGCAATATACGCCGGGGCCTACTACTATATATATATATATATATATATATATATATATATATATATATATATATATATATATATATATATACCCCTCCTCATCCCCTAAGTTGTATCGTCAAAACGAAATGATAAAAAATAACACGAACCTCATCTATGCTGAAAATTTGATCAGATCGATAGAGTGGTTCAAGAGTTATTAAGTCATACACATAGTCACTTTCATTTCTAGTATTTATATAGATTTAGGTTGTATGATACAATTTTTTTTATCGTATAAATTATTAAATGTTTGGAAGACCAAGTTTTGCTTGATTCAAAGGTTCATCTACCTAAATCAGTAGATTCACTGTATTTCATGAAACTTATTATTAGGTAATTTCAAATGGGGTTTCGAAAAATCGTTAGGCCTTAGGCCTAATTTAGTCAGCTCTTTATTGGACC